>NW_024352783.1:1319965-1804820 GCF_902729225.1 Pteropus medius
TTCACACACACACACACACACACACACACACACATGCATGCACAACAGGCTCCACTGATTAGTGATATCACCAAACAAAGCAGTCTGAGGAGGTCTAAATACTAACCCCTCCGCTCCCCTCACACAGGGCCTCAGCCTTGGCCAATCCCAGTGCACATTCAATAAAAGACTCAGAGAAGTCCTAAATCAAAGACTGTTTAATTAGATTTAATGGAGCATTTCCTCAACTGAATACAGACCCTATTTATTTTCATGGAACACTATTAATAGCCCAGATCTATGGTGCACACTTTGGGAAATGCTGATAAAGAGCTTCATACTGCTCAAAGTACTTCTATCAATATCTCACTGGAAGCTGCCAGCAAGCCTAAAAGATAGTTCCAAACAGACCTCAGTAATATTTATTGACTATTGAACAATCAGTGAGTTTATTAATTGTCTCTATTTTACTGATGAAGAAATTGGGGCCCAGAAGTTAAGCCCTGGATCAAGACCACACAAACTGCTCTGTCAAGATCAGAGCAGAGATGAGACAGAACCCCTGTTTCCTAAATCCTGGCCTGGATTGTGTCCCCCAAATCCTGTGCTGATCTCCTGCTGCCCCTTCTGGGTGCCTAGATCAGTGAGCAAGTTCACTGAAGGAGAACTTCAGAGCTCCAGGGCTACTGAACAGCAGCAGGTCAGGGACACCAGAGGTGATAGGACTCAGGGACTAGAGGCTCTACTCCCTGAAAACTGAGTCCTTAAAGGCCAGTGCTCCCAGTCTCTCTTCCTTCTCTCTTCCTTTCTCCAAAATAGGATTAAGGGAGTTTACAGACGTCCCATTCCCTACAGCAATTTCTGAATTTTCCTGATGTAGGACTCATCCAGGGTAGTGATTAAAATACAGATTCCAGTGAAATAAGTCAGACAGAGAAAGACAACTGCTGTGTGATCTCACTTACATGTGGAATTTTTTTAAAAAATGGAACTCACAGCAACAGAGAACAGATTGATAGTTGCCAGAGGCAGAGTGTGTGTGTGTATCTGCGGCGGGGGCGGGCATGGGTGAATTGAGTCAGAAGGTACAAACTTCTAGTTTTAAGATAAATAAGTCCTGGGGATTTCATGTACAGCATGGTGACTATAGTTTACGACAGTGTATCGTATATTTGAAAGTTGCTAGGAGAGTAGATCCTGAAAGTTCTCATCACAAGGGAAAATTTTTTTTTGTAACTGTATAAGGTGATGGATAGTAACCAAACTTATTGTGATAATCATTTTGCAATATATAAGCATGTCAAGTCATTATGCTGTACACCTTAAACTTATACAGTGTTGCATGTCAATAATATAGCAAGAAAATGAGAAAAATAAATAAGTAAATAAATTGTGCTTCAGGATCCTCATCTATAAAAACATAAATAAAGTGCAGGTTCCCAGGCCCTTCTCCCGGAGACTCTCAATAGGTCTGGGGCAGAACTTGGGAATGTATTTAACAAGTGTCCTAGGTAATCTTATCTTGGAGAAAGTTTAAGTACCCTTGACTTTAACTCGAAAAGGGACCTTAACATGACATCCTCTGACTTAGTTCCCAATCCACAGATATTGCAGCTGAGGCTCAACAGAGCAAGTGATTGTCCAAGTTCACACAGCTACTTTCTTCTAACTGCTTTGAAAACAGACACAAAAGCAAAACACTCCTTTCCTCAAGGAAAGATGCAGGTCTGTTAGTTTTAAAATAGTGATCCATATGCTCCCCTCTATTCATCTCAGCGAATCCTACCCAGTTCTATCCCTCCCTGCCCAGTGGAGACCGTCTTTCTCTAGGTTCCCCGCACTCCTGTTTTGGGGCAGATTCAGCCACCCCGGCAATATCCCAGCTGCTATCTCCCTGCTACAGACCCAACACTGACGGCAGTGTTGACCCAAATTGCTTTCTGAGCCTTGATGGAGACCAAATGGTGTTTGGCTTTGCTCACCCACCCCATTTCCTTCTGAGCATGCAACTATCTCACCCTCTAACTATGCTGCAAGAGGGAGCTGGCAGCCTCCAAGTCCTCCCTCCCCAGGGAGCTCACCCCCACCTACCCGGCTACAGAACCTGTGGCCCTAGCCCAACACCAGAGATGGATGACCCGAGACTGGGCTGGGCACACACACAGCATCCGTCGTCACTTGGCAGGGCCATGTCTAAGAGCAGATGGAAAAGTCTGGGGACACTCAATTCCCCAGATTCCTTTTCTTCGAGCTGTACCCCATCTCAGCCTCGACAAGTTAGGCTTTTCAAATGAGTTAAAACCCAGCTCCTCCCCACACACATATATACCAGTTTTCTTCAGGTCACAGAGGGAGTAGCTAAGAGTTCGACAAGTCACTTGATATGTGTGGTGCTGGGGGTTGTGTGCCTGCCTTTGCTGGTGAGGGCCCAGATCCTGATCAGGAGGGCCCAGGGTTGTAGCTTCTCTGTTTGTGGGGTCGTACTGGCCACAGGCTCTCTCTGAGGAGACTTGAATGCTGCATGAAGTTCTGGAATCCTTGCCAGCAAAAGGAGCACAGCTTGGAATCACAGACCTGGGTATAAATCCTGGTTTTCTGGCTGCATGATGATAACACTGAACTCCTCTGGGGCTGTTTCTGTACCTGTAAAATGGGGATAATAATATCTCTCTCACCAGGTTGTGGTGAGAATTAAACGAGATGCTGTGTGTCCTGTGCTTGGCACACAGCTAATTGCTAAGTAACAGCAGTGATTATTATTTCCTGAGCTCTCAGGACACCGTCTCACCTTCCCATGGCTCCCCTTTGCCACAAGGAATGCCACCAAGTACGCAGAGATGGGACCTGGACTATGGCTATCATAGAGCCTAAATATTGGCCATCCAGAAATATTTGATTCAATTAAATAAAAATTCACTATACCACACACACACAATAATAATGGCCATCCGGGGGTCTTAATTTGTGAGTTTTCATGTAAAATAAACATGGAGGATGTAAATATATCTGAAATTGGACCCAAGAGTGTGTAATTGGATCCATATTGCTAAACTGCTTTCCACTTGCATAAATTTACACTTGCACATACAATGTAGGAAAATGCTTGCTTTCCTACCCACCCTCCTAAACGATGCCTATAGCAACATTTTTAAGGCATCACCAGTTTGATGAATTGAGGAATTTGTGATTATTGGTGAGGTTAAAGTTTTTCTTTCCTATTTATTAGATATTTGTAGTTCATCTTTTGTGATTTTCTTATTCGTGTCTGCTTATTTTCCTAAGACTCCTTCATTTTTTATTAAATTACAATATCAATTTACAATTAATTTATTAATTTATAATCAGATATCAAAACTATAAATCCTTTATCTGTTATCTATGAAGTAAATTTTGTCTGACTTTACTTTTTAATTTATTTTATTAGATTGTATTTTATATATTCCAAAGTTTGACATTTTTACAGTCAAAGGCATCTTTTCTTTTATGATTTCTGCTTTTATATGATACCAAAGAAGACCTTTGTTTACCATAATATTACATTTTTACTTATATTTTATTTTAATATTTTATTATTTTCTATTCTATATTTGTACGTTTAGTGCATTTAGAACTGTGCTATTCAGCCACCAGCCATAATGGCTATGTAAATTTGATCCAAATTAAAATAAAAAGTTCAGTTCTTCAACGTACTAGCCCCATTTCAAGTGCTCAATAATCACATGTGGCCAGTGGCTACCATACTGAATAGTGCAGATATAGAATATTTCCATCATTGCAAAAAGTTCTGTTGAACAGCACTGATCTAGATTTGTTTTGTGAATGATGGGGAAGGATAGGGAATCCAACTTTTTTTTCAAAATAAATGAAGTAGTTGTTCTAACAATATCTTTTGAATAATACATCATTTCGATACTGATTCGAGATGCCACATTTATATTTGTTAGTTTAGTATTATATACTTGGACCCGCTTCTATACTTCCTATTCTATTCCTTTATCTATCTTTCTAATTCTCACCAGGACCACACAATTCCAACCATTGTGATCCTAAAATATATTTTAATATTTAGTAGAGCAGTTTTTTGTCCTTTCCTCATTATTCTTAAAAATTTGGGGGCAATGTACATATTATTTTTCCAGACCAACTTCAAAATAATTTTGTAGTTCGGAGTTGGATTTATATCCATACAATACTTTGCTCATGAAGGGCCTTTATCTGGCCCCTGTTTTCTCAACTTACTCTACTTCCTGTCAAACTCTAGGCTCCCACAAGACTTAGTTCCCCTCCTTTCACAGTGTCACTGTGCGCTGTGCCCACCTTCTGAAACTTGCTCCCCTGATCCACTTGGGATTTTGGCTTGTTCTCTCAGCTCAAAGTTCCCTGTCTCAGATGATCCTGGGAAGATAAGGTGCTTCTTCTCCTGCTGTCTCTGTACAGTCCATGATGGAACAGTTAACTTAGGATTTTGCATTTGTTTACAAGTCTGTCTTCTTACTGCAAAAACAAAAAAAAACAAAAAAAAACTTGAGGACAAGGACTATGACCTTTCATCTTTGAATTTCCATAACCTGCCGCAGTACTTTGGCTCAAGGTCATCACTTAACAAAAATATATTGAGTCAAAAAGCATAATTTGGGCAACACTGGAAAAGTTGTCTGTGGCGTGCTATAGAAGGCCTTGGACATAGATAATGGTGGGCTTTGAGCTGGCTAGGGCTAGGACAGAGCTGTTCCGTGTTCATTTAATCTGGCAGTGATGTGATAACTGAATCAGAGCAGGGAAGCAACAGAAAGCCAGGAGACTAGTTAGGAGGCCATTTATAAGCGTTCAAGCAAACAGAGTAAAGGCCTGAATAAGGGTGGTGGCTGGGGCTTGGAAAGGAGGCAACATTGTTGGGGGATGACTCAAGGTTAGAATTGTCAGGAGACTGAGGGCCAACAGAGCCAACACTGTGACCAGCAGCCTAATAGGATCTTTCTGCAATTTATTCTCATGAAATTTTTAATACCTGTGTCAGTCACAAACATTACAATGAGATTTTACCATAGAACCTAAATGAATTATTATAAAGACAGCAATGATTGTTCTAGAACTAGCTGAGTTACCTCAGCCAAGTCACTTAATTTCTTTGTAACTGTACAATTGGTACCCTCATGGTACCTCCCTTAGAGGGCTTCAGTGAGTTTATGCTTGGGACAAGCTTAGAGCAATGCCTTGCACATAGTTAGTGCTCAGTAATTGTTGGCTATTTCAAAAATTATTATTCATACATTTCCATCCAGAGAAGTGCCCCTTTATTCCTGCACCTGAGGTAGCTTCCTACTTGTGACAAAAAGTAACCAGTCATTTAATGGCTCATGAAGACTTATGTGGGATAACTTGTCAAAGGCTCTTGAAGGCTAAAATCTATATGTGGATGTATGTATGCAGTTGGGAAAAAAAACTATCTTTTCCCTATCAAGTCAGGTTTGTTCGAGGTTATCATTACCTCACTCTGTTCGATGGCGTAACTGGTAAAAATTGGTCTCTCTGTTTCCTTTGAGAAGCGAGGTACATGCAGCTAAGTGAAAAGCTAAGGAGTTCTTGGGGCTGTATAGGGTGCGATTAGGGGAGGAAGGGCCGTTTAGGTGGAGAAGGAGGAGAGGCCACCCCAAGCAAGACCCACTCATGTCCCAGGAGCAGGGCAGAACGCTATTTTTCCAGATGGCTCCCAACATCCATGGCAAGAATATGGGTTGAGAGGACGAAACTGGAGATCGAAGCTATCTTATTCTTCCTGCTCCCAGAGAAGATTTCAGAAAGAGCTGTGATACCTCCGTTAGACAGAAACTGCTACTGCCAATAAGTTTTAAAATCATAAGGGTTCATTCAAGTCAAAGACATCTCCTCCTGGACATTGCTTTGTGAGCTCCTTGGAGTCTATGGTCCAGTGTAGATATTGGCTGTGTTGGCTTCATTTCACCCATTTTTATCATTAATCCTGCCATCTTACCCAAAAGGAAATGAGATATGCTGGTGTGTTTATTATAGCTCTTGTCATCTTTAGAGAAGAAAGTGAACTATCCTAGGATGTCTGCTACAGGTTTTGCCATCTTGCTCATAATGAAAGTGAACATAGCATAATGTTTATTACTGATTCTGTTCTCTTAGCCAGAACGAGGGTGAGAAGTGCCACTGTCTTTATGAAAGCTTCTATTGGTCCTCCTTGTGAATAGAGGTTAAAATGGCAATGCCCAAAGCCGAGTCTGTTGGGCTATTCTGGAACTCTTTCTCCATCCATTCTGCCCTTGCCTTCAGACTTGCCTGTCTCAGTCATCCACGACAGGATTCTGACGTTTTGAGGTCTTTGGTTAGCATTGCCATGTTTGCAAGGGGTCGCACTAACAGTTAATGCTTTTGTGCTGGAACAAGGTCTCCACTGTGCCTCTCTGGGTGAAAACAAAATCCCTGAGACACAAAGCTGACTTCCAGAAAAGGCTCCCGTGCTAAGTCAGCCAACAGGCTCCAGAGCTAATTGGAACCAGATGTGTGTTCTTTCACTGAAATATATTGCGGGTCACAGATTTATTTTTTGAGAGCACCTATAATAACAATTAAAATCATAAAATGTGTTTTCCCTAGATATTTCCTTCTAGTCAACCAAGCAATATAGTCTGATAAGTTGGAGCTAACATAGGCCAAAATCAACATATTTGCTTTGTTAGAAATTTGCAGAATGTGTCTGTCTGCGGAGGTGTGCTCTGCTCAGGCCAGGGACAGCTGCCAACATACAGTTTCCTAAAATATCCCATGAACGCAGGAATGATAAGCGGACTCCATGGCTGAGAGGTGGGGAGAGAAAAGCCTGGGGGAGAGGCATAGAATGAGTGGCATTAAGCATAATTCATGTAATGTGGCAGATACTTCCTGTGTTTAAAAAATGGAGTGTACAAAGAATTCAGTGACTGCTGACAACTTTCTCCACACTAGCATCACTGCCAAAGTTCAAGTGCTGGCCTGAGGTCCACCTCTGGGAAGAGACTAGCAGATTCCGGGTTGTTCTTTCATTTAAAGTCTTCTATCTATACACACATACTTTCTTGGAGATGTCATCAGGCCTTCCTAGGAGCTGATCCTCTGCTTTCGAATGACCTCCTCAACCAGGTGGTGCCAATTGTCCCCACTTGGGTCCCAACTTCGTGGAAAGTGGCTTGGCGTCCAATGGAACATGCCAGAGAGCAGGGGCCTCACTGCCCGTGATCACCCTCTGGCCCTGGGGCTTGTTCCTTTACCTCCTGGCACACATTTTCATTCCAATACATCCCCTATTTCCCAACACTGGACTCCCAGTGCCCTCTGGTCGTAGCCTCTTTTCTGTGTTTTCTTGTTTTTATATCTGCTCTTGTCTTTGACATCCAGTTTTCATTCTCCCTGTTTTTGGTAGCAGCCACCCATTGCCATGTGGGGAAATGTCCCTGCCCACTCTCAGTCCTGAGTTTCACTGGGGTGGACAATACCCTCCAACCCACCACGCATACATCCAGGCACCTTGGGTCGTGTACGCCTTCAGCCTGGCCAAAGAATAATGGTGAATTCAGCAAAGCTTCATGATCAGTGGAGGTTTTAGACTTCAGGTCCCTTCTTTAAAAAATTAGTTTTAAAAATAGTTAATCCATTCACATGGTTCCAAAAAAGAAAAGTATAAGAAGCTAAATAGTAATAAAACAGGGAACTTTGAGTCTATAAATTAAAAAATGAATAAGTTGAAAATTTGAGCCAGCACAGGACATTTAAATAGTCTCAAAGTACTCCCCACAAAATACTCATTTGTTAAAAAGGGGAAAAGAGTAACTTTACACTGGAGAGCCCTGGCAGACCCCACCTTAATGAAGTGATTACTGGTAACGTCATCAGTAATGGGACAAATCAAAATCACGTGCGGCCTGATAGGATGCAGTAAGAGGATATATTGCTTCTGTGATATTCCTGCCCAAGATTCAGAAGCCGAAGCTAATTCAAGAGGAAACAACAGGCAAACCCAAACTGAAAGACATTCGACATGATTACTGGCCTGTAATCTTTACGATCATGAAGGCTGAGGAAGCACTAAGAAACTATTCCAGACTGGAGAAGACTAAAGAGATGTGACAACTAAAGGCAACATGTGATTATGAGTTGGATCTTTTCATTTTTATAAAGGACATTATTAAAACACTTCGTGAAACTTGAATAATGGAAATATATCAATGTCGATTTCCCAAGTTTTAAAATTATATGTCAGGGAAGGTTCTCGTAGGAAATCCACACTGAAGTCCTCAGGGTGATGGGGCACCATATTAGCGAGTTTCTCTCAAATAGTTCAGGAGCAAGGCTTTTTTTTTTTTTTTTTTTTAACCATACTTGAAAATTTTGTATAAATTTGAGATTGTTTTAAAATAAATTATCTAAGAAAAAATTTGCCTCTAATCCCTGATCTGCATTTTCCTATTCCCCTGCCTTTCAACAAATAATAGATAACCATTTACCTTGGTGTGTTCTTTAGAGGTTTTCTTTCCAATGTATCTGTAAGAATAAATAAGCAATGCCCACAACTTAAGTGGCACTTTTTAATATAAGTGTCTCTGAATCACAATCTAGAGCAGGGGTCCCCAACCCCCGGGACAGCAGTCCAGTATGGTCCGTGGCCTATTAGGAACTGGGCCGCACAGCAGGAGGTGAGTGCTGGGAAAGCGAATAAAGCTTCACCTGTATTTGCAGCGCCAGCATCACCGCCTCAGCTCCACCTCAGATCATCAGGCATTAGATTCTCATAGGAGCACCCGTCCCTAAAGCCAAAAAGGTTGGGGACTGCTGATCTAGAGGATCTTGGAACTTTTATTGAATACCTGTACTGTTTTTGATCTCTGGTTGGGAGTCTACGGATGTGGAGGGCAGACTGTATGTCTTGATCTACCCCATTTTACATAGGGGACTTAATCATCCATGAATTTTGGTATCTACAGGGGGACCTGGAACCAATCCTCATAAATACTGAGGGTCAATTAAGTTTTTGGGGAGTCAAACTAGGTGGATTTTCAACTGCACTGGAGGTTGACGCTCCTAACCCTGGTGTTGTTCAAGGGTCAACAGTAATATGTCAGAATCTCATTTGGGAACATTTCGATTTTTTGAGGGTAAAATGTTCAATTTATCCAAACTTTGATTAACGTCAGGTTACCAATAAATATGTTTCCATTCTAAGGAGAGAGAGAGAGAGAGATTGAGAGAGAGAGAGAGAGAGAGAAGGTGGGAAACGGGACTGTGAGAAAGAAAAAGAAAATGATTGAGACAAAATTTCATGCAGAGTCTAGGTTCCAGGGCCCTGTTGGGTCTCCCGACAATACTGATCTCTGGTTAATGTTTTATATCATAACCTAGGGCGTGGAAAGGAAATGCCTTCTTTTAAGACTGAATTACAGAGGCCTTTCCCAAAGCCTCTTCTATAGTAGAGCTTCTTTCTTACCTCATCCACTAAAATTCCTTATCTACTCTCAATTCAAGAGTTAAATTGTTGTTTTCCAGGAAGAAATTCCAAGTGTACAGATTCTCTCCAGCTGGAGGCCAGTCTCTAAGACAGGCTCTTAGTATACACACTTCATATTTTGAAAGTTCCTCTCAGAGACATCCTGTTATTTTTCAGTCCACAGTTCCTCCTTGTAGCTCTGATCATGCAGTGGCTCTGACCACTGTCCCCCTGTCGGTTTACTGCTGTCATGCCCTGGGTTGGAATGAACTTGGCCTTTTAGGGATCTCACTCCTCAGAGAAGCAGGACCTCTTCGTTCAATTATTCATTCAACAAATGTGTTTGGGACACCCTCTGTGTACCTGGCACTGGCTAAATGCTGAGGATGCAATGGGGCAACAAGATGTCACCCATGCCCATGCCCTTTCATGAAGCCTGTTGAAGGGCAGAGGAGACAAAGATTAAAGTTGTATGACTACATATTTAATTATAATGGTATCAAGTTTCATGAAGTAAATATCCAGGGGCCATGACAAAGTATATCATATCAGAAGTTCCTGACTTAGTTTGAAGAAGAGATACCTGAGCAGAGAGAAGGACGAGTGGGAGTTAACCTGGAGAAGAGGAGGTGGTAGGAGAGGAAGGTAAATGTGAAATCATTGAAAGGTTTTCAAAAAGAAGGTTACCTGACCCAATTTATGTTTTTAACAGATCGTTATTAATAAAAAAATAAACAAACTAATTTTAAAATGAGCAAAAGATTTAAATAGATACTTCCCTGAAAAAGATATTTGGATGACAAATAACCACATGAAAGGATGCTCAACATCATTAGACATGAGGAAAATACATATTAAAACAATGAACTACCCCACTAGAATGGCTATAGTAAAAAAAACTGACAATATTAAGTGTTGACAAGCAGATGAAGAAACTGGAACCCTCATTACTGGCGGGAATTTAAATGACTCAGCCACTTTAGAAAATAGTTTGGCAGCTACTTAGAATTTTCAACATAAACTTAACATATGATTCAGCAATTCTACTTTTAGGTATATATTCAAGACAAACTAAAATATATGTCCATACAAAGACTTGTAGCAATTGTTCACAGCAACATTTTAAATAACGGCCCAAAACAGGAAACAACACAAATGTTCAACTAATGAATGGATAAACAAATGTGGTACATCCATACAATGAACACCATTTAGTAACAGTATGAATGCAATATCAGTGTGAAGTACTGATACATTCTGCAACATGGATGAACCTCAAAAATATTATGCTAAGTGAAAGAAACAAGACTACAAAAGACTACATATTGTATGATTATATTTATATGAAATTTCTAAAAAAGACAAAACTATAGAGACAGAAAGCAGATTAGTGGTTTCCTGAGGCAAGGGGTGGGAATGAGGATTGACTGCAAAAAGGCACACAGGACATTTTTGGGGTGATGGAAATATTATAAAACTGGATTCTAGTGATGGTTGCATACTGTACAAATTACTAAAATTTGTCTAACTTTATCTTTAAAATGGATCAATTTTATGATATGTAAATTATGCCTTAATGAAACGATTTAAGAAGAAAAAAAGTCATTTTGGGATTGGGGCAAGATTAAAGATAGAAGACCATTTAGAAATCTTGAAGTGACTTCTCTCGTGTTTTGTTTCTTGGATTCTCATCTCCAGAGAACAAATCTCCCTTGAAAAATAAACACAAAACCACCTCTCCGTAGAAAAAACCAGAGTAGTGGCACATTCTTACACACCCTGATTCAGCAGACACCTGAGACTGGCATGAGAAAACCACCATAATTAACAAATGCATTCAGGTTGTGTTGATTTCACAGTTTGTCTAAGAACAATAGATAGGAACTTGCTTTATATTTGTGCAATAAAGGGTCAATTCTAGTGTGTTTTGCCAAAACAAACAAAGATTAAGGATAAATGGCCTTAAGGATAAATAGAAGATTCCATCTTTAGTGACAGAAAATTGTCCCTACTCTCACCTCCTCAGTTGCACAACTCATAGGGTCTGCTCACCACCCTTCCTTACACTGGTGTTCCTCACCCTGACTAGCAGAAGGAAGGCATTGGTAAGCATACATTAAGGAGCAGGTGATTGAGTTTTAGGATGTCTCCTTTTCCATCTTTTCTCTCACTGTCTGTCTCTTCTCCCTCTCAATTTATCTTTCCAATGTCTTATCTATTTTTGGTGTCACACCTTTTTTTCCCTTAGGTTCTATTATTGCCCTCAACAATTGTGGGGCCTGGGCCAAGAGTACAAATGGAGGCCTAGCCTGTCATATTTCTACATATTTCGAAATTGCAAACTAAAATGTCAAACTGTTAAATAAAATATGTTTTTGTCTCCTACCTTGACGTTTATCTTCATAACAACCAGGGAGGCCAAATGTGAATCTAGAATTCTCATACTCCTTGGCTTATGGAAGCTTAGAGAGAGTTCGCCCGTTCTCAACCCCAGGCTACAGCCCTCCCTACTTCTCTTCTCACCCCCGGTTCCATCCCACACCATGAGATGCCTCCTGTGCACAGCTATGGACACCCCAGCTCACATATCCAAGTTCCACCCTACTACATTGCCAGCCCCCCACAAACAGCTTCATCTTGGCCATCCCTCAGGCCTTGGGGTGTGTACTATTCTGGTGGGAGGATCCACCCTTGAGGAAGGGGAAGAAGCCAGTACAGGTCCTGGAAACGGGCTTGGGGCTACTGGGGCAGGCGATTTTGGAGTCTTGGTATCAAAAATGTGGTCTGGGAGGAGGAACACAGGACAAGTCCTCTTGGCCCACAGGAGTCCTTTGCCCTCTGGGAGAAGCAAGGCTGGAGAAGGGGTGGAGTGGGGGGCCCTGTTGCCCAGATCCAGAGCAATACTGATTGTCCTGATAAATTGTATTAATAGATTTCCCGATAGTCATCCATGCTTGTGATTCTGGAATAAACCCTGCTTAGTCATGCTTTTTTTTTTTTATTTTTTATTTTTTATATACTGCTGGATTCCTTTTGCTAATGTTCTACATAGGAATTTTCCATCCATATTCCTAAACAACATTGATCTCTAGTCTTCTTTATTTGTGCTCATGATGTCAGGTTTCAATATCAGGGTTATATTAGTTTTGTAAATTGAATTGGGGAGGTCTCCATCTTCTTCTGTAACAGTTATTTTGTTCCTTTTACTATGTTTCTTTTAAAATGTTATAAAAACATTTTCAATGTAAAAAATTCAAACCACACAGAAGAAGCAAAAATTCCCATTGATTTTCCCTTCAAATCCTAATCCCCATGCTTAGAAATGACCACATTATCCATTTGCTGTGTATTCTTCAAGAACTTTTTTCATTTTCATACATACATGTGCATATATGTAATTTGATACTTTTCTTTTTTAGATAAATGGGATTAAATTCTATGTACTGAATTGCAAGGTTTTGCTTTTATTCAGTGGATTTATATCTTGGAGAACTCACTATGTCAGTATATACAGGACTATCTTATCCTTTCTAAATACTACATAATAGTCCACAGTATGGATATATTTATTTAAAACTATTTCCCATTCGAGGGACATTTAACTGGGTCCCAAATTTTCTTCATTAACATGCTGCATGATATAGTTTTTTCATAGCACTTGTTACCATATGATTTTATCCTATTTAGTCATTTGATTGATAGAATGTTCATTTGTTTATTGTTCTTTTTCTTAAAAAAACAAACAAACAACTTTTCTGCTTGTTCTTACTGTGCCTAAAACTGTGTCTGGTACATAGTAGACACTCAGCAGATATTCACTGAATAAATGGATGAGTGAAGGACCAATGGCTCTTTGGGTGTATATGCTATTGCTTCTTCAAATTAGGTATCTATTTAGAAGTGGATCTGTCAGTCAAAAGGTACAGGCATTTAATATTTCAGTAGATATGGTCAAATTGACCTTCAGTCTGACCAATAATACACAAGAGAATTCCCTTCTTCACACTCTTGCCAGCATTCACCATTAACAGACAACTTTCATCCAATTTTTTAGTGAAATTTTAGTTTCTTCTTGCTGTTTTAATATGCGCTTCTTTGGATACTACTGCAGTTGATCATGTTTTTGTTTCTTGGCCATGTGGGAATCCTTATCTGTGAATTACATGTTTCTATTTTTTGTCCCTTTCCTACTTAGTTACTGCTATGTGGGAGATCTTTATTTTGGAAAATATTGTTAAATTATTTCTCCTAACCTGTTGCTTTTGACTTAACATTATGGTATCTTTCTAGTCTGCATTAAATTTGTTATATTTTAATGAATCAAACGTATTCCTCTTTTCTTTTAGGCTGTTTTTTTCTTCCAGTTTGAATCTTAATATCGATTGACTCACTTCTGTGAATAATGAGAAATTTATCATAATCATAAAGAGTACCCTTTTGAATTGATATTCTTTAAATATTTGTTAGACTTTCATTTAAGAAGATAGAAAAAAACTATTTTTCTTTTAATTATAGTGGAATATGGCTTCTTCATATATCAAATAAGGAATTTAGCCCGTGCGCTGAATGTCACAAAGCTTTTTAACGTATTGAGAGTATCCTTCATTTTCGTCTTTTTCTTGTTCACAAGTAGACTTACAAAGAGTGGAAATAATCTGCAGTATTAAGTGAAAGGGGGCTTCAGCGCAGAGGGCCTAGAATACAGAAAAAGATGGGTTCTCACAGGGCCCACGGGAGGGCGGACTCCCATTCTGGGTGCAGGGTCTGATTCCCACAGCTCCTCCATTCCTGCCATAATCTGTTATCTCCCAATTATGTTTACTTAGAGGAGACAGGGAGTTAAACATGGGCTAGGTCTGGGATTTGATATCTGTTACATTTTTAGAGTCAGGATTTGGTTCCCTGGTGTAAACTTTTAAACTAGTAAATCGAACCTCTTTTATTTCTTTCTCAATAATGCCATCCCAACCTAAGTGCTCAGTGCTCAATAAGTGTTTGTCAACTTCTCTTTCACCTGCCCCTCCTCCCTCTATCCCTCCTCCCTGCCCTCCTTCTGGATAGTCAGTAGCCCTTTTGAGAAAAGCCCAACTATTGGGGTCAGTGGTTCTCAACTGAGAGATGCACATCAGAATCACTTGGGTGGCTTAAAAAAAAAAGGACTCGTGGGCTGTACCCTAGATTGCTGAATCAGAATCATCAGGGATGAGGCCAGAAGTTCAGAAATGTTTAAAATTTCCCCAGGTGATATTGATGTGCAGCCAGGGTTGAGAATACCCAGATCTTGAATTTTAACATATGACTTAATCGTTGAGGAACAGTTAAACCACTCAATGAAGATACAGCCAGCCAATGTGACTAATTCTATAGGATAAATGACCCAGTTTCTTTGACAAATAGATGACATTAAAAACAGCAGGAAAGTGGAAAATGTTATAAATGAAGACTTGAACATGTTAACCAAACACAATGCGTAGACTTTGGATACTGATTTGAACAAACTGAAAATAGGCATTTTGGGGACAATTAGAGAAAACTGAACACAGATTACTTTATATTAAGGAATCGTTATTAATTCTGTGGGATGTAACTATGTGGGAGGAAGAAACTTTCTTCTACCTTTCTAGGTTTTTCTGGCTGGTCTAACCAATCAAATTGACATGAGACAGATTAACAAGAGAAAATAACCAAATTTAACTACATAGGTACCTATGTGAACCCCACATACATGAGAAGTTCACAGACAGAAAGGGAAAATGAAGCATGTAAGACACTCTGAGCTAAGGATGAGGTAAAGCACCTTGGGGCTTCAGAGAGGGGGAAGGTCATTCGCAGGATGATAAGAAGAGCAGATGTTCACTGTTTAGAAGTTTGTCCTGCCCCACAGATAGGTCATAAAACGTTATTTCTGGTGATAACTCCTATCATGGGCAAGGCCTCTAATTTAAATGTTTTAAGAAAGAGGTAAAAGTTTCTCATGAGCCCTCAGGGTCTCGATTGCCTTCAGCTCAAAATAATTCACGTGCCAAAGGAGCTCATCTTGGGGAGGCCTGTTCTGAGTGCCCTCATGGTATTGGTGTGATGGTGGCGTTAATAAACAAAATCCTTATCCTTATCTTTAGTTCTTACCAGTTAGGGATAAATACTGCTGTATTTAAGGATGAAATAATATATCTGAAATTTGCTTTTCAATATTTCAAGGAAAAAAATGTGGGAGGAGACAAAGAAGTAGGAATGGCAGAGTGTTTCTAACCACTGAAACTGGGTGATAGGTACAAGGGAAGGGTTCTTTGTATTATTTTCTCTACTTTTGCATATGTTTGAAAATTTTGATAATGAAAACATTTTTAAAGAATGATACTATCTGTAAGGACTTGAAAACCCGAGCTCCTCGAGTCTGGTTTTCCTGACCCAGCCTCACCTGAGCCTTGTCAGCACCTTCCTTTGATGGATTCTTATTTCCTCTGGGGTGCACTTGATTGGATCAAGAAGCTTTATACAAGCTTTTCCTGTGGTTTCCTTACCTGCTTCTTTTAGTGGAAAACTAAAACCAAAGGGACGCTTTGCTGCTGACATTTCACTTCCTCTCTAATGTAGTGAAGCACGGCGTCAGTGCTGGAGCAAGGGACCTCACCATCAGAGCTTCAGTGAGTGGCTACTCTCTTTGACCTTCAAACCTAGCCTGCCTTGCCCTTTCCGGCAACTCCACGGGTGGTACAGCAGAAAGAGCAACAGGAGGGAAAGATAAAAGGATCACTTCACCAATAATTCGACCCCTCTTTATTAGCCTTCCCAGAAGTCAGAAGTTCCTGACCATACTTTGCTGCTCCTGGCCCGAAACACAACTCTGATCATTAGATCTCCAATGGTTATGATGAATTTTAAGGATGGAAGGCAGGCCTTGGGAATCAGAGCACGAAGACTAAGTCTGGGTCTCTGATGATGCCAGGGTGCTGACAACATACCAGCCCCAGGCTGCACACGTCTGGACCTCTTTCACATGGGAGAGAAATGAACTTTTGTCTTGTATTAGACATCGTTCCTTAGTTCTTTTGTAACATAATACATGTTCTATGCTATATGATAAAAAATACACATTTTGTTCTTTGAAAAGGATAATAAAACAGAAAAAGAAAAAAGAAAAAAAAAAGAGCAACAGGATGTGAATTCCAAGTGCAACTGTAGAGCTGAGTCTCTCAGGGGAGAGAGGTGTGTGGTCATCAAATCAAGCAGGTGAAACGAAAAGGCAAGATTTTCTTTCACTGAAATCGTCAGAGAGGAAAAAAGAGCAAAAACCAGTAGAGTCTGTCCTTAGTGAAAAGAGTCTGGGGATTGTTTTTTGTTTTAATTAGCTCATTTAGTTTGGCTTATAGGAAGCTATTGTGGTTGTGCTGTCTTGTTTTTTCTCTTGGGGGTTGGGGGAAGTGAAATCTTTTTCAAGGAGTTTCTTTAGGTTTTCAGTTGATTTTTTTTTTTTTTAGATTCACGTGTGTTTAATGTGTATAAAGGTGAGGAGAGGACAGTCCTGAATCCAATCGCAATGTTCTGTACAATTTATGCACTGGGGCCGGGGAAGGGGAGGGGGCCACAAAACCCGCACTTGAGCATGTACAACCATAACTTACACAGCAGCCCCCGCCTGTGCTCCCAGAGCAACTGAGGGTTTGGCCACTTGCAAAGAGAGTTGAGGAAGGGGTTCTTGTTCCACCTGATCAAGGTCTTCATGGATGGTGGTCTCCATTACTCCTTCCTATATGGCAATAGGAATATCTTGGCCTACGGTTGGCTCGATCAACCAGGGAAGTCACATGCATGGTGGCTGGCTGACAAAGTGCTGAGTTCTTTTCATCTTTAGAACTCTGGGACTTTGAACCTCGGGATGAAGAATGTAGATATGATTCTAGGCATGGGAGCCCTTTAAAATTTCTTCTTTAATCTGGTCTTTGTGGATAAACACTTTGGTTGTTTTCTGTGCTTTCACTATTACAAACAATTGCAGTGACCACCGTTACACATGGATCATAGGCTAAATTCCTATTAGGTGAATTGCAGCCTGATAAGTCAAAGGATATTTGTAGCCTTCATTTTGGTGGATTGTGGCAAATCGGGAACTGGTTTTTCTAACTCGGTTTTCTTGATTTTTAACTTAAGAGTCATGTGTGTGTATGTTTAATAAAAACGATGAGAGGAAAGGTATGCTAACTATACAGTTAGTTATCCATGCTCTGACTGTGGTCAGACTGTTCCAATGCCACAACAAAGTCCCACTGGTGGCGGCTTACCCTAAACGCAGGAAAAGTACCTCAGAGGCAATCAACAATCTCTCAAAGTCTCATATTTTGAGTCCAGGTTCCATTAAGTGCTGTCAACAATGAACACACGAATACAAAACCATTTCTCTGACCTCTGTCTCTTGGCCTTTTGGCTTTTCCTCGACTTGTCAATTCCAGTTACCATCCTCAGTTTGCTGATTCCGGCTG
Source organism: Pteropus medius (assembly GCF_902729225.1). Lineage (NCBI taxonomy): Eukaryota > Metazoa > Chordata > Mammalia > Chiroptera > Pteropodidae > Pteropus > Pteropus medius. The sequence goes on from NW_024352783.1 coordinate 1,337,903, forward strand.
CTTCTACCTTACTCCCTCACAACACTAACCTCATCTTTGACCCTCTTGAAAGCACAGATTCCTCTTTCTTCTGATTCTTCTCAAAAAAGGTGAAAAGTGGAGCAGCAGGGTGGAGGGAGACCTGAACCTATATGCTGCCAACTTTCTGGGTTAGAGACAGGACCACTGTTCACTCAGCCATTCCCTTTTTTTGTTTTGTTTTTGTTTTTTTCTTTCCTGCTGGGCAGAGAAGTGTAGCTGTTCTCTCAGCTGGCTGACATCACCTCATCTTTGGGCCACCACTATTTTGTGCTCTTATTAAATAAAGAAGCAAGCTTTGAAATCTACTCCTTGACAGCCCAATGGAGGGCAGGGGGGAACACCATGCTGCTTGTGTCAAAATCAAGGAGTGTGCCAAGAGCATTTCTCTGCATGACCTAAAGTTTCCTCTCAGAGTTTGTCTTGCCTGATGCTCCAGCACTATCCATTTTCAGAGCTACTTGATTCTACAGGTGATAAGCCTTGGAAATTTTGACTGCCTCAGGCTGCAGACAGAAAGTGAGGTTCCGACAATGGCTTTTGGGGATCACCAATATTTATTCAGGTTTGTTGTTATTTCCAGGATTAGCTTCCTGTGCTGCCATTTTTGCTGCCTTCAGGATCCTGGGCAGGCTGGGGCAGCATCTCTTGCTCGGTCAGGCCAGGTAGGGAGGGTGAACCTCAATATTTTGCAAAGACAGGTTCTGGGAGCTGGGGATCTTGTTTGCTGTGACTCTACCTCTCTGAATCCTGCCCAGCCTCAGGGATCATTTGCAACAGGCCAGCTTTGCCTGGCCTGGAGGTATGCAGGGAAGAAAGAGATGAAAGGCAAGGGGAGAATGGAAGAAAGTCAGCAGAAGAGGCCCGCTGGGGGTGGCCAGGATGGGAAAGACGTCAGGGGCAATAGAGAGAGGAAGGGAAAAGGGGGTGGGAGGAGGGGAGGATCAAGGAAGGGAAATAACGGCCAGCAGATCTCTTCCCCCACATTCCTCCTGGAATTTTTTTCATTCCCTTGGTTATAGAAGAATAGCAATTAGCAAATTCAGTAAAAAGAGCCAGAAATGGAGATTGTTTGTGCATTTGGGGGCCAACATGCATTAGTGAAGGAATGTGACCAGAACTATATATAACCCCTCTCTTGGCCCACCCACCTGTCCTGCGGAGTGAGCGATGGTCTGTTTGTTCTAGGCTGGTATGTAGCTCATTGCACTCTGGGAGCCCACCATCTGGGCCCAAGTCTCGTTGCCAGTAGCTCTCGGTGACCATATATGGCAAAATGATATATGTGATAAAAAGAAGCCAAATTCTCTAGTTGCGTCAGCCCCCAGAGCATGCAGCCTGCCTGGCTTGAAACCTCTTGCAGCCCCGCTCTCTGCCCCCGCCCCCAACCCTTGCTCCGGAAACCAAAGGTGCTCAGTGATTGGCTTGGGGAGCAAGGGGATGGCTGAAGAGGCGGGTCCTCTGTGGGGCCTCCCCGGGTTCAATGTCTTCCACCACAAGCTCCCGTCCAGACTGACTTTAACGTGTGTTTGAGGTGTGGAGGATGATTAGCGAGGGTCAGAGCTGCGAGTATGTTTGACCGTGGCCTTAAACCAGGAAGATTAGAAATGTAGAATGATAGCTCACGTTCTTTTCAGAAAGCGGCCCGGTGTGGTGCCAGTGTGTATGTGGGTAATAGGGTGGAGGGCACAATTTACCCCCAATTCCAAGAACAAAGTTAACCCACGTTCGCCAACATACCTGCAATTCCCACCAGGAGAAAGAGTCAGTGTAGATTGCTTAGCTGGGGTGGGGAGTGGGGGTGATAAATTATTATATATAATTCCCTCTCCAAATTTTGTCTTTCTCCCCTTGCCCTGCCCCAGCAGCCAGACCCGTGGCTGCATTAACCCCTGCAGTGGGTTACCATTCTGGGCCAGGCACTGTGCCAGAAGCTGGGGGAAGATGACCAACAAGCAGCTAGCCCTGGGGGAGAGATGAGGCACTGCCCACTGCTGTAGGGAGTACCCAGCCAAGACTCAGGGACTCAAGGAGGCTCCCGGGAGGAGGTGACACTGGAGCCAAGCTTAAAGTACACGCAGTAGTTTGCCTAATAGTGGATAAGGATTAGGAATAGAAACCCTAGGCTGAGGAAAGAGAGTGAGGGGGTGGGTGAGTTCCATGTTGGTGTAGTGAGATATGAGACTGGGAGGTAGGGAGGGGCCAGAATAGGGAGGCCTTTTCCAGGAAGTGCTAAAGGGTCAGGACCTCTGCAGCCTCCTATCACATCGGAGCCCCTGGTCCTGATCAATTGCCAGTTCGGGCACATACGCCAATATACTGTGGTATACACAGACACATGCACACTCTTACGAATGTGCACAGAAATACACGTTCATGTACACGCATTGCTACAACACACAAGCAAAAGGGAAGAAAAGAAGAACAACGAAGTAAGAATGAGCCCAGGGAGAGAAGGCAGGCCAGGTGAAGGCACCTTGCCAGGAAGGGGTGGGCTGTGGGAGTGGGAAGTGTGTGGGAGGGAGAGCCAGGAGTTGTTGTTGGAAGGGGAGGGACATTCTAGCATGCTCTGAGCTCCCCTTTTGGAAAGAGAACAGACAGGAATGGAGACAGCTGGTCAGCAAAGGTGTGGAGGTCAGGCAAGCATAGGCTTTCTAGCTCAGCCTTCCCCAACCAACAACACAGCTCAGGAAGTGTATATCTGTGTCTTTGCACGGGGCCAACACCCTCTCTCCATCAGACTTCCCCATTGTCCTTGCCTGTAGGAACTGTGGCCACTTCTCTGAGCTGACCACAGAGGCTGGGGCACTGGCTGCAGGAGATCCCTGAGAAAATGCTGTGGTGCGATCCAGCAGGGAAATAGGGTTGGGGGGCCTTGTCTGGCTTTCTTCTCTCCAGGGTGTATATATTGACTAGATGTGTCCCCTGACATCCTGGAAGCACGAGAGCCTGTTTTAAAAGGAAGTGAGTGTCCTCATCTGTCAACATGCCTTCAGAGAGCTTTGTCCACTGAATATTCAGAGGGGGAGGATAAATTTTAGGACTCAATTTAGTCATTGCTTCCGCTAGGAAGCCCTTCCTGGCTCCCCAGGGCAAGACAGGCACCCTCCTGTGTGCTCACCCAGACATCACAAAGCAGCAGGATATGTCCAGGGGGAGCAAGGAGCAAAGCACAATGTCTCTTGTGACCTAGCTTGGAAGTCACACATTGTCATTTCAAATATGTTCTGTTTGTTTTACAGAATAAGACAAGTAGGAAATGACACTCCGGCAAGAATACTAGGAGGTGGTCTACGGCCATGCTAACCTGAATAAGCCCAATACCGTCTTATCTCAGAAGCTAAGCAGGGTTGGGCCTGGTTTGTACTTGGATGGGAGACCACGTAGGAAGACCAGGTGCTGTAGGTGTAAAAAAAATAATAATAAAAAAAATAAGAGATTGTAAACTGACAAGGTCCTTGCAATCTGTGAGGTCAACCAAGGGTTGCCTCACCTAAAAATACAAATATCAGGAGGCGAAGTTTTAAGGGCCATCTTGGAGGCTGATTACCATAGTTACTAGTTTTGTGTTATTTATTAGGCAACCTTAGATAACTAACACAGCGTGGATGCCCTTGAAATGGTAGTTAGGCTCAGGGTGACAGGCAGATAAGTTTGGGTGGGTCTTAACTCTATATTCTCTTTATTAGACAAGATTCTTATGTCTCTATATTAGATAGGATTTTTTCCATTATGAGATATAAAAATTCACTTTAAACTGAAATATAGAAATTTATTGACACACATAACAGAAAAGCCTAGAAATAGTGCTGGTTTCAAAAGAAGCTAAAATTAAGATTTCATGAGAAAGTACAAAACTATTTGCCAAATGGGAGTCATGGAGAAGTCAGAAGTTTTTGGAGGAGGAAGGGGCCAGTAGAAGTCAGAATAGTGGGTGATGGAGGTTCACAGTACTATTCTCTTAACTTTTATGTATGTTTAAAAATTTCTACAACAAAAAGTAAAAAACAATAACAAAAAAACCAGAATGAGCACGCTTCCTAGGAGAGCGTCACTTCTGTTGGTCTGTCTCTCTTCACACACATACTGCCAACCACAATCATGCGCATATCACAGCGTTCTCAAGGCACAGAGTGATTCTCTGTATCGAGTTGCTTCAGAGACAGATCTGGATGCCCCCCACCCACCCAAAGTCCCCAGCCATTCCAGATGACAAGCCTTATTCCCCTTTCCATAATGAGAAGTCCTCTTTGCTCTGACCCCCATGTCTGTGGTATCTCTTTGTTGCTTTTCAATAAATCAGTCCAAACTGAGGGCGCTTGCCCAGCCAAAGAGGTTGGGCCACTCGGCTTCTTTGGATGGATGCAGAAACAGATCCCAAGGACAAGAACGGCATCTGTCATGTTCTACCTACAGTGCTCAAGACCAGACTTGGTGCGTAGCAGATGCTCCGTAAATATTTATTGAATGAACGAAATATTTTCAATAAAATGGGAGTTGTAAGGACACAGAAGGTCCAGACCTGGAGTGGAAGTCAGAAGGGAAGCAGCCTCAGGGACCAGCTAGACTACTGTAGGTTCCCTTCCTCTCAGAGTCTCTGCCTCACTTTGCATTTGCTCCATTCTCCTTCCTTTCCTTCTGGCTTCCTTTGCCTACTTGTCTCCACTCACAACGGCTCAGCGATCCACAATCCCCATGCTTCCTCACGGCATCCTTCACTTCCAACTTTCAGGTCCTGCCTTCCAAGATCTGATTCCTTTCTCATATATTGAACCACTTCCTCCAAACTATATCTTTCACATCAATATTTAAAGATTCTCTAGGCTCTCCCATTGAAGTAACAAACAGATCCTCTCTTGACACTTCCACTTACTGCCTTTTTCTCTTTCACAATCACTTTCTTTAAAGGGCATTATATTCCGTTTTCCTTTCTTCACCTCACACTCAGTTCTTACTCCTCTGGCTTCTAACTCCATCATGCCACAGACATACTTCTCATTCTGGTACCAGTGACATCCTAGTTGTTCGCATCCTCATCTTGCATGACCCCTCAATCACATTAGATATAGTTGATCAATCCTTTTATGAATTCACCGAGTCTCCCCTCCCCCATTTCCTCTATCTCAGCGTCCTTCATGCCCATCTCTCAGGCTGGTGGAATTTCTTAAGGCAAGGCACCAGGGCCTCCTTGTTGCCTACTCTGTACTCTCACTGGGCAGGTCATTCATCTTACATATGTAGGCTCTTCTGTTACTATATATACATCTATGACTCCTGAGATAATCATTATCCATTTTCCTTTCCTTCCAGGAACGTGTAGGACTTCACCATCTCGGGACATGGTTATGAACATGAGCGTAGGTGACACATGTCCATGGCAGAAGCTTTCAAAATCAGTGTGCGATTCCCTATGTCTCTGTTCTCTGCTTTAATCATAAGGGGAGCACATGATGAGATGAAAGAAAGTTTCATCAGTCTGGTTCCTGAGCGTCTATGACTAGCAAAGCCTCCTGATGACCTATTTTAGATATGTAGCATAATAAGAAATAAAAGTCTTGTTGAATTAAGATACTGAGATCTGGATTCCGATCTATCTTCTATCATCTATCTATCTATCTATCTATCTATCTATCTATCTATCTATCTATCTATCTATCTACTTATAATGTCTTTGTTGAGTTTTTGTGTCAGTGTATTTCTGGCCTCATAAAATGAATTGTCAAGTGTTTCTTCTATTTTATGAAAGTCCGTGTAAATTTGGTATTATTTCTTTCTTAATGTTTTCTTTATGGGAAGGGTTTTGGCAATGAATCTCCTTAATTTCCTTAATAGATAAAATGATATAGATTTTCAATTTCATCTTGTGTCAATTTTGGTAAGTTGTAATTTGTCAAGCAATTTGCCCATTTCTTCTTTTGTCAAATTTATTGGCATAAAGTTGTTCATAATATTTTCTTATTATTCTTTTAATTGTCTTATTATTTTTATCATTCTTTTTAATGTCTATAGGCTCCGTTTCGATATCTTCTCTTGTATTCCTTATATTCATAATTTATTCTCTCCCTCTCTTTCCTTGATCAGTCTAGCTAGGATTTACTAATTTTGTTGATATTTTCTCCACCCCTCCCCTCTTTTTTAGGAGGAAGGGTCTTTGGGAGGTAATTAGGTCATGATGGCAGAGTCCTCGTGAATGGGACTAGTGCTCTTACAAAAGAGATCCCACAGAGCTCCTGGCCCCTTCTGCCTTGTGAGATTAAAACTTATGGAGTGGGTCCTCACCAGACACTGAATCTACCCATGATCTTGCACTTCTCAGCCTCCAGAACTATGAGAAATAAATTGCTGTGATTCATAAGCCACCCAATTTATGGTATTTTTGTTATAGAAGCCATTGTTGATATCTTTAGTGAACCAAATTTTGGCTTTGTTAATTTTCTGTTTGTGTGTTTTTTACATCACAAATATCTACTCTTATTATTATTTCCTTCCTTTTATTTACTTTGGGTTTACTTTGCTCTTCCTTGTCTAGCTTTTTAAAGTAGAATCTTAGATCATTGGTTACATACTTTTCTTCTTTTCTAACAAAGCTAAGTATTTTCCTTTAGGAACTTCTTTGGTGTATACTACCGCTTTTGCTGGATTATATATTTTTTATTTATTGTTCAGCCCAAAATATTTAATTTCTAAGTTTCTTTATGTTAAAAGCAAGACAACAGGACTAAAATGAAGTCACTTATCCTAAGCCTCATGTTACCAAACCGAGACTTAATTGCAGTTTTGGTTCTCCCAGAAGTGGAATCTTAAACCAGCTGAACAGCAATTGCCTGAGAAGCACTAATTAGGTAATCTGCCTGATAGAACCCTGCCATCCCCTAAAAGAAAGTGACCTTGCAATAACCAACTCACTTTTTTGCCTAGCGTAACTTCTTTGCTCCTGCCCCTTTCTGTCTATAAAAGTCTTTCATTAAAGGGAGCTCTGAGGAGCTCCTTCCTATATGCTAGATAGAATGCTGCCTGATTTATGCATCATTGAATAAAGCCAATAAGATCTTTAAGATTTACTCAGTTGAATATATTTTTTAAGAAGCAGATGCCAAAAGGATGAAAAGGAGTGAGGGAGCAGGAGGAGGTAGGGAGAGCCTTCAGGTAGAACACCTTTGAAAGAAGAGGGAAGCAAGAGCTTCAGACTGCATTGCAGCTCTGAGAAAGTCTCAGTCAAGCCGATAGAAAGCACAGAGCAAAGGCTGCCCATTAGGGAGTCCTGTATTAGCAGAGATGGTCCGGCTGTAGTTTCGCAGCTGTAGCTCAGTCATTGGCTAGGAGTACCTGGTGAGGGAGTAGCCTTGGTATGAACACTGAGGCTGATCTGAAGGTGTGGCAGTTGGAGGCTGTCAGCCAACTACATTCCTCGAAAGAGGGTCTCTTGAAGGGACTTGTAAGTGGTGCCCCTCTGTGACCACACAACTCCTTCCTAAACCAGATCGTGTTCCTTTGACACATATCATCATAGAACAACGTTCTTTCTTTTCAGAGAACTTACCTTGGTTGTAACTATACCACTTATGAGCATTATTTTTGTTTAAAGTCTGTTTCTCCTTGAGAACGGGAGAATTGGACTTGTTCACCACTGTGTCTTCAATGTATGGTAGTGTGTTCAATAAATTCTTGTTAGAGAAATGAAAGAAGGAACAAGTAACTAACAACTAATTCAATGTCTCAGAATCCCCTAGTAGCAGACTGGCCGCTGGGAGACTATTGCTGAGCCCGTTCAATCAGCAGTGTTGAAGAGGGGAGTTGTGTGGTACAAATCTGGGCACAACGATGGATATTTCTGAAATGAGCATCTCTGAGCCTTTGTAAATCTTTGCACATCTTCCTTGTAAAGGGGATGGCACACCACCTGACTTATTCCAGAGATTGGTTCCAGGTGTGAGGAGCAGCATAGATGTCTGTGAATTCCCAAACCCCTGAATGAGTTGTCCCCAAGAAACAGCTACAGGCCCTTATACCTGGGGCTTTTATATACACATAGCATGTCCCTTTACTCCAGAAGGCTGCCTTTTGTCTCATTTTTTTCCCTGAGGTGTTTCAGCTGAGACAAAGGCAGGCTCTCAGGGCCAGTAACTTCTTTCTGGAGCTTACTAACATGGGATGTAAATATTGTCTCATGTTAGGAACATGGCTCTAGATTCAAATCCCAACCCCTTCACTTCCAAGTTGCAAAACTGGGCAAGTCACTTCACCTCTCTGAGCCTCATTTTCTCATCTGTAAAATGGAAATAGCAAAATGGCAAAAACAAAGGCTGTTATGAAGGGTAAGCAGGATGTCTGTAGTAGTGGCTCTAAGTTCAAGGCACATTAGCCTGTTAAAGGCTCTGAGAAGTCCTGCAGTAAAGAAAACCAGGTTTTTCCAAACTTATTGGACAATAGGTGAGCAAAACCCAAGTACTCATGGGATTCTATTGGGGTTCTATAGAAAGCAATTCTGGAAACGCTGCTCTAAAGAATTTAGCTTTTATTTTTAGAATGCTGTGGATCTTTAAAACAATCATAGATGAGATCCAGGGGAGCCTTGGTTTCCTGCAGAATTGTTCTGAGTTGAGTTTGGGAGGTTATATCTCTGGATTTCATTGAAGGATGCTGAAACTCTCTAATGCGTTCACGACTGTTGCTCTTCAAGATGTTGTGGATGACACTGTGTGATGCTCCTCTCTTTAATGCTGAAAAAACACTCTCTAACAAAAACTGGTCATGGTCATAGAGACATGGAATGTCTTAAGTGGGATGCACCCTAAGGTTAGAGGCCCATTCATTCATTATTCATTTTATAGATGAGAAAACAGGCTCAGCTAGAAAGTCAAGTGACTTGCCCAGAGACAAATAGAAGGAGCAAAGCTCAGAACTCGGAACCAGCTGCCTGCTGCACACTAGATAGTTCGTGCAGGGCTCTGAGGGAGATGGCATCTCCTCTGTGAGAAGTGGGCATGTAAAGGACCACCCGGTGGGAACTGGGAGGCCCCTTGACTGCTCACGCCTTCTCCCAACATAGGTTTTGTGGAAGGAGGCGAGAGGAAGGATTATGGCTGAAGGTCAGGGGTTAATGGGCCTGTGTCCAGATGGTAAGCAGCTGGCCGAGGCACAAACCAAGCACTGCTTCCTCCCCTTTCTGGTGATTCCAGGGATGAGAAGGCAGGGAAGGAACTTGCAACAGATGGAAGGGAGACCAGAGGAATTTGGAATGGGCCCAAGGGGCCCAGCTCTTCGAAAATGAGAGGAAAACATGTTCTGCTCTGAGAGAACATTATTTACAAGAGAAGAGCTGGGCAGACTGGTGGGCTCTGGCTTACATTTTTTCGGCCGTGACTGATCATACCAATTCCTGTATCTAAGACAACTGAAGAACCAAATAGGAACAACATTAATGCTGATAAGAGGTGGCTGTTACAGGCTGGGCCAAGCCAGACAAGTTGAGCTCAAAGATCAGAAGTTTTGAGGCCAGTTCTAAATTTAGAGTCCAATTTTTGAAGAAGCCAAAATGAGCTCTCCCTGCATGAAGTGTGTCAGAAGAATAGAAGATATAAATCCCAAAGAGCAACTAGTACAGAGGGGGTGGGGAGCCCCTTTCAGCCAGAGATGCTAAGAATGAGATCAACCAGGCTCTTTAAAAAAACAAAACAAAACAAAACTCAGTGTCCTTTCAAACTAAGAGCTTTGAAAGAACTGTATTTCACAGTCCTTCTTCTTTTCCCTGCTGCCTTTTGAAAAAATTATTACTCAGAAAGACCCTCAAAACAACTCAGGGTGTATGTGAAGGTAGCAAAAATTCAACCCTCCATTTCCTTGTCAAAACCCAGTCCCCATCTAACCTGGAATGGACCTGGCCTCACTCTGAGTGCAAGTGAGTGCCTCTCAGAGAGAAGAGTGCAGGTGGGGCTCTTTCTGTCATGTCAAGCCAAGTCATCTCCCATTGGACAAGTCACAGAATTGACCCTCATGCCATGCTGATGCCAACATGCCCCACAGAACAGTCACTGGAGCCAACTTTTCTGATTCCCACCCTGAAAGCTCCCATTGTATATGAACAGACTAGGGGGTCCAATGACCTGGGCTCCTGGGCCCCACCCTCTACTTATTCTTTTGCCCACTGACCTCTTATTCTCTGCCTTTGCCATCTGCTTTGCTAGGAGATCCTGGAGTATTTATCTCTCAGGGCCACAATTTCCTCATCTGCAAAACACCAAGTTGTCAAGTTGTGTCAAATCCACCTGAGATGTTTCCTACATTTATACTCACCCCTCTGCTCCCACATATGCTATCTAGGTCAGGTGCTCAGCACTCCATTTACTGGGCTGACCCCATTCATCCAGCACACATATGGCTGTCTTAATCTCCCTAAAGCACAGTCCTGATCAAGTCACTCTCCTGCTCCGAACCTTCCCATAGCTTCCCGCTGCCTGTAGAATTGCGTCTAAATAGTCTAGCCTGGTGTTCCAGGTCATCCACAGTTTGGCCCCAGTCTACCTTTTTTGCTTCATTCTTGTCTACCTACTTCTTCCAGCAAACTGAACATTCCACTCCAGGTTTCACGTCTCTGGGCCCTCACTCACATGCATATCGCTTCATCTGAAATGTCCTTCTCCAGATTTCTGTGTGTCTGATCTTTACTCTACTGACCTCCCCTTAACTAGTTATGACTTTGAACAAGTTATTTAAACCCCATGTCTGCATAAGATTGTTTCCAAAGACAGCCACAGCAGTTCCCTCCATCCTGCATGTCCTTTGCAATGTGACTTTGTCATAACTCCCATGTCCATTTCCCTTCCAGAACCTGAGCTGGCTCTGTGACATTCATTGACCACTTGAATGTGGTGGACTTGATGCTGTCACTTGAAATGTCTGTGTTTGCACTCTGGAAAGCCAACTGTAGAGAAGTCCCAGCCATCCAGCTGGAGATAGAGGTCGCATAAAAGACACTGAAATGCCCCAGCTGACAGCCAACCCCAAGTCCCCAGTCATATGGAAAGACATCTTGATCCTCCAGTCCTAGCCTAAAGCCCAGCTAACACTGTGAAGCAGAGATGAGCTGTCCCTGCTGAGCCCTGCCTGAATTCCTGACCCACTGAATTGTGACAAAATAAAATGATTGCTGTTTTAAGCCACTAAATTTTGGGGGTGAATTGCTATGCAGCAAATAAATAAAAACAGTCACTTCACCTGCAGAATGGGAATATCTATGGTTTCCTGCCCCACAGAAGAGCTGGGAGGTTTAAACAAGTCAATTTAAGTAACACACTTAGAACAGCATCAGCTCTTTGTAAGCACTCAATAGAGGATAGCTCCTCACAACCTGAAACTATCTTGTTTAATTTTTTCTTATTCATCCCCAAACTCCTCTCTTCAATAATGCCTGACATATAATAGGTACCCAGTAAACACAGATGAATGTCAAAGTATATTGTTTTAATTATTCTACACTATTATTAGTTATTGTGTTAATCTCTCACTGTGCCTAATTTATAAATTAAACTATCATAGATATGTATGTATAGGAAAAAGCATAGTATGTATAGGGTTCAGTACTATCTGTGGTTTCAATCATTCACTGGGGGTCTTGGAATATATCCCCCATGGATAAAGGGGACTTCTCTAATTAAAAAGGAGATGAAAAAGAAAAGTACTCAGGCACCTCTATGCTCCCTCTGGAGGAGCATATCTAACTGCAATGCTGCTGCCTTTGTGTCTTCTGGTCCCATCTGTGTGGACTTTATCCTGTAAGGTAGGATAAAATCCAACACAGGACTCCTGGAGGAAGTCTCCATATTTCCTGCCCTAAGAGCTGTGGAAGTACAGGGTATGGTGTTACAGACCAGGGAAGGAACTTATGACCGCCTAACTCTGTTTCCACTGTTGATGGATGCCTGAAAAAGAGCTGATTTCTAAGCCATGATTCAATCAGGTATCAGTTTAATATCTCCAAGACTTGCATGGTCCAAAGAAACAGTAGAAGATGAAAGAATACAGGATTCCATCTGGTTCAAAGATCTTAAGCTTTAGATAGAAGCGATTAATCTTAAAAGCCAAAGACATCCAAAATTAAATCAGGCAGTAGAGTTTCCTGGGTAGGAGTGTAACATATAACTTAGATCTAAGAGTCCTAGGCCATGTGGCACCTTTTTTGAATTATGGGGTCATGGACACAACAATGATCAACAGGGCAGAATAGATGTTCTGTAATCTCAGAAGAGTCTAGAAGGTAACTCTCCAAACAGTGTGAAATGAATATTATGGTTTTCTTGGTGAGTGAGCATCTTCAAAGATTTAAAATTAAGTACAGAAAGTTTAAGGAAATTCAAATCATGGTATTAATGTTTTTATGTAAAAGAATCTGTGCACATTTGGTATTTATGTATTTATAGCTCAATTGAATTTGACTGTTTATAGTAAAAACCTTGAAATTCCAATAGAAAATTAGTATGTAACTGATTTGGATTTATAATTTTAAACTGAAAATTTCTTAAATGTATATATAGTATTGGAACATTTAAGAGAACTCAAAGTTCGCCATATTTGTAAGTTTAATTTATTGAATGAATAATTTAAATTTAAATACTTGGAAAGGTTTTGTATGTTAAGTCAGACTGTTAAAGTCCATGAAGAAACTAAACACAGTAAATGTTTAAATGCAATTTAAAATGTTTAAAAGAGTTTAACTTTGTATCAAATCATTCAAAATCCTTTTAACAGTGATTGTTAAAATATGTTGGACATAAATAGAATAAGATTTGTAAGCCAAAACTTAAGGAAGAACTGGTTTTTTTAATATGGTAATTTCAATAAATTAAATATTAATTTTAAAAGTCAGTTAAACCTCTGAATTGTCCTTGTCCACAAAATGAGATTTATGGTAATGCCTGCCTTGTAGGATTGTTGAGAGAATAAATGAAACTGGGTTTAAAGTGTTTGACACCATGTTGGTGGTTACAAAATAGTCACAAGGATGTGAAGTACAGCATAGGGAATATAGTCAATAATATCATAACAACTATGTATGGTGCTAGCTGGGAACTAGACTTATCAGGGAAATCACCTTATAAGTTATATAAATGTCTAACCACTATGCTCTACACCTGAAACTAATATAATTTTTACTGTAAACTGCAATTGAAAAACAAAAAAATAATGAAAAAAAAGCTGCAACATAAAAAAAAGTATTTGGCACCACGATTGTTACATGGTAAGAATTCAATATGACATGCCAGCAATTCTTACTATTATTAACTTTTTCTTAAAGGAGAATATAAAAATGTTCTGAGATAAGTGGGATGTTCTGAGACACAGGATGTGACATAGAACACAGATAATCCTCGTGGCAGGAATAAGATATCCATTTCATGCCTTTGTCCCTCATTTCCTGTCTGGCTATCAAGGCTCACCCTCATCTTGCCTGGGTCTCCCCAAAACATGGCAGACTTCTCCAGCAGTGATGTTCAATTCATTATCATTATGCTACCCAGTGTCCCGTTTGCAAGTACCCACGAGTGGTATTTCTCTCAGTTCACTTATTCATTCACTCATTTATCCAGCTTACAAATATTCATTAATGTTTTCAGCAGGCACTGTTCTAGGCAGTGTGGATACTGTAGTGAACATAGGTGACAACTCAGCCCTCTTGGAGCTTATATTCTAACAGGGGAGACAAACATTACACAAGTAAATGATGCAGTATGTTAGAAGATGTTACGTTTATGGAGAAAAATCTACAGGGCAAAGAGATGGGAGTGCCAGGGGTGAGGACTGCGATTTTAAAATGGTAGCTATGGTAGATTCTGCCGAGGAGAAGATATCTGAGCCATTTGAGCCTAGACCTTGAGGAGGTGAGAGTGAATTCTGCACACAGGGAATAGCAAGAGCAAAGGACATGATGTGGGAGTGTGCCTTGAGTATCAGAGCTGGTTGGTGATGCTGGAGAGGAGTAAGTAAGGGGGAGGGTAGGATAGAGGTCAGAGAGGTGATAGAGAAGGGGTGGGAGCTGATCATGGAGGACCTCATGGCCTAAGTAAGGACTTTGGCTTTTTACTCTGAATGAAATGGGAATATTTTAGGGACTATTGGAGAAATTTATAAACTGTGTATTAGATATTATTTAATCAATGTTCAAATTCATGGGTGTGATAATTCCTCATAAATTGAAATAAATTTTTCATGTGTCATTGTTCTTAGAGGATACATGCTAAAGTATTTAGAGCTGAAGCATCATGATGACTGCAACTTATTTTCAAATGATTAGGCAACAAAGGAAAAAATGCTAGCTATTTGTAATAGTTATCTATCGCTGAGTAGTAAATTACTTCAAACTTAGAGGCATAAAACAAGATTACACGTATTATATAAAGGATTCTAAGATAATCACTGCTCATTTTTTATTTTTTTACTGTCTTATAAAAGTATATTACTTTAGTCTGTAATATTAATTGAGCTCCAATCATGTTCAAGCCACAGTGTTCAGAATTGTAGAGATCCAAAGTAGATCAACATAGGTACTCCTGTTAAAGAACATATAGTTCATTTATTTTGTTCATCCAACAAACATTTAGTGAGCACTTACTATGTACCAGGCACTGCTCTGGACAACAAGAACACATCTCTGAATAAGGAAGAAACTATTTTGGCTCTCACGGAACTTAATTATAGTGGAGCTAGTTAACAATGAACAAATAAGAAAATTTAGTCGTAATAGGTACTATAAAAAATACAGTGGCCTATACACTCGAGAGTGATTGGGTAGCTACTTTAGATTAGATTGTCAGCTAAGGAACGACTCTCCAAGAAAGTGAGGTGGCAAAAAAGAAAAAAAATAATATTATCTCACAATTTCTGAGTATCAGAATCTATGAGCAGCTTAACTAGGTGATTCGAGCTCCAGATCTATCACGACGGTGCAGTCAAGATGTTGACCAGGGCTACAGGCATCTGATGGCTTACCTGAGGGAGGAAGATTCTCTTCCAAGATGCACTCACATGGCAGTTGGCAGGTGACTTCAGTTCTTCACCATGTGGACTTCTCCACAGCAACTGCTTGAGTGTCCTCATGGCATGGCAGTTGGCTTTCCCCAGATTGAATAAACCCAGAGAGAGAGAAAGGAGGAAGCCACAATGCTTTTTACGACCTAATCTAAGACGTCATATACCTTCACTTCTGCCATATTCTATTCTTTTGAAGTAAGCGCTGAGTCCAGCCCACACTCAAAGGGACCAGAATTAGCTTCGCCTCTTTAAGGACCAAAGTAGCAAAGAATACACTTTGTAAGTGCTATGCAACATTTTTTATTGTAATAATAATTATTATCAACATATTTAACTCTGCTGGTACCTCCCATGGAGGAGAGGTACTAACCAGTCCTCAACTCTTTCTCTCTCTGCAACTAGGGCCCCAGAAGAGCTTGAGAGGGCACATGCAGAAAAAAATTGTAGGGAAAGAGAGAAGGCTGGGTAAAAACTTAGCATGAAAACAATCCTTAACCTCTCCCTTGATCACATTTGTTGTGCCTCAGGATGTGTATATATTAATTGATTTAATCCTGAAAGCAACCCAAATGAGCTACTATTATCCCCATTTTAAGGTGAGGAAACAGAGGCACAGAGAGATTAAAAATGTGCCCAGGGTCACAGAGTTCAGAGTCTGATTCCAAGAGTTTATACTGAAAACCGCAATGCTAGATTGCCTCTTAAAAATTACACAATTCATCTTTAGTGTTCTAAGGTATTTAAATACAAGTAGGAAGTAGTACTTCAATAACATAAATAGTCCAGAGTAGGATTTGAGGAACCAGAAAGTCAAGGTATCCTAGAATGCTAAGCAGGCAGGAACCTAGGAAAACCAAGACCAAAAGTTTTCAAACTGCATTCTAAAGAGTCCCAGGCTTCCTGAGCTGTCCCAGGATCTGTTTGTCAAGAGTGAGGAAGTTCTGTGGACCCTCACCACCCTAATTCAGTGGCAGCACTCCACTTGAATCTGTTTCATATACCATCTCTCCACCTAAGTCCAGGTTTGCGTGGACCACTGCAGCAGCTCCAGAATGTCAGCAAAATTTATGAAAGACCTTGAAATAGGCAAAAATATTAGTTTCCTTTTAGTGGTGGTGTCTCTAGAGGACCCTCTAGAGTTATCTTATTCTGTAGGGTTTTGTACCTTTCTTTCCTTTTTCTTTTTTCTTTACCATTTTGCAACTCTGTAGAGGCAGAAGTTAACTTATGTAGGCGATGTAAATGATTTCTGTTTATAGAAATGCAAATGAATTTTGCACAGGAGAGATGCAATTAAACTTCTGCTCTGTGGCAGAGATCATTTTTGCATCTATTAGCAAATTAACCTCAACATTCCTGATAGTTTGTGTGTGCCTGTTCTTTGGCTTCTCCTTTGAACTGGATTTTACAGCATACTGGTTCCCTCAATTGATGAGTTCGATAAAATCTTTAAGACGAGTCCATTCTGCATTTATATGGCAGTCATAATTTCAGTTTTAAAAAATTATCCTTTACCAAGATGGCTCCCCACATCCACTCTGACCTCCTTCTTTTTTGTGCCCCATCCAATCCATTCACACAGAAGCCAGAGCTATCTTTTCCAAGGGCAAATCTGACCATGCTTCTCCCGAGCTTGGTCAGAAACTGACATGCTGTGTAGACTACTGACAGCAGTGCCAGTTTGGCTTCTGCTAAGACAACTGTGTGCTGTCATCATCCTGAGTCTGGCACCTTGCCTTGCAGCAAACAGTGGGTTAGCCCTCAAGGAAAGCTGTCCATGTAGGGGCTAGAAGCCCTGTGCCTACCTGATTAGGCCTAGATTTCACCAGCAGCACTCAGAGTCTTGCCTTTCTAGCACAGGACAGAAAAGGTTTGTGAGTTTTGCTTTGTTTTATTTTTCAGATGGAAAGATCTACTCCTTTTCTCCTTCCCCAAACATCATTCCACAGATCCTAGACTCTGTGCCAAATTGGGTTTCTAAGCCTGTCACTATAAAACAAAAAAATAAACGAACTTCTACTCAGTTGAACCTTTGGTCTCTTATTCTTCCTTTAAAAAAAGTAAATAAAATAAAATCCTCTAGTGTTCTTCGGTCCCCTTAGAATAAAACACAAGATCCTTGGAAAGTCCTACCCAAAAGACCCCACCTGATCTAACTCTGCCTATCTCTATCCAGTGACACTAGCCTTTTGATCTATCCCTTCCAGACCCAGGGTCTCCCCATTTTGTGTTAAGACAGCCTTATTCTCCCTCTTCCTTTCCCTCCTCATTCTCCTCATTATCTCTGGTTAAAAAAATAACATACCTATTCATCCTAAAGTCTCTTTCTAAACGTTACATAGCTTTCTCAGAAAGACTTGCTTTGTTCCCCACCTCTACCCCCTTATATGATTTCAGCACCCAGTACTTCTTGACAGCCTTGCAGTGATAATTACTTAGTTATTTAACTCTTTATAACTATTGATTTAATGTCTCTCTTTCCCAAGAGACCATAAGCTCCAAGAGGCAATATCAATTCTTTGCTAATCTGTCCCCTTTGCTTCCATCAATGCTTGGTGCTGAAGCCCAGGTGTGAGGATGGAGGATGGAGAGGATGGGTAAAAGTGGAAGGTGATGCATGTGGGGGCTGTGAAGTGAATTATGGGTAGGACTGGGATGATGCCTGGTCTCTAATTCATGGTCCAGACTCTTTCTCTTGAGTCTGGGCTGCTTGTAATTGGGTATTGTATCAAACAATCTTGAACTATCCTAGCTCATTGCTTCATTAAACCCTGGTTTTTCTTCTGACTATTCCTTGCCAGCTGGCCTTCCTTCTTTTTCTAATTTGCCATTAATCTCTGAAATAAAAGTGCTCCCAGAGTATCTCAAAATACAGGAGTTCCAAACAGTTTAGCAGTTCCTCAAAAGGTTAAGTAGAGTTACCGTATGAACTAGCAATTCTGCTCCTAGGTATATATATCCATGAGAAATGAAAATCTATGTTCACAGAAAAACTTGCACAAGAATGTTCATAGCAGCATTATTCATAATAGCCAAATAATAGAAACAATCCAAATGTCCATCAACTGGATACATAAAGTGTGATATATCCATAAAATGGAATATTATTCAGCCATAAAAAGGAATGCTATGCTGATGCATGCTATAACATGGATGGACCTTGAAAACATTATGCTAAGTAAAATAAGACAATGCAAAAGACAATATATTATATGATTCCATTTTTTCAAAATGTCCACAATAGGCAGAGAAAAAGAAAGTAGATTATTGGTTGCTTAGGACTGAGGGTTTGGCAGGAAATAGGAATGACTGCTAATGGATATGAATTTTTTGCGGGAAGGTGATGAAAATTTTCTCATTAATTGTGCTCATGGTTGCACAACTCTGTCAATATACTAAAAACTAACCAATTGTATACTTTAAATGTGTGAATTGTATGGCATATGAATTATATCTCAATAGAGCTATCACTTTTTTTTTTTTAAAGCAGTAGTTCCTAAACTTTTTGGGTAAAAATTCTTGGGAGAATCTACTGAAAGATATGGACTTTTTTCTGCCCTCACCCCCATTCACCTCACTCATGAAAAATCATAATGCATGGATATAAACATTTCATAAAACATCAGGAGATTCCCAGACTGACTCAGGCCCATTCTTTAACTCCCTGGAGGGCTATGAGCTCCAGGAAAACCCTGTCTTGATGAAAATATCACTAGTAAATATTAGGCCAGGTGCACATCTGAAGGATTTCTTTCCAGTCACATCGCATCCTGGCCTTTGACTAACCTCATCACATCCCTCTTCCTCTCCCCCTTTCTATTCCTTCTCAAGCTGTTTTTATGTCCTTTCTTGATCGGTGTGGTAGGAAGTTTTAAAACAACCCATGTGACCTTTGCCCACTGGTGTTACTCCCAGGTTATATGGCAAAAAGGAGATTATCTGGATGGCCTACCCTAATGTCATGAGCCCACTAAAAGCAAAAAGTTTTCTCTGGCTGGTTTTGGAAGAGAAAGTCCGAGGGATTCAAAGCATGACAGTGGCTCCATTGCTGGCTTCGAAGATGGAAGCCATAGCACATGACAAGAAATGCAGGTGGCCTCTAGGGCAGAGAGCAGACTCCATCTGGCAGCCAGCAAAGAAATGGGGACTTTAGACACACAGCTGCAAGGAACTGGATTCTGCCAACAACTTGAACGAGCTGGGCAGTGGATTCTTTCCCAGACTCTCCAGATCAGAGCCGGGCTTACTAATACCTTGGTTTCAGCCTTGAACAGAGAACTCAGTTGAGTCCACACAGACTTCTAACCTACTACTTTGAGATAAGTGTGTGTTGTTTTAAGACAAGTTTGTAGTTGTTTGTTATGCAGACTGGAAAATTAATACAATCTATTTCATATCACTATGCAGCTGACTTTTGCTCTGTTGGATGTTTCTAGATCTAGCTTGTTTCCTCATAAAGTTCCTAAAATGATTATTTGCTCCTTAGAGGGTGGTATTACCACACTCTGGATGCTTCCAAGCCTGGCTGTTATCATTCCTGACTCTGTGGTCTACTATGGGAGCCTTCTCAATTTCAAAATGTTAAAAGTTTCATAGAGTTAAAGCTTAGGGGAACATCAGGCCATTGCAGGGGAGGAAAGCTGAGGTAGGCCTACACTGAACTGGTGTTACAGTTCTCAGCAGGTTCTTATCTCCCAGGGGAAGACAAGCTCCTGGGGCAGGGGCCTCTGCTTGCCCTCAGCTCCCTGCTATGCACACACAACAATTCTGGTAGATATTTCTGGATTAAAAGTCCCAGAGCAAAGGAGCTTGCTCAGGTGCCTAAGTGAGCAACCCTAAAATGGCTTGAAATGAAAAGAGGAAGTTTCCAGAGTCCCTCCAGCTGGCTGAAAACCTTGTATATAAGATGTGGGACTCTGGCCCTGAGTCTGGGAAAGGGACTGTGAGGGTAAAATTGTGTGA
Organism: Pteropus medius; assembly: GCF_902729225.1. Classification (NCBI taxonomy): domain Eukaryota; kingdom Metazoa; phylum Chordata; class Mammalia; order Chiroptera; family Pteropodidae; genus Pteropus; species Pteropus medius. Next base: position 1,357,907 of record NW_024352783.1, read on the forward strand.
GGAAGGGCTCTGATCCCAAAGGCCAGTAGCTAATCCCACAGAAGCATAGACCCTTTAGCTACTCCAGAGAGAGAAAGGTCACTCCTACAAGCTTTCAATTCTTTGTTCCAATCCCTTTCTCACCAGCAGCTTTTGAACATCAACTGCTGTTTGGGGGCTGTGTGTGTGGCGTGGAGTATGTGACAGACAAGGAGATGTCCGCCTGCTTGGCTGCCTGCAGGCTGAGCTCTTTCACACCTTGAGGCCCCACTCTTTCCTTTTCCTCCCTCTCTCCCTCTCCTTTCTGTCAGAAAGAGCTAATGGGTTTGAAGGGAATGAGGTGTTCTAGCATTGAAAGTGAGTTCCTGAAGGTCTTGCCTCTCTTTACCCAGAAAACACTTGGAGCAGTACTTCCTGTCTTTGCTGATGAGAACCACTCATTTCTGGAACCAATTAGTTATTTCTGCTTTAATGAGTTGGTGTCTTTTCTTGCTGGGAAAACTCTAGTCGGCCTTTAACTCTGTCTTCTTTCTCTTGGAACATGATCTCATGCATCTAGGAGCCCCAATCTCTCTTGATTGGGCAGGCTTTGGCTTCTTTCTGTGAGTCCCGGGCCCAGGGTGGACATGCTGAGGGACTGGGGAGAAGGAGTGACTACTGCCTGGCCCCATTCCTGATGGGAAGCCCTCTGGCTCCAGCTTATGTGAATCCCTGAACTGTCTGGATTTGCTCTGCCCTGTTTGTGGGTTTGGGAATGAGTTTATAGATTTGTGGCTTCACTTGTAATCAAGAAATCAGCCTAGATCCACAGAATTTCTTCTTCTCCAAGCCTGGGCCCTTCTGAAATCTGAAAAATGCAGTAGTATCAGAGTGAGCTATACATATGTTTATAAACATGTGTGGATTAAGATAAGCTTGTGTGTGATCACAGGAATTCTAAGTGCAACTCTTCACAACTCCCCATTTCCATCAAGCAGGAAACCTGATGCTCAATCAGAGGAGCCAGGAGGGAGAGAGAAGGGTAAGGGAGAGAGAGGGTTTTCGGCTCAGGCCTGAGAAGCGGGGCTGGCTGAGAGTGCCCTCAACTTTCAAGAAGTGTGTTCAGATCTTATAGGTTGGACTTCTCAAAGAGTACCTCACAGAAACAGTAGAAAACAGTGGGGGATGTGTATATTGGGGGCTTGCAGGACCTGTTTGTCCTGAAACGCCTTTTGCTCCTAGGACACAGTTCGAGAGGCTTAAAAGTGAGAGGAAGCTTTGTAGAGGCATATCCTTCACCCATAGGCCTGTTTCTGGAAGGCCCTGATGTCTCCTTCCAGTGAGAGACTCTATTCGCTCCCCTCTGAGCACTACCCCCAGAACTGCCCGCTCCTGGCTTTGCCAGATGCCCTCTTCCCTTCAACCCCTTCCACAGAAACGTTTCTTTGGTCAGGGCCAGGCAGCTCAATCCCCTACTCTTTTCCTCACCTGTGAAACAGAGATAATGGTAGTGTAGAGGCTTGGGGACGTGGTAGCTTGGCTAGACTGAACTATATTTCTCAGAACTTCTTTTCCTGGGTATTTCCACAGAATGCAGTTACATCATAGAGATTTGGAGAGTGGCAGTGAAGCGGCAGCTAGCTACTCTGTCTCTCTCACATGCCCGTGCTGCTCTGCTGGCTCACCTCATCACCTCACCCCTGTGGGGGGCAGCTTGGCCACAGTCCTCCGCTCTCCCTGGATCCTCCTTCAGGTGCTCTGAGTCCTGGGCCATGTGTGTGTGTTCAGCTCCATGATGAAGCACCCTGGCTTCTGCAGGACACACACACCGCCAGGCTCAGAAGTGACAAGAACTGCCGTCGGTTTCTGTCCATCCCCACGGGCCCCGCTTGTGCGTATGGGTTCTGACTTACTCTTGATCTCCCCACTTTATATCTGTATTTCTTTCCCAACTACCTCCCACTGTGGGCTTCAAGGTCCAGCATCAGATGCGAAGATGACAGCTTTGCAGAGACTGCTTAATCAGAGCCTACAGCTGCCTAAGGTCAAATCCCTGTAGCGAAGCCCATTGTACATATCTTTATATATCTTCTGTGGTTCTACTTTTCTGACTAATACAGGTTATTACTGGCATGTATTACCTCACATGTTAGGAGATGAAAGGAGCCTAAGTTCTTGAAAGTGTTTGGTTCACTGTAAAGCAGTGTTTCTCAAACTTAAGCATGCATCAGAATCACCTGGAAGGCTTGTTAAGACACATAGGCTGGGTCCCGCCAGAGTTTCTGATTTTCAGGTCTGTAGTGGGGCCTGAGAATTTGCATTTCTAATAAGTTCCCAGGTGATGATGCTGCTTGTCTGGGAGCCATGCTGAGAACCATTGCTGTAAAGTGGTATATGCAAAGATGAGGGGTACCTCTGTCCACAGCAGGATCTCAGCGGGGAAGCTTGCAGCAGCACTGTCTCCTGGAGGTAATGGGGACCCCAGAATCCCTCTGAGATCATAGGGCCAGGGAGCAAACGAGGAGCCTTGTTTTGGCCTGTTCCTCAGTCTGCTTTGGAGGGGAAAGCAGAAGTTCTGTCTTCTGAGAGGCAGCCCAGCTAAAGGAGCCCAAGCCCAGGGCAGGCAGACCCAGCATGAATCCTGACGCCTTGTAGCCAGTGTCCTTGGGCAAGTGGCCTGCTAGGTAAGACAGGGAAAATGGTGCCGCACAGAGTTTTCACTGGGATGATCAACATGAAGCATGTGCTTAATAAGTGCTGCTTCCTTCGTTTAGTCTCTGACATGACTTTTGCCATCGATGATTTAGAAATGTGCAACTGAGTTTTTGACCCTAAGTGTCAGACTTTACATTTACCTCTTTGCAGTTTAGTTTTGCTGGCTTTGAGCCATCTTCCCAGCCTGCTGTCATCTGGCAGCCTGCCTGCTATTCCTACGTCAGTGTTGCTGATACCATACTGTAGTTTTAGGGTTCACAGAGCGTGGGAGAGCAGGGCTTGCTCCCAAAGTCAGGGAAGAGTTGGAACTCTGACTTGGGAAGCTTCCTTCATAGTTTCTAGTGAGCCTCTGTACCCCAATTAGAAACACCAATTACAATTTTTTTTTTTTGAAATGGTAAAGGAAAAAAGAGTCCCGTGTACTCATCCCATTGGTCTGCTGACCATGTGAATAATGTGTGCAAGTCCAAAGCCTAGGAGACACCAGACCTGAGATTTAGTTTCTAGACCCTGGGCAGCCTAAGTGATCAGCCTCAAGAAAGAATGCTTTTGGGGGTTCTCTTCTTGATGGACCCTCTTCCCTATGAATAAACAACCAAAAAGAGAGAGAACTTAGGAACAAAATTCTTATAGAATTTAATGTTTTCCAGGATGGGACGGATTGAGGCCTGAGGGGAAATGGCAGGGTGTCTGCCAGCAGAAAGGCGCAAGGGTCCCAGAGGGCTGGACGGGGCTGGCTGGACTGTGAGCTCACCAGGAACTTATTCTCTTACAGTCCCTGCTTCAGAACATTCTGGAACCATAGCTACTCCTTAAAACCGGATCTGCTGTTGGTCCTTTTTCTTCACCTCTGCCCAGATGTCCGACAGGTCCTGGATAAACTGCTGAATCTAACAAGGCAAGGGGACCAGAGTTAACCCCACCCAGCAACAGGCCACTCCATCCAAAAAAAAAGCATGTCCAGGCATGTAAGGAGTCACCATTTTCCTGTGACTGATTTCTTGTGGCCACTTTCCCTTATTTAACAATTATTTTAGTTGAAATGGAGGATCAGGCTTAGAAGACTAAAAGCAATAAATAGGAACGGAGTTGGGAACTTGTAGAGACAGACACAGTGACAGCAGAAAGTACAGGGTGATCATCTAACTAAAGGGAGAAGAGAGAGAGGACCCTGAGCAGACTGGGGATGAGAAGTGTGTAGCAGGCAGGGTCCAGCCAGCATTGAGGCAGACGGTTCTCCACAATTTAATAACCTTTCTGGTGGTTATTTACCTAAAACCCAGAACTGATGCTCATTATGATAATCTTGAGTCATCTAGAGAAGTTTATATTCTATTCACTAGCTTCTCTTTTAAAGAACATGCAATCAGAAGACCTGGGGATCCAATGCACCTCTAGGAAAATCCCTTCATCTTTCTAGGACTCAGTTTCTTCATCTTTATAAAGAGAAGATGGAGAAAAGGTTGGCCTAGATGGCCTCCAAGATCTCAGTTCTAAAATTTCTCCTTCGCAAGAATGTTCTTGGAGATGGGACTACACAGAGTCTGAAACTCTCAATAACTGTCCGTCACTAATACTGTTACTGTTACTGATATAATTTCTATTTTGCAAATGAGAAAATAAAGAGTCAGTGAATTACCAAGAAGCCAATAAGTATTTGTTGAATTAATGAAAAAAAAGTCAATGAATTAAGGTAACTTTCTCAAGGTTATCGAGAAGACAAGTCTCACATTTTTCAAACTATGTTCATATAATAAATAATCGCATATCCCCAAAAGCGTTCTGTGATCAAGTAAGTTTCAGAAACGTTATCTGCCTAGAGAGTCTCAGGGAAGAACCACAGCAAAGACTCTGCAAAGTCCCGTATTTAAAAATTATCTAACTTTGTTTAACTTTAGAGTTTTCTAAATTTATTATTCCATAGAGTCCTTTTAGTCCCCCTATAGGAAACATACCAACATCTTGAGATTCTAGGATTTCCCAAGAACAGTTTGGAAAATACTGCTCCAGACAGTTTGAGCTTTATTCAAGGATAATTCTGGGCCTTCCAAGACACAGTATATTGAATTCAAATTGTCTTGGCCTTTTGTAGAATCACTTTTCCTAAGTCGTACTATGGTACCATGCTTCTCGTTCTAGATAAGTGGCTCCCTTCCGAAGATCGTGATTGGATCTGTCATAGGGATATTGTTGGGAACATTATTCATTGAGTGTCTCTAAAGCCTCCTTGAGAAATTTCAGTTAGAGTTATGTCCTAGAAAAGATTCTCTCTCTCTGAGGAAACCTTATGTTTTCTTATTTTGGTACCAGAACTGTGTTGCTTTTCTTTCTGGTTACCAGGAAGCTCAGAGCCAACTACTGTCCCTTTCATAATACAAGAATCTTTGGTCTTTATTTCTCTCTCTTGCCTTGACCTCAGATTTTAACATATTTTTCCTGGTCTTTATTTTTAATTTTTCAGGCTACTCGATCATTTGTATTTCTGTCAGCAGGCTCATATCCTATGGGAATGAAGTAGGATATTTTAAAATAACATTTGGGCAATATGGAGTATTCCTGTAGAGGCAAATCAAGATTGGGAAGGAGTCAGAAAGCTCAAATTTTGCAGTGGACGGGTTGGAAGCTGTAATCTAAGCAGGGAATGTTCAGGAAGGGGCAAAGATGGAGATCACCAAATCCTGCCCTACCTTTTTTTTTTTTTACAACAGCTAAAGGAAAGGGACCTGAGGTCCTCCAGGAATCCCTGAGACCCTACAACAGCTAAAGGAAAGAGATCCGAGGTCCTCCAGGAATCCCTGAGACCCTACTGCTGGGCGGAGGGGCTGCAAGGCCAAAACTCTTTTTACAATAATAGTAAGATGTTATTTATCTTTTTCACTCTTATTGTCTCACAACTGTACAGTGGCTTTTACCAGAGTGGGATGTTTCCATGATTTAGGCTATCACAACAGCATGAATGCAGAAGCAGATATGATAATCTACCTGCCCTCTATGAAGCCAGGCATTAAAGAGATTTTCAAAAGTGTTGAATAATAACTTTTCCCACAAAATATTTTTTGAAAATGCGTTTTTCATTAAAAATGCTATTTATATTAACATGCTTCTTATCGTCATTTAAAAATGAATGAAATATTTAAATTTTTTCTGTTCGAGTTTCCAATATGGTAAATATCAATAGATAGAACCCATATAAACATAAGCTCTTTGGGGGTCTTCAATAAATTTTAAGGGCATAAAGGTATCCATATACCAAAGAGTTTGAGAATTGCTGCTTCAGAACAAACTTTCTTACAAATTCCCTTTACAACCATTGGACTCTCAGTAATTCTGCTCTAACATGCCTTAAGAAGCAGGCTGATTTTTTGGTTTGGGAAACGCTTCTTTTTGACCAGTAGGTGAAGTTCTTTACATTTTATCAAGTTTTGCCTTTTTTGGCTTGTGTTTCATTTTCATCCATCAAATACTTATTGAGTGTCTACTATGTGCCAGACATCGTTCCTGATACTGTGGATACAGCAGGGAACAAAACAAAAATCACAGTCCTCAGGAGCTTACTTTCTATTCACTGAAGAGCTAAGGCTAATGCACTGCTGGTGGGGAGTTTCCCAAATTGTAGGATGTGTTTACCTTTGGTCAGAAGTGAGATGATTTTAGGTGGCATATGGACATGGCATCAAAGAGCTTTGGATCATACAGTGAAAAAGTTATTTCCTTTTCAATTTCCTTTCAGTTACTTCAAAGAGAAAATCTCAGATGGGTACGAACATGACTCTAATTCCACCAATTTTCTCTTTTCCCAAAGAATGGGCCTCAGGCACAAGCCTTTGGCAACTCACTAGAATTTAATAAGACTATTGTATAGAACCAATGAGTTCATAGTGGGTACCTGCTACTGCTCAAGTTGATTGGAATGACAGGGTCTTAGCTCTAATGCAGTGGTTCTCAAAGTGTGGAATCCAGAACAGCACCATCAATCACCTGGGAACTTGTTGAAAATGGAAATTCATGGGTTCTCATCTCAGACCTATTGAGTCGGAGACTCTGGGGGTGGGGCCCATCAATACTCCCCAGCCCGCAGGTGATTCTGATCCTGTTAACATTTGAGAACTATGGCTTTGTCCTGTTCATTCCTTGATTCAACCAATCAAGAACCATCTTGGCTCAGTAGGCACAGCCCACCTGGCACCTGTGCTTCTTCTTACCATGTCCAGCTGTTTGTGTGTGTCCTCCAGGGACACGTAGGTTGTCTCCTTCAGCTGCTTGCTCACGATCTGGAAGAGGTTCAGCGTTGCCATCTTAATGGTGCCAAGCAAGAGGGTCTTCTTGGCAGCGGTGTTCTGGATGTGTGCCCAGCGAGATTCCTAGGGAAGGGATAAGGGCGGGGCTTGAACGCAGCGGGAGAGAGAGGGAGGGAGAGAGGGGAGAGAGGGAGGAAATTGGGGGAGAGGGAGGAAGGAGGAGGGGGCAGAGGAGAGAGAGAGACAGAGAGACAGAGGAGAGACAGAGACATGCCTTCCCCTTACTTTCTCTTCACCCAGCACCTAGAAGCCCCCTGCCTATCCTGGCCGCTCACCCAGATGATGACATCGCTGCGGGCGCGGTCAAAGCGCATCTGCAGGCGTGCCAGCTCGTTGTTGTGCTGCAGGATCTCGTCGTCCTTCTCTTCCATGTAGCGCGCCAGCCGCGCTTTGGCGCGCTCGATCTTCTCCTGGCCCTCCTGGGCTGACTGCATAAGGTCACAGTGCATGCTCACCAGCGTCTTGTAGCGCGCTATCACTTCGTGGATCTCTTCAAACTGCATTGGAGGGCTCAGGTCACTGCCCTGCCAGCCCAGAGGACCAGCACAGCTGCCCTTGCTGCCCGCCAACTGTTGGTCTAGATGCTTTGGCCTGGGTCAAGGGTAACCCGGCAGAGCCTGTGAGGATGTTGCAGTCCTGCTGCTTGCTCCTCTAAGGTTGACATGGGTCAATGGCCATGTGTTGGGGGCACATGCCACTGGACCTGGGATTCTCAGTCTTGACTGCATGTTGGAATCACCCCAGGAGCTTTTAAAAGGACACCCAGAGATTTGGATTAATAAACAGGTCTGAGGTGGTCCCTGGCATCTGAATTTTGCAAAAGGTGATTCTAGGCTTGAGAATTGCTGGTGGGGGTGGGAAGGGAGGAGGTGCATTCTGAGATGTCTCCCAAGGCAATAATGATTCTATTCAACAAGAATGTACCAAGAACCAAGTACAAGCCAGGAACTATGCTAAAGACTAGGGACAGAGCAGGAGATAAGAAAGCCATACCCTGCTCTTATGAAGCCTACAACTTGGGGTGGTGTGGAGGGAGGGAGAACTGACAGACAAGTAAATAGTCAGTTACAACATAGAGCGATAAGCCCTATCTATGACTGGGGGATGGGACTGGATGGAGATTGTGGGTGTAATATTTTCAACATGGCATTCTCTGATATTTGTTCAACATTTGCTAAGGTCTCCCTCCAGCAGTGGCTGGGGAGGATACCAGTGGGGCAGGAAGCCTGCCAGGCTCAGCTGCCCCCTCCAGCATGGTCCTGAGCTATGCCACACTGGTCCTAACTCTCAGGCCACCCCAGCAGAAGAGAAGCCCTCACTCTTTGGAAGACGGTATGAACACCAGTTCCAGGGTGCCAACTCACCTCCCCAGGGGTTTATCGAAGTGTGCCTTCCAGCCACCAGGGGATACTCCCTGAGCACTTTGTTCATTTCATGACATTTCTAGTGATAGATTGGTGTTCTGGGAACTGCCCTGCTAACCTTTCCCCAGATATGTCTCTGTGGGGAAGGGCCGCCCAAGTCGGCATTCGAGGAGGTAGGAATAGCCAGAAAAGATTTCCTGGGGGAAAGGATGGCTGGAATGTGACCAAAGATATGAACAGAAGGTAGCCAGGCAAAGGCAGGTGGGGGAAGGTGAGGAAGTACAGGTAGAGGAGACAGCCTGGGTAAAGATGATGGGGTGTGTGTGGCATGTTCAGGATGCTTGAGAGAGTTCAGTATGAATAGCCTGAGTTCAAGATGGGGAGGGAGAGATCAACCTGGAGAAGTGAAAAAACAGTGCCCAGTAAACCCTGAGAAGGAGTGTGAACTTCATCCATTGAAGGATTTTAAGAAGCAGAGAGATAACTTCATGTCTGTATTTCTGAAAGTTCACTCAGCACATGATGCAACAACAGCACACAAGTTAAAATGAATGGACTACATCGGAGCTACCAGGAGCACCTCTTCAAAACTTAATGCTGATGGCAAAAGGACTCATTTTGAAGGGACTTCCACTGTCCAAAGATGCGACACTTTGACCATCAGTAAGAATAAGTGCAAAGGATTGAAACATATCAAATATATTAAAAATCCATGAATTCAAAATGACAACATCATTACAGGTCACTTTTAGAGGATGCTGGAGAGCCAACTTATTATTCTGAAAACTGTAATAAAGAATCGAGCATTTAACTGGCTTCTTTAAGACCCACATGGGGATCAAATAATTAATGAGGGGAAGGTTCTCCTTATGAAGTCCTTTTCTTTATGGTCGTATTCTAGCTATATATGAGGAAGTGATAGAACATTTCTAGCACCCTAGAAGGGTCTTCTGCCCCCATTAGTCAGTACCTGTCCCCCACTCCTAAGAAAACCAGAATTGTGACTTCTATTACTAAAGATTCATTTTACCTGTTTTTAAACTTATCAGTGGAATCATATAGTATGTTCTTTTTTATGTCTGGATTTTGATCAGCATAATAATGTCTGTGACTTGAGAAACATATCAACCAAATGCAGTGTGGGGACCTTGTTTGAACCCTGATTGGAACAAACTAACTGTCTAAAAAGCATTTGTGCAATAACTGGGGGAATTTTAACATTAACTGGATATTTGATATTAAGAAATTATTATCAAAATTTTACTAGATGTGACAATGGTATTGTGACTATGTTAAAAAGAGCCCTTCTCTTTTCAAGGAAAATACTTAGGGATAAAAAAATATCGTTTGCTTCAAAATGGCAGGGGTGGGAGGTATGGGGGATATGACTATGAGTTGATAATAACTGAAATTAGACAATGAGTAATGGGCATTTAATAGACTACTTGTTCTACTTTTGTATATGCTTGAAATTTTTCATAATAAAAAGTTTTAAAAAATATTGATAAAAAAGTCACAAAGGACATATGCAATACTATTCATAGTTTATGGAGATGTGAGATGTTGACAAAGCAATAAAAACAAGCATGTGAATGAGAAATCAGAAAATCAGGGATCTGGTTATTTTTGAGGAGAGGGGAAGAACCGGGTCGGAAGGGGCATACACAAGGGGTTTCAATTACCTGTAGTGTTTTATTAAAGAAAAAAAGAATTGGGGGCAAATAGGGGAAAATATGAAGATTTGACAAAGCTGTGGTGAGTACTGGGTGCTGTTATATATTGCTCTATACTTTCCAGTATGTTTAAAATATTTTGTAAGAAAAAGAAAGGAAAGAGAGAGAAAGAGGGGCCACGCTGGCTGTAGAATGCTGGACAGGCTGGTGGCCAGGAATAACGCAAAGTTGAACTCCAGATGGGGTACACTGGTGGTCTGGATGAGGAAGGGGCAGGGGCTGGATTCCAGAAATACTTAGGAGGCAGAATAGACCAGATTTGCTGATTGATGGCTGCGGGGAATGAGGGAAGAGGAGGAGTCAAGGATGAGGCTCAAATTCTGATGAGGCTGTGGTTGGGGGCTGTGGGTGGGGGCTATGCCATTCACCAGTACCAGACACACCAGCAGGAGGCTGGCTTGGGATGGCAGGAAGCAGAGGAGATCGGTTGTGGACTCAATAAATTGGATGTGGGGGCCTGAAGCTCAGGAGGGAGATATGGGCCAGAGAGATACTGGCCAATCTCCTCAGTTCTAAGACATACATTTTATCAGCTCTGAATCTGAGTCATATCTTATCATTTAACTGCTGCTTTAATATAGTGGTCTTCTCTCATCCCCCCCCACCAAACAACAACAACAACAACAACAACAACAACAACAACAACAACAAACCCAATTGTTAAATGAACAATTTATGGTACAATAAGTAGTACCTTAGAATGGAGGAAATAACACAGATTAGGGATTCACGTATACATAAATTAAGGAAATCATTCTATATGGAAATTGCTGAGGCTTTAAAAAGCTCTGCATCCTTTGTCTCTCCACACCCTCCACAGGACATCGATCCCTACCAGAGAGGGCATACTCAGGAGTTAGGGACGCTGATCTCCATCCAGTGCAGTGGCAAATCCAAGTATAATTTTTGTTTTGTTTTGTTTTGTTTTGTTAGTCAATGAACTCAGATCTTTTAAGTTTTGTTAAGACACAAAGCCCATGGGAACTTCCAGGGTCACAATAATTTATTACTGGATAAAGTCCTCATATAACTTTTGACTCCCCCAAAACTTAACTACTAATAGTCTGTTGACTGGAAGTCTTACTCATAACATAAATAGTCGATTAACTTATACTTTGAATGCTATATGTATCATATGCTATATTCTTACTATAAAGTAAGATAGAGGAATATTAAGAAAATCATAAGGAAGAAAAAGCACATTTATATTATTGTACTGTATTTATTGATACTGTAAGTTTATGTCATGTTTTAGGCCACTCACTCATCTGTGAGCTTTCTCAAAGTGTCTACTGTAAAAAAATCTGTGAATAAGTGGACCTACACAGTTCATCCTGTATTGTTCAAGGGTCAACTATACTGCAAGATGCATGGGTGGGAAGAGGGCGGAGAAGTTCCCGTAGGTCTGAAAACTGGATGACTTTAGGAAGCGTAGTTGTCAATGGCAATGTGAAGCCCACAGAGGAGTGGTTAGAAGCAAAGGCTCTGCCACTGACTGGCTGTGAGACCCTGAGCAGGTTACCTAACCTCTCTGAGCCTCCATTTCCTCCTCCGCAACAAGGCGGCATGATGGATGGCTTTCTTCTGGGGACTAGTGAGTGGACAGAACGAAGTTTATGCACCTCGCTCAGGGCCCAGCACATACTAAGCTCTCAAGCTCTGCATTAGATTGAGTGCTTTCCAGTTTCTCTCCCTTCCTCTTCCCATTTATTCTCAAGTAAACACAAACACCAGGGAGGGGGAGAAGCAGGGATAGAAGTAGGCCACATCCTGATGCAGGCAAAGCTTACTGTTGGTGCTGCAAAAAGAAACCTCATTCTCCCAACACACACATCACCCATAGACAGACATTTACACAGCTCACTCGCACAGACACCAAGATATACCACCTGGCCCCCAACACTTACCAGGGCCCTTTTCTAGCTGCCCTTTAGTGCTGGAGGCATGTCCTCAGAGTGAGGTGACCACCCCTGCAGAGGGGCCCAAGCCCCCATAGCTCCATGCCCTGGGGAAGGGGAAGTGGGCTGAGGAAGAAACTCCCAACCCACTCACCTCGGAGTTCTCCACCACCTTCTCCAGGTACTTGTTGAAGATGGAGTAGTCCTGCAGCTTGCTGCTCAGTCGCTGGTGCTCCAGCCGCAGGGCTGCCATCTCCTGCTTGGCCTTGGCCAGCTCACGCATGCGCTGCCTCTTGAGGTCTCGCTCCTTGTTGGCTTTCTTCAGCGCTCGGATCCGTTTCTGGTCATTCTCCTGGGGCCAGGGAGGTGGCATCTGTCAGGCATTTGTCCCACCCTCCTTGGGCCCCAGGCTGATGGTGCCCCCATAAGGCTTCTTTTTGTTGAGGTCGAGCCACACTGAGGATGGAGAGGGATCACTGGGCCACCCATATGAGCAAGGAGGCTTGAATTTTCTCCTCATTTGGTATTTGGTGGCTCAATTTCTCCAACTGTGAAAAATGAGAGGCAGTAGCCCCTCTCTTCCAAAAGCTGGGGCAATAGTGCTCAAGTTATCGGGAGATGAGATAGGAGATGGGCCTGGTCCAGAGGGCCTGATAGGGCAAGGCCATTTCATAGAGCATGTAGCTAGCAGCTCAGACTGGCATCAGGATCAGGCAGGAGGAGATGGTGCAGGCAATTTGATACCCAGGAAAAGACACGAGGCTCAGCTACTACAGCTGAGCTGACCACACTTCTATTCCTCTTGCAAAGCTCTCTCTGAAAGATTAGGGGGAAACCCATCCCCACAATGCATTTTTGTGGCTTCTTTCCCTCTTCAGGGGCTCCTGTGAATCTACTGGATTGGCATGTGTGGTGGTAGTATTTGGTGAACACTTGGAGGCATGTGAAGAATGCACATGGCAGATCTGCACTGTGCCCCATAAGCCCAAGAGAGGACTGAGGGGCCCTAAACCGGTGATTTTCAAGTCCAACTGTGCATCGCTATCCCCTGGGAAGATTTAAAATACAGTTGCTAGACCTTGACCTCAGGCCTACTGAAAGCAAAGAGAGAGGAGAGTCCCAGGAGTCTATTTGTAACAAGCTTTCCAGGATTCTGACACTGCTGGTCCTCTGGTAACCATTTGGAGAACTCCTCACCCTCAAACCTCCTACTGCCCCAACCACTCTGCTAGCATTTCTCTGGCCAGTAAGAAAGACTGGATCTCTGGAAAAGATGCTTGGTCCATCAGTTTCCTTGCTCACCTGGTTTAGGCATAGAGCAAGACAAGATGCTTAAGAGCAGGACTCTCCTGTAGCAGAGGCCAGCGATTACTCCCTGGAGCTGGGCCAGGCCCTTCCTCCTTGGAGAAACCTGGATTTTAAAATGGCTAAATCTTCCCTCAAAGGACCAGTTGAGAGGAGTTGCCTCAGAATGGACTCTGGTCCTTCAACCACCCCTCCCTGGACCCTCAGTTCCAGGAGGGTGGGGAGGGGTGAGTAGGGAGAACTAAAATCCTGACTCATCTTTGTCTCCCAGTGCGTAGCCCTGACCATAGCACATTCATTCATTCATCCATCCATTCATTCATTAATTGGATAAATTGTATGTACCAGGTATGGGTAAGGAAATGGTAAATGGCAATCTAGAAGGGGCAGAGACTAACAGGTAAACAAGAAATTATAAACAGCAATAAGTGAGGATGTAAAAGGAGAAGCCCCAGGCATTGCTGAGCATGGAAGAGACATCTAACTCAGGATGAAGAGTCAGCCAAAGCAACGAGGAGGAGGAGATGGAAGAGGAGGAGGAAGGGGAAGGGGACCGCAGAGTGTGGGGGCCCCTGGCCTGCTGCAGCAGGCCAATATCCCTCATACCTGGATGAATTGCTCAAACTTCTGAATATGGGCCTTCAGCTGGGCCTCCTTAATGCCCAGTTCCTCCCAGCGCAGGTTGAGGGTTTCCATTCTGCGCTGAAATGTCTGGAGGTGGGGAAGCAGAGAGGTCAGGAGGGCCCTGACTTGGATACCGAGGAAGGCCCCAGCATCCCCTGCCCCAGTGCCTCTATCCCCAGGCCTCCCACTTTCCACCCCATCCCTGGTTCAGAGCAGAGCATCCCAGGACACTGGTACCCGCAAGGCTTGAATTGTTTCTGTCTCCACAGAGGGAACACAGAACCACCACCCAGGACCCCTGGTTCTAGCCACCGCCATCCACAAAATGAAGGGCTGTCCTCAGGCTCTCTCTGAGCCCCGTGGCCCCTCCTGTACCCACCCCCTATTCCCACACCTCCTTCTTCTGCAACATAGCATGGTGCATGATCTTGGCCTCCTTTTTCTTCTCCAGTAGCCGTATGGATGGGGACTCCGACTGCTCCTCAACGTTGGGAAATTTCCTGCCCAAGACATAGGCAAAGGGGTCTCGTGGGTTCTGAGTACCTGGAGTATAGGCTGGTACTGGGAGTGACCCGTGAAGATATCCATGGGAAGGGAAGGGGGTCCCGTCCCTCACTGGAGTGAAAGTAATGGTGTGTTGAGAGGGAGAGAGGGCTGTGTTAGTATCTGAGAAGCAAGCTGAAGCAGGGTAATAAGGAGTGGGGATCCAGGTTAATGCAGGTGGATTGGTGCCAGGGTGATGGGGCAGGGTGATATGAGACACTGGGAGTAGAAGGGGAAGGTGGGGCAAGGGTGGGTGTGGGGGATCCTAGGCAGAGAAGGGGTCACCCAGACCCTCAGACACTCACTGCAGCAGTTGCAGCAGACGCTCCCCATACTGCAGCCGGAAGTACTCGGCCAGATCTTCCTCCTCCATGATGCCCAGGCTCATGGTGGCAATGACCTAATGGCCCAGGCAACTGAATCTTCACAGTGAAACAGTTGGTAGTGGAGCCACAAATGGATCAGGGTTAGTGGTTGGGCTCTCCCTTCTTCCTTCCTCCTGCTTTTCAGGGTCCACAGAGAGCGGAGGGGTCTGAGAGACTCCAAGGAAGATAGCTGGGGGCTGCTGATCAGCCGGTCAGGATGATGTGTTGGGGGACGGACGTGAAAGGAGCTCTGGTTACCTAGCAACAGGTCATCGGGTTCTGTGGACCACACATGGAACCCAGGCTTTGCTCCTTGACCGCTGCCCCACTAACCCTACTCCAGCTGGGGTCCCTGCTTGTGCATTTACCCCTCAGGAGCTTCGAGAGGAAGTTAGGCCTGATTCGATGCTGGCGTCCAGGGCTGGGAGGCAGGGTCTGGTGTCCATGACCAATAAATGGTGTTTTGGTAGAGGGGCCTCCTTGTGAGGGAGCCTGGCCCCTGGGGCCTCCTCCCGAGTGCAGGGGTGTGTGAGGGTGAGGAAAGGGGCTGGGCCTGGGACAGATGGCTGAGAAGAAAAAAAGGACGGAAAGTGTTTAACTGAGGCAGGGGTGCAGCGGTTGAAGAGAGAAATGGGGGACCTGGCAAGAATGGAAGGAAAACTGAAGTTGAGAACCCAGTGCTGAGTGAAGGCTGTGTAGGGGTGTGTGGTGGGATAGGGGTTGAGGGATAGGCAAGAAGCTAAAGAACCCCTCCTCCCCCCATCCCCATCCCTGTCCCAGACGGGGTGCGGGGCGGGGGGTGGGGGGAGGGAAATATGGAGGAGGGTCTAGGGCAAGGTCCCTGGAAAGATAACAGACGCAGGGCCAGTACCATCTTTTGGGGTTTGCAGAATATTAAAATATAAAGAAATTACAAACCACGGTAACACAAATCACACATTTTATATGTTTACTTTATGATGGATGCTTTTCTTGATCTGGTCGGAGCATAAGCCCATTTGGCCTGAGGTCCAACGTCTTAAATTTGAGACCGTGGGTGTGAAAAGAGCGCCTTGGGGTCCTGGCCGGGAGGTAACTGCCCGCAGTGACCTTGAGCTCACTGCGGCCCCCTGGCTCTGCTCTCCGCTTTCTTGACCCCTTTGCTCACGCCCACCGCGTGGCCTTGATCTGCTCTAGATCGGAGCGCGGGGTGGGGGAGGGCGTGTTGGGGGCGGTGATGGTGAGAGCAAGCTCGAGGGAGAGAGCTCAGCAAGCGCACCTCCGCGACATTGCTGATCCTCTGGTGCCCCCTGCTGGCCGCCACACTGCTCCCTAAATCCTAGAGTGGGAGGAGGAGACTGGTGGGGGTCGCTGCTCACTCCCGCCCTCCTCTATTCTCACTCCGCCCCCCCACCCCCACCCTCTCTTCCAGAGCTTGCCCCTTCCAGCCTGCCCCGCGTCCTTAGCAGACAGCCCCCACTCCACCCACAGCACACATCCCCACCTCCCAGCATGCCTACCCCACCAGAGATGGTGCTCCATTAGGAGCACCCCCAAAGAAACAGACCCAGCAGGATGATAACAAGAACCCAACATAAGCTCCTCAAAGGGGTTTGTTTTTCTCTTGCTTATTCTTAGAGCCTGGCAAGTCACTTTGGGGTTTCTCTTCCTTTACCCTGAGGGGCGCTGTTATGCCAACCCTTGAAGAAGAGGCTGTTTCTCTAATCACCTGTTTGCCCTGGTACATAGACGCCTCCTTGTTGCATCTATGGAATCAGGCGGTCCAGGGCCAGATTGGTGCATACAGGTAGCTGCTATGTACCTCTCACCTCTCCTGTTGGTGTACCTCTCACATGTGAGAGCTCTTACTGCCCCTTGGTCTGTACCTTGCATGAGAGTCATGAGAATCTTCGCCCTCATCACCCACCACCATTCCTCTCTGTCTCTCTGTCTTCCCAGAGGCTATGGGCTGTCTGTGCTCACCCAGGTCTGTGCTCTCCCCCGCTCCCCTCCTCTTCCCTGCCTGAGTGGGCACTGCTTTCTCCCCGCTTCTTTTCTATCTTGATAGGTATCTAGATTTTACTAGATACTTCTGAGGCAACTAGTAAAATCTCCTAATGGATTTAGGTTGTTGGAAACCAATAGGCATAATATTTTCTGTTTTCTGTCCTGTCCCGTCCTCTCTCTGAGACAATTATCTGCTTACAAATATCAGAAGAAATAATCTTGGTTAATATCTCGAAAAATATTATCCTGTCATACAGACCAGCATAGTGCTGGGTACACAATAGAGTAGCTAGGATGAGGAAACCATTTTTGTCTGTTATATTCCATATATGTATTATATTTCTCTTAAAGTGGAGTCATGCAAATAAATTATTTAAATACAGTTATGTGTCAACGAGCATGCGTTCTGAGAAATGCGTCCTTGGGAGATTCTGTAGTTGTGTGAACATCACAGGGTGCACTTACACAAACCTAGGTGGTCCAGCCTACTATACACCTAGCTTATATCATACAGCCTACTTGCTCTCAGGCTACAAACCTGTACAGCATGTTACTATACTGAGTGCTGTAGGGAGTTGTAACATAATACTATTTGTATATTTAAACATATCTAAACCTAGAAAAGGTACAGTAAAAATGTGGTATAAAAGATGACAAATGATACACATGTACAGGGTACTTCCCATGAATGGCGCTTGCAGGATGGATGTTGCTCTGGGGGTCAGTGAGAGAGCAATGAATGAACATGGAGGCCTGGGACCTTACTGTGCACTACCTTACTGTGCACTACCGTAGACTTTATTAACACTTAGGCTACACCAAATTTATAAAAGATATTTTTCTTGCTTCAATAAGTTAACCTTCACTTACTGTAACTTTTTTACTTTATAAACTTTAATTTTTTTAACTTTTGACTCATTTTTACTTTTTCACTCTTTTGTAATAATACTTAGCTTAAAACACACATTACAGCTGTACAAAAATATATTCCATCTGTATATCCCTATTCTATAAGTTTTCCACTTAAAATTTTTATTTAAGTTCTGTTAAAAACTAAGATAGAAACATACACATTTATTAGCTTAGCCTATAAAGGTCAGGATTATCAATATCTTCCACCTCCACATCTTATCCCACTGGAAAGTCTTCAGGTGAAAAACATGCATGGTGTAGTCATCTCCTATAATAGTAATGCCTTCTGGAATACCTCCTGAAGGACCTGCCTCAGGCTTTTCTTGAGGAGATGACATATTTCATTCCAGAAATATGTCCATGGTGGTTTGCTTGGCTGGTTTCTTTTTTTCATCATAGATTTACTTGTAAGTAGACAATGCACCATGAACATTCCTTTCTGTTAATGAAAATCTTTCAGTGTTGGGACCTGTGTTTTCAAACTTTTTAAGAAGCTTGTTGAAGTCTGCAAAAGCTTCTACTAAACCTTCACTGCATAATCATAAGGGACCACTGTACTGTCATAGATGTGGTATGTCCTGGACCCAAAAGTCGCTACGTGGTGTATGACTGTATATTTTGAAATGGATGTTATAGAAAACTCCTTGTATTGTATTGTAATAGTTACTGTAACAGCCTCAAGTCTCAGTAGCTTAAGAAGGTCCAATGTGGATTTTCCTAGTGGGGCAGCTTTCCTGGGAGATTTTCTTCCAAGCAGTAAAGGGTCTAAGCCCTTTCCATTTTGCAGCTCCATGACCTCTATGATTGCTGTGGAAGAGGAAAGAGAGAAAGAGAAAAAAAAAAGGTCCTTCTGCTCTGAACAAACAAATCATCACTTTTGTTCACTGACCTTTGATGGGAACCAGTCACAGGACTGGTTACTTTGCAAGGGGCTAGCCGTGTTCAAACCAGTTTGTGCTGTACTCTTTTTGAGAATTAAAAGGATGTTTGAAAGTAAGTTGAAAACAGAGCTTCATAAAGAAACTAACTGACAAAAAAGAAAGAAAGAAAACAGGCCAATCACAATCTCATGTATGATAATCTTAATGGAAGCATTATCAAATTTAATTTAGTGTAGTATTAAAAAATAATTCACCAGAACCATGAATACAAAAATAGTTTAATGTTAAGAAATCTATTAATAAAATTAATTCTATCAATATGTTTCAAGAGAAAAGACTTATTATCATTGCCATAGATGCCAACGTGGCATTGAAAAATTCAACATTCATTTTGATTAAAAAACAAACTATTGGTGTACAAAGGCACTTTATTAACATGATAAAAAATATCTATCTAAACCCTACAGATAACATTAAAATTTGCAGAGATGTTCTTGTTAAAGTTAGGGACATAGGCTTTCTTGTGTCACTGCAATCGTTTTAGATTGATTTCAAAAAGACGATAAAATTGCTTTCTTTTTTATCCCCTTTTTTATATAACAGCAGATACTGTGATCACATACTGTGAATATCCAAGAGAATGGTTAATTAATGAAAAACTATTAGAATTTAATGTTATACTATACAATTTTCAAGAAGAGTGAGATTGATGTATATGCACAGACATGGAGATAAACTGCTGTGTGACAAAAGCAAGATGCAGAACAGTCTGTATAGTGTGACCTAGTCAGTGTATGTGCATGTGTGTGTGTGTGTGCGTATGCATGTGCATGTACACACATGCACACGTGTGCATACACACATGTGTGTATGATTTAAGTATAGAAAAAGCTTTAGAAGGATATTACCATACTTCTGGGAAAGGAAATGGCATTGGAGGGGTGCTGGTACTTTTACTTTTTACCCTTTGTATTATTGTGTTATTTAATTTTTTTTTTTTTTTACAATGTATGTGACTAGAGTTGGCATCCTTGCCATGTACTGGATCTTAAAGGAAAAGCTTTCAGTTTTCCTCCATGGATTATGATGTTAGGTAAGGACTTTTCATAAATTACCTTTATTGTGTTGAGGAAATTTCCTTTTGTATCTGTTTTATTGCGAGTGTTTATTATGAATGCATGTTGAATTTTGTCAAATGCTTTTGCTTCTATTGAGGTGATCATGTGGTTTTTCATTCTGTGGTATCTTTGTCTGACTTTGGTATCAAGGTGATGCTCGCCTCATAAAATGAGTTTGGAAGTGTTCTCTCTTATTCTATTTTTTGAGAAGAATTTGGAAGGCGTTGGTATTAATTCTTTTAATGTTTGGTAGAATTTAGCCATGAAGCCATCTGGTCTTGTGCTTTTCTTTGTTGGGAAGTTTTAGATTACCACTTTAATCTTCTTACTTGTTATTGGTCTGCTCGGTCTTTCTATTTCTTTTTTCAGTCTTGGTAGGTTGTATGTTTCTAGGAATTTACCCATTTCTTCTAGGTCATCCAATTTGTTCATATAGTTGCTCATAACAGTCCCCTATAGTTTTTTTTTTAATTTCTGAGGCATTTGTTGTAACGTCTCTTCTTTTATTTCTGGTTTTATTTGAGTCTTCTCTCTTTTTTTCTTAGTCTAGCAAAGGGTTTGTGAGGTTTATATTTTCAAAACCCAATTCTTAGTTTTTAAAAATTTTTTTCTGTTGCTTTTCTATTCTCTATTTGATTTATCTCTCCTCTGATCCTTATTATTTCCTTCTTTCTGCTAACTTTGGGTTTAGTTTATTTTTTTCTTTTTTTAGTTCCTTGAAGGGTAAAGTTAGGTTATTTGAGATCTTTTTCTTATTTAATATAGGTATTTACTGTTATAAAGTTCCCTCTTAGTACTGTTGTTGCTGCATCCATAAGTCGTGCTCTCGTTTTCATTTGTCTTGAGACATTTTTTAAGTTTCCCTTTGATTTTCCTCTTTAATCTAGCGGTTGTTCAAGAGTATATGAATTTAAATTAAAAATGGATTAGAATTAAATGTAAAAATAAATTATGTAGCAGGATATCCAATGAAAATGATGCTACTCCGTCCCTGGTGAGAGAGCTGCCAGAATATAGCCTTGATGAAATGAGGTACATAAGTCATAATTGAGTCTCTGAAGACTTGCAAGTTTATATTCTGACCAAAAATATATGGAGTCTTCATTTCCCTGCATTGTCATCCACACCATATATTACTAAACTTTATAATTTTTTTGCCAGTCTGATAGGTGAAAATGATACTTGACTGTTGTTTTAAATTAATTTCCCTAATTATGAGTGAAGCTATGCATCTTTTCATAAACATAGCCATTTCTTTCTCTGTGTTTTTTATTCATATTTAATGCACATTAAAAATTGCATTTTTAAATTTTTATTGATTTATAGGAGGTCTTTATGTATTCTGGGTAGTAATTCTATAATTCTTATGCTTTCTTATACCCATCCTAATATTTTTGAGTGGGTTGGACCCACATTAGATACAATAAGAGATAGGGAAGGCAACCGAGGGTAAGCTGACCAATAATAACCCAAGCCGACTCGCCTAATCACCAGAAGAATGAGCTTAAAAGTAGAGATGGCACCAAACAGAAGATGGGAAGGAAACTTTGGTCTTTTTACCCTGTGACCACATCACAGGAAATACAGCACATCTGCAGTTCCCAAGAATGTTTTGAGCCCTCAGGCTCAGTGAAGACTCTTTTCTTAACAACCTAAGTCCACCCCTTTGTGACTTTATTCTTTGACATTGTACAAACTCTTCTCAAACTCCTCTCAGGACTTACTTGCCTCATTTGCATGTGGTTAATGGTATCAGTGACATGAGAAGAGGGCCTGTGATGGATGGAATCTATCTTGAGTGGTACCCACACAATTTCATTTACTTGAATAATTGTGTCTCAGCTCAACTACTCTTTTGTTTACAAACACAACATTCTGCAGTCTCCTCCTCCTTATTTTGTTTGTTTCTCCCAGTGTCTCTTCTAAATTCATTGACTTTAGTCAATGAATTGACTAAATTTCTATGAACTAAACCCATTAAATTTTCCTGCTCCCATATAATAGTTTTCTTTTATGATCAATACTGTCCAAAATATATACACAAATATTTTCTCCTAGCCTATCGTTTGTCTTTTAACTGTTCATGTTTTTTTTTATCATAGAAATTTAAAATATTTATCTAGCCAAATCTGTTTACTTTTTTTTGAAGGATTTTATGTTTGGTTTAAAAAAGTCTTCCACATTCAAAATTATAACTGTATTCCAACCCATTTACTTTTAAAATTATTTTACTTAAAAATTGTTTTTTTGATTGTGGCAAAATACACATAACATAAAATTTCCTATCCTAACCATTTTTAAGTGTACTGTTGAGTGTTGTTAAATACATTCATATTGTTGTGCAACCAATGTCCAGAACATTTTTATCTTGCAAAACTGAAATTCTATACCTATTAATCAACAACTCCCAATTCCCCTCTCCTTCCCAGCCTTTGGCAACCACTATTCATTTTCTATGAATTTGGCTACTCTAGCTACTTCACATAAGTGGTATCATACAGTATTTGTCCTTTTGTGACTGGCTTATTTCACTTAACATACTTTCCTCAAAGTTAATGAATATTGGAACATGTGACAAGACTTCTTTCCTTTTAGGCTGAATGACATTTGATTGTGTATGTGTATATATATAAACATACACACATACACACATTGGGAATATATATATATGTATATATATATGTATATATATATACATACATACACACACACACACATATACATATCTCACATTTTATTTATCCTTTTGTACCTGTTGATGGACATCTGAGTTGCAAACACCTTTTGCTTATTGTGAGTAATGCTGCTATGAATACCGTGGTGAAAATATCTCTTTGAGAACCTGCTTTTTTAAAAGCATGTATTCAGAAGGGAAATTGCTGGATCATATGATAATTCTATTTTCAGATTTTTGAAGAATCATCATACTGTTTTCCAGAGCGGCTGCACCATTGTACATTCCCATCAGTAACAACGATTCCAGTTTCTTCACATCCTCACCAACCCCTGTTACTTCTGTTTGTTGTTGTTGTTTTTTTTTTTATAGCAGCCATCCTGATGGGTGTGAGGTGATATCTCATTGTGAAATTATGTAATTTTTGAATTAGAAGGGTAACAAGTGAATATTTTCTCATCATATATCCTTCAAGCAATAAAGATAAAGCTGGAGCCGTGTTTATCTACCATTCAATCTTGTTTCCTACCAGTGATTGTGCCACCAACAAATACCTATGTTGAGTACCTGGGATGTGCCTGACGTTCTTCTAGACTGGGTACAGCAGTGAACAAAACAAGGTTCCCACTATTACGGTGGTCGAGGCGGCAAACTGGGAATAAATAAATCTAGTGACTACATCTGGGGATGTTGTCTTCAGGGGCACAGCCCTCAGTACCACCATGGATGACCATGAATGGGGAGGGGTGGAGAGTTGGGACAAGGGAGCCAGTAGTATCCACAGACCCAGGCACCTCCCATAAAATCTCCCCATCTGGATAGTTTATCCTCCAGGCCTTGTGGGCACAGATGCAAGATCTATGAGATTTTCAAGAGCCTACAACAGTGTTTGATGCTTGCAAATGATTATTGGCTCTAAAATACAAAAAGGAAACCACAAAATAAAGATTAAATGTTTAATTAAATGCACACAAAGGTAATATTCCAACTCCATGAGTTGTTTACTTTAGCATTCATATAGCATTTCACACATTTGAAAGTAATCTGTGGCTTTGATTTCCTCACTTCTCAAGAATTCCTGATTATGCACAGACTTTTGGGGGGAAAAATCAAAGCTAATTGCAAATTAAATGAGTTACTCATAGACAAATAATTTCAAAGCTAAATTATAAAAATCCTCTCACTTATTCTCCCCATTATATTTAATGTCAACTAAAATATTATTATTATTCCCCCCTCCCCCCAATTATATTTAGAGTGCATTTTAATCTGTTTAAGACGAGTCCAGGGCTTAGTTATGTTCTCTATAGGGTTAGGTTTCTAAAGATGGCTCAGGTGGGTTTTCACTGATAGAATTGTTTTCACTAATAGAATTGTGCAACTTTTCACGGAATGATTCTGTTATCCATTTTGGCAGTTTGTTGAGGATGACAGTCCCCTTCCTAAGCAGTTTCAAGCGCCTCCCACAGGACAGGGATGAGGCAGAACCCTACTTGTTTTCATCTCACTGGTTAGTCATGGGCCAACTCTGATCTTGGAGCCTGGCCCCAAACCTCAGCCTGCTCTGTGGCTTGTCCCTGAAATGGTAAATGACTCCCTGCTGTGTTTTGATGCCCGATTTCTCAATACTAATGTTTCTGAGAAGAGAATTCCCAGTGGTCCAAATTAACAGTTCTGCTAGGCATCATCTCTTTACTTTGACCTTCCTGTTCTAGGAGTGTGGCCCTCTCCCTATACCGGGAGGCTGGCCAATGCTCTCAGTCCACAGATGGGAGCTTCTGCTAGTGACCTTGTCACTAAGGAGAGACCTAAATGCATAGAGAAGCTTCTCATGCTCTGATCCAAGTTATTCTATTAATTTTATTATTTTCCTTGCCTGGAACTCCTTCAGCAATGACACATTTTTTTTTTTAACCTCAAACCAATATTTCAATAGTCATGCTTCTCAGTCTTCAAACATCAAAACTGATTTTTTAAAAGATAAAAATATTGCCCTCTAGTACACACATGAGTAGCCAAAGTATAAAAACTATGGGGAATGGTAACAAATTAGAATAATGGTTACGATCTCTTGGTGGTAGTGGAGGGAGGGTTACTGTATACTGGCAAGGAGTAATATTTTAGATTGGGCACTGCAGACACAAGTGTTCAATAGGTTATTATTTGTACTTTTGCTGTGTTAGAAGTATTTAATAATAAATTGAGAAGAAAATACTGCATCTCTTTAAGGTATTTGTCATTCTCACCTCTTTTCTCCTATGAACCTCTGTCAACATCCTCCCCCTTCTCCTCCTTCCTTGAAACTTGATTGACATTCCACTTTCTAAACTTGACATCCATTCTTATTAATAACTCTCTTGTTGGGTGTTCCCTCATTATGTCTCTTTATCTCCTTGGAAACTGTGTAGTTTTAAAATATCTCAATGTCTCTTACCTGCTACCCTTCATTTACCACACAGAATTACAGAATTTTAGAGCTAAAAGAAATGTTCAATTCTTCTCATTACACAGGGAGAAAAAAAAGGAGACTTGGAGATTTAATTTCATCTTCAGCAGCATAAAGATTGGGATTCCAAATAAGACTAACTTCAGGTTTCCCACAAGACTGAAGACCAGGAGAAGCTCTTTGCTCCTGTCCCTGGAGAGGCTACAGAGGTGGGAGAGAAGTTGATGGATCCTTGAACTAGACATAAAAACTAAGAGGAAAACCCCAGAAAGGCAGAAAGTGGTTGGATGTCTCTCTCTCTTTGTAAAATGGCAGTCTAGAACAAAAGAGGGCCAGATACCAAAAATTGGGGTCAGAATGTGCCATTTCTCTCCTTCACATTGCTCTGGGAAGATCGTTGCATGTATCCTATTGCCATGTGTGGCAAGAAAACGACATCGACCCAGTACCAACTTAGTGCCAGCCCATAGCAGTGGGGTGAGAATGAGGCACCACTGGAGCAGATACAGGAGCACCCAGGTAATTGTTCCTTCTTCCATAGGTCAGGGAGTTGCAACAGAACGAGGCATCCCTGGAAAAAACAATGTCTGGGAAAGAGGTTCCACAAGATTTACTGAGAAACAGTATTACTGCTTGGGAGAAGTAAAAGGACAGTGTTTACTCTCAGAGAGCAGCACCAGAGGCTCCCTCACATCACTGGCCAAGGTAGTTGGTGGGTTCAAGAACATATGAGCTCATAAGGAAAAATAATGGAATGTATGAGGAGGTCAACATAAAAGAAAGGCAACAGACTAAAGAGCCTGTACCAAAGGAAGCAGAACTAATAGATCTAAGGAATAAAACTTTAAAATAAACATAACAAATATCTTCAGAGAGATGAGGGAAGCTATTGGAAACATGAAGCCACAAGCAAGCAAAAATGATGAACAAATTTGATGGATACACTGGATATGAAAACTGAGTGAAATAACTCCATGGATGCAGTACGGAATTAGGCAAAGAACAATTAGTGACTGGAAGACCATTTTTAGGAACTTTTCAAGAAGGCATCAGAAAGAGATAAACAATAAAAGCTAAACTACAGGATTGAAGTAAAAAAGTAGGAAATCTAAATACTAATAGGAATTTCATAAGAAGAAAAAAATGGAGAAGGATGAAATATTTGAAGAAATAATGGCAAAGAACTTCCAGAAGAGACCTCAAATTTTAAAAAGCTCATATCTAAGGGGAAAAGAAAATCACCAACCACACCTAAACATAGTTCAGTGAAATATAAGAATATCAAAGACAAGTAGAAGAGCATTTTAAATTTAATTTTTAAAATTTGAACAGATAATTCATTCTTGTGATTCAAAAAATCCCAAAAAGAGGTACACAGTGAAAAGTCTAAATTTCATCCCTTCTTTTATTCCCCCAGTTTGCACTCCCCCAAATATCACACTTTTATTACTTTTTGTGTATTTTTTAGAGTTTCTTTATGCAATTACAAGCAGACATGTATTCTTATTTTTCTTTGTTTCTATACAAAAGGTGGCATATAGACACCGTTCTGCCCTTACTTTTATTTTTTAAACTTTATAGATATATAAAATTATTATATATATATAAAGTATTTTTCTATACCATTATGAAAAGGGCTGCTTTTATTTGTATAATGCTCAATTACATGGCTATATCATACTTTTTTAAACTGGTGTCTTTGATGGAGATTTGGGTTATTTCCAATTTTTGTAATACATAACTTCGTATAAATATCATTTCAGATATAGGTGGTTGTATCCATAGGATAAGTTCCAAGAAATGGGATTTCTGGGTCAATCCATTTGTATTTCCTCTTCTATGAATTGCTTGTGTTAACCTTAGTCCATCAATCAGTTGGGTTTGTTGGTCTTTTCCTTACAGATTTTTAGAGATTTGTAGAGAGAAAACTTTTTTGTACATAAAATGAGTTACAAATATTTTTCCTAGTTTGTCTTTGGTCTTTTGACTTATGGTGCGGTGTTTTTTTGGTAAAATTTATTTTTATTATTATGTATCAAACACATTAGTGTTTTTTATGACTTCTGGAATTCGAGTCATAGTTAAAGACTTTTTATTGCAAGGCTATTAGGAATGTTCCCATGTTTTCTTCAAATACTTTTATGGTTTCAATTTTTACATTTTTATCTTTAAGCCAATTAGAGTTTATTTTGTGAGATAGGCGTGAGGTAGAATTCAGCTCTTCTTCCCTTCTGATAGCTGCCCAACTGTCTCCAAACCATTTATCGACTAGTCCGTCTTTTTTTCATAAACATTTTCTGTTTAATTGGTCTTTACATATTGAGACTTTATGTTTTTAACATCTTTTAGAGCTGGCATCCTCTCACTGTGCTACTTTCTTAGTCTTCACAGTTATTCTTATTTACTTTCATATATAAACTTTGGAATAGCTTGTCTAGTTTCAAATAAAAATATCAATAAAACAACAAGATCTAGTTAGTACTTTTATTGAGATTGCATTAAATGTAAAAACCAATGTAGAGAGAATTAACATGTTTGTAATGTTGAATTTACCTATAAAAAATCTGGTATGCTTTTCATTTGTTTCAGTCTTCATTTTTTTTGTCCTTCAACAGAATTTTAAAGTTTTCTTTTTATAAGTCTTGTTCATTTTTTGTTAAGTTTATTCCTGGATATTTTATTATTATTTGTTGTTGTTGAAGGAAAATTCTAAGATCTTCCAGATCACCTACAAGTAACAATAAATAAGCTGACATTAGACTTCTCAACAGGAAACTGGATGCAATATTACATGGAGTAGTATTTTCAAAAGACTTAAAGACAAGAACTTTTCAAATTCTAGAGTTTTTAATGCATCTTAACTGCTATTAAAATGTGACTATGAATTAAAAATATTGTTAGGCACATACATCCTCAAAAAGTTTACCACATCAGGACCTTCACTGAAACCATTTAACAAATTATTTTATTATTCTCTTTAACAGAACCCTTGGAATTGCAATTAGCATTTTAATTTAAAACAATCTGGTTTGGGTTGATGTTAACTTAATTTCAGTAGTCCACCAAACTTTGCTCCAATATACCTCATATCCTTTCTCCTTTGTGCTATTATTGCCTTATAAATTACATCTATACACATTATAAGCCCATCAGTACAGTTTTATAATTATTGCTTTATGCAGTTGGTATTAAACCAGATAGAAGAAAAGAATTATAACAAAAATATATTTATACTGTCTTTTATGTTTACCCATATAGTTACTTTTACTAGTGTTCCTTATTTCTTCATGTGGATTCAAGTTACTGTCTAATGTCCTTTCATTTCAGCCTGAAGGACTCCCTTTAGTATTTCTGGGCAGTTCTCTGTTTGTGTTTAGAAATATCTTAATTTTATTCCATTTTGGAAGGAGAGTTTTTCTAGGTATAGAATTCTTGACTGCCAGTCTTTTTCCCCAGTACTTTGAAGGTGTCATTCCACTGTCTTCTGCCTCTATCATTTATGATAAGGAGTCAGCTGTTAATTTTACTGAAGCTCCCTGATACATGATAAATGGTTTTCCTTTTGCTGCTTTCAAGATATTTTCTTTGTCTTTGACTTATGTCAATTGGACTACGATGTGTGTAGATGTGGATCTCTCTGAATTATTCCACTTGGAATTTGTTAAGCTTCCTGGATATGTACATTAAATGTTTTCATCAATTTGGGGGAATTTTTAGTCCTAATTTTTTCAAATATTCTTTATTCTTCCTATTATTTCTTCTCCTTTGGGGACTATTAATTGGTATGTGTCAATATGTTTGAAGGTATCTTATTGGTCTCTGAGACTCTGTTCATTTTTTTTTCTTCATTCTTGTTCTTGGACTGGATCATCTCTATTAATCTGTCTTTGAGTTTGCTGATTCTTTCTTCTGGATAGCCTTAGTTTGTTCTTGAGACCCTTTAGTGAAATTTTCATTTCAACTCCAGAATTTCTAATTTATTCTTTTTTTAAATTTCTACTTGGTGAGACATTATTGTCATACCTTTCTTTAATTATTTTTAGATATGAAATCCTTTAGCTTTTAAAAAATATTTATAATAGCTGATTTAAAGTCTTTGTCCACTAAATTAAGCATCTGTACCCCCTCAGAGATATCTTCTGTTGGCTGTTTATTTTACTGTGTATGTGGCATTACTTTTATGTTTCTTTACATATCTCATACATTTTTGTCAAAAATTAAACATTTAATTAATATATCGTAACAACTTTAAATCAGATTCCCTTTCCCTGGGTTTGTTTTACTTTTTTATTATTGTTTTTCTTATTGCCGCCTATTTTTTTAGTGAATTTTCTGAATTAATTCTAGAGATTTTATAGTCCCTGCAGTGTTAAGCCCTGGAGTTCTCTGCTAGTTATTGTTTTTTTTCTTTTTAATTCTTATTTTTAAATCTGGTTTCCTAAGGTTCATTTCTAGTTCAGTATAATTTAGTGGTGAGTCAATGACTGGTCTGAAGACTTTCTTAAATACCTTGTCTATATGTCTTCTATTCTTTGACAAGGGAAACAGTCTGAAGGCACACATTTCAGGCAGTTTGAATGCCCGAACAGCCTTAGCTTTCAATTCCTGAGTGCACAGGTCCTGAAGGTCAGCCAGAGGTGAGTAATTGAGGCCTTCTTTCCAAGGTCTTTCCCAAGCATGCACATGTGTGCAGCCTTCTAGATCCCCAAGAAGATGCTGGAGCTTTTCAAAGTTCCCTGTGGTTTTCTAACTTTCCAGGGCTTACTTTTAAACCTTTGTTGTTGTTGGCCAGGTTCTTGTTTGCCCCAACCAAAATCACAGCCTTAGGTAGCTGAGATATTGCCAGTAGATTGCTATTGTTTTTGGTAATGCCCCAGGGATAGTAACCCTGCCTGCCCCTACCCAGCTGTGAGTCAAATTACATAGCCACAACACCTTGGGAATGGATATTTTCCAGGTAGCTGCTAATTTGGAGACAAAATTGACTGTACTCTATGGATGAGGTCTTTAACAGAGCTCCAAAAGAGGTTGGTCTTCTCCATTAGCTTTGGGACTGCTGACTTTTCATATCTACTAGGCCACCAAAATGCAGAGGGAAAGAGAATGGGAATAGACCCAAGTTAAAATTCCACAGACACCACTGTCTTATTGAAGTTCAGTAGTTTCTCTTGGATAGATGATTTTCAGTTCATTTAGTGGCTTTGGTACATTTCCAGAGTTCTGAAATCATTGATTTAAGTTGTTTTGCCAGTATTTTTGTTGTTTTTATGGGAGAGTGGTTTGCCAAGATCTTCACTTCACCATTCTGAAGCTGGTCTACCTTGAAAGCATTTTTAAAAGAGAAGTGCCTCAGTAAGATGGGAAAATAATCCAAGATAAAGCAATGAGGCATGCAAAATAAAGGGGAGGACATATCTTAGAAAGGTATAATGTTATGTAAATTAACAATGCTTCTCTCCTGAATATATATATATATATATATATATATATATATATATATATATATATAATATAATATAATATAATATATATGTATTATATATAACAATTATATATGTATTATATATAACAATGTATATATAAAACAATTTAGAAATAAAGTTGTAGCATGTAAGCATGGCTAGGGAAAGACAATAGAGAACTGGTGGAAGGAGGAAAAATTGGAGGATTATGGAAGTTTGCTAGAGTACTTGTCCTGTTTAATGAAACACATAGATTTGTTAAGCTTAAGAAATTGACAGGTAAGGGTCATAATAACTTAGGGTTAACCATGAGAAGAGTATAAATGGAATGTATTATTTTCTACAGAATATTTTGATCTTGTCAATAGAAAGTAAAAAGTCCAAACTTTTCATTTGAAGGAAGGAAATTTTGAACTATCCAAAGATGTAAAGGAGTAGAAAGTATAGTAAGTAGAAAACACAAAATGAGGCATCAGAAAGAAGTCCTAAAATAACATTAATAAATATAAATGAAGATGAATTAAACTCACAAATCAAAATACGGAGACTCTCTGATTGTAATAATATATTGTTAGCAAGAGATCATTTAAGCAAAACTGGAAAAATAAAAGGTTAAACAACTCTGGCACATTAAAAAAAAGAACTTCCGGGTAGCAATTTTAGCATAAAAAAATAAATTTAGGGTGAAAAAACATAAAGAACAAATAGAAATGTTATATATTAATAAGGAATAATAAATCAAGAGGAAATAACAATCACAAATATATATGTACCTAACAATGTAGCCTCAAAATATATAAAGCAACAAATAGTTAAAATGGGGAAAAATTAAAAATGGGGATGAATTAAAAATTATATTTGAAGATTTTAGCACAACTCTTTCAGAATATGATGCATCAAGCAGATCAAAAATGAGTAGCATATTTGACTAATACAAATAATCTGTAACTAAAATATGTGTTCACAAACACACACACATCTTTATACCTAACAGGCATAGGAGATCGCCACAAATTACGAAGAACAATATTGTTTACATTTCCCAAGAATATTGAAATAAAGTTAGAATTTAATAAGAAGAGAACACTTCAAAGTCCCATATTCCTGGGAAAAAATTAAAATTACTTGGCTAAAGAGGAAACAACAAGGGAAATTATGAAATATTTAGAACTGAATTACAATGCCAAAGTTTGTGCTGAATTTCAATGTCAAAATTTTCACTAAAGTAATACATAAGGGAAGTTAAAAATTTTGACTACATTTATTGGAAAATGAGAAATACTGAGAACAGATGATGCAAATATATAACTCAAGAAGTAAAAAGGAAAAGAAAAAAGAAAAAGAGCAACAGAGTGAACACACAAAAATAAGAAGGAAGCAAATAACAAAGTAAATCTTGCAGAATTGAAAAGAGATAACAAATATGATGAATAAAATTAACAAAACTTAAAACAGGTCCTTTGGAAATACTAAAATACAAACCACTTAAAAGCATAACACTCACATATAAAGTTTTCTTATACACAAGAAAACTTATTCTACTGACCTCCAGGCACAGTTTTACCATTTGTTGAACAGATAAGCTTTATCTTACACAATTTTTTAAAAAATAAAATAGATAATATAAAAAAGAAGGAAAGGTGCTTTACTTATTTTATGAGACTAGTTTAACCATAATGATAAAACTGGTTAAGAAGGTAAAAGGAAAGAAAACAAAGTGAACATCAATGAAAAAAATCTAATATATATATTTATTCAGGAAAATTCAACAGCATATTTTTAAAAACATAATTTATCATGATCAAGTAGATCTAAGAATTCATTTAGTTAAAAATCAATAGTAATATAAAGTTCTCTACACAATTGTAATAGAGAAGAGATCTCTACTTGATCTTCTCAATAGATGCAGGAAATTCTTAATAAAGTTTAAGATGAAAATGTTATGAAAACTAGAAAGAAAAGGTAACTCCTTTGCTTAATAATACCTTTAGCAAACATCATATTTAAAACTTTAGATGTATCTTTTTAATATTTGGAACAAAACAAAAATGGTCACTTTACTACTATTATTCAATATGGTATTAGAAGTGCTTGCTAACACACTAAAATGATGAACATCACCAACACCAACA
Organism: Pteropus medius; assembly: GCF_902729225.1. Taxonomy (NCBI): domain Eukaryota; kingdom Metazoa; phylum Chordata; class Mammalia; order Chiroptera; family Pteropodidae; genus Pteropus; species Pteropus medius. Next base: position 1,390,321 of record NW_024352783.1, read on the forward strand.
CCAATAACAACAAAAGGTTCAGGTGTCAAGAAGGTAAAGACAAGACTGTTATTGTTTACAGATGATATGTTCATTACATAGTAAACCCAACTGAGTCAAGAAACATAGGACTAAAAAAAAGGGTTTAGCAAGACAGCTGGAGATTGTGCCCAGCATGCAAAAACCAATAGAGTTTGTTTTGACTAGCAATAGTCAGTAACAAATAGAAAATATAAGAGAAAGTAAAATAGACTTTCTCAGTGGCATTGAAAACTATCAACAATTTAGGACCTTATATAATGAAACCACATGTGAGCTCTATGGAGTAAAATTTAAAACTCTATAAAGGACACAAAGAAGACCTGAATAAATGGAGAGATATACCATATTCATGGATAAGATGACTTAACATTGTAAAGATGCTAAATTCTTCCAAATGAATGCACAAATTATATACAATTCCAATAAAAATTCCAGATGCTTTGGCAGGATGGTGACAAAATTATTCTGCAATTTACAAGGGAAAATAAAGCTTGTAAAATAAGAACGAAGGAGAAGAACTCACCTTACCAAAGAATGAGACATAGTAAAAGCTAAGTACTGAAAACAGTGTGACATTAGTGCAGGAAACTAAATAGAGAACTCAAAAGCAGACCTAGGTATATAGAGGTAGTACCATAAAACAGTAGAGAAAGAGTGGATTATTTATTTTATGGTATTTTAAAAATCGGCTAAATGGAGAAATATAAAGGTAGATCCCTAACCTTAAGGCTTTGTGGAAGAAACTTCAAATAGATTAAAGGCATAAATATGAGAGATTAAAATTATGAAGCTATTATTTAAAAATGTAGAACACACCTTTGTAACCTGGGAATGGGGTGCAGTAAGAACGATTATTAAATAAAATTCTCAAAACAAATTGTAAGGGGAAAAATTTAAGGGTTTGATTACATAAAAATCAAAGATTCGTGTTCGAAAAAGCATACCAGAGACAAAGTTAGCAGATGAGTGACAGATTGGACAGATATTGTTAGCATGACAATCAACAAAGGATTAATACCTATAATATGTAAGATACTCCTATAAAAGAACAAGAAAAAAGACAGGAAAACTGATAGAAAACTAGACAAAGAATATTGTGGAAATATGAGCTATAAGCTTCAAATGTTTTGATTTAACTTTGGTTAAAATTGTATCTGGAAGCAAAGGTCAGAAATCATGAGTAGAAAATCTTGGGAGGAGAATACTTTTGAAAATGTAAGGCATTATCTTTGCTCACAAACCTGGGGATACATCTAGCACGGCTGTGAGTTCCCTGAAATTCCTTCATTGTCCAAACAGTTTAAACTCCTCTTGGGGTGAAGAAGACCATTCTTCTGGCCCTACACTTATTTGAGCCTTGCTAAGTCTTTTAGCTGGAGGAACAGCTAGAGAAGAAACAGCTGCTTTGCTGAATAAATCATGTGCCTCCTCTCCTCCAGCGGAATCTAAACCTTTCTTAGCACTAAAGGGTCAGGGCTGGGAACCCTACTCCCACCCCAGAACTCTCAGCTCCAAGAGCAAAACTCAAGCAGAACAGATTCTTCTTCCATTAGACCTGCCTCTTTTATTGTAAAAAATTTTAATTGTGTTAAAATACACATAACACAAAATTTATCTGAACACATTTTAAAGTGTACAGTTCGGTAGTGTTAAATACATTCACATCGCTGTGCAACCAATCTCCAGAATTCTTTTTATCTTGTAAAACTAAAATTTCATACCTATTAAACAACTTCTCATTTTCCCCTCTTCCTCAGCCCTTGGCAACCACCATTCTATTTTCTGTCTTTATGAATTTGACTACTCTAGGTACCTCATATAAGCAAAATCATACAATGTTTGTCTTTTGGGAACTGGCTTATTTCATTTAGCATAATGTTCTCAAGGTTAATCAATGTTGGAGCATGTGATAGGGTTTTCTTCCTTTTAAAAGCTTAATAATAATCCATCTATGTATATACAATGTATGTTTATCCATTTATTTGTCGATAGACACCTGGGTTGCTTTTACCTTTTACCTGTTATGAATGATGTTGCCATGAACGTGGGTATACAAATATCTCTTCCACACCCTGCTTCCAATTCTTTTGGGTGTATGCCAGAAATAGTATTACTGGGTCATATGATAGTTCTATTTTCAATTTTTTGAGTTACCTCTGTATTGTTTTCCATAGTGGCTGCACTATTTTACATTCTCTCCAACAGCACACAAGGGTTTCAATTTCTCCATGTCTCTGTCAATACTTGTTATTTTGTGTGTGTGTGTGTGTGTGTGTGTGTGTGTGTGTGTGTGTGTGTATGGAGTGTGAGTATTAGCCATCCTGATGGGTATGAGTTGGTATCTCATTGTGGTTTTGGTTTGCAGTTTCCCAATGTTTAGTGATGTGGAGCATCTTTTTATGTATTTGTTGGCCACTTGTATGTCTTCTTTGGATAAATGTCTATTCAAGTCCTTTGTCTATTTTTAAAATTGGATTGTTTGGTTTTGGGTGTTAAGTTGTAGGAGTTCTTCTATATATTCTGGATATTAACCCCTTGTCAGATGTATGATTTGCAAATATTTTCTCTCATTCCGTAGGTTGCTTTTTCACTCTATTGTGTCCTCTGATACTAGACCTGTCTCTCTGCAGTCTTTGTCTCCTACCTGTGAACCCTATCACTCATTTCCACTGGTGGCGGTTATGAAAGTGGTGGTGGGACCCAGTTTGAATGTAGTAGTAGCATCTGGTAGCTCTTCTTTCCCAGGTTGATTTTATTTAGATTCCTTTGGTTGCAATGAGATAAAGATATCTGGGCATCAATTAACAAAGAAGAGTTATTTAAAAAAATTATTTTGTTTTGTAAATGCTTTTTTAATCTCTATTCAAGATAATACTAAACAAAATTTAGATATTACCCACACTACCTCTGGCCCTCTGTGCAAGGCAGGATTTCTTTAACTGTGCAAACATCCTGAGTTCCTGAGTTGGTCTGGCTTACCAGTCCCAGGGATAGACACAGCCAGGTGTGTTTGCTGCTCACAGCTGGTCTCCGAGGCAAGGTGGGCACCTGTCATGAAGGGAAAGACATTCAGATCTTTCTCACAATTTTCCTTAGAAATGGTGGGTCCCTGGTGATGCCCATTCACAGCTCTCTGATCTCATTTAAGGAAAGTTCAGTGGATCTCTCACCTGATCCACCTCATTGAGGGCAAGCTTCTCACTATTGTTCAACAGAAACCTAGAAAGCCAGCCAGTACAACCTCTAAGCAAAAGCATGTGTTAGAGTTTCTCTTTCCTGGAAATATAGTCTTTATTTATTTATTTTTTTTTTGAGAAAAAGGCACACAGATTTTGACATAACTTGCCAAGAACAATACAAAGACTGTTGATGCCTCCTGCTTCCTGAAAAAAGGAAGACATTGCAACATGATATAAGAGAGTCTCAGGATTTTCTTGAAGGTCTCCCATGACAAACCCTCTCATCATTTTCCATTGGTAGTGGGGACCTGGTGGATGCCTGGTGAGAACAGACTTATTTTTAAACACTCAGAGGCCCTCTCTGAAGGTACCCAGATATAAACATTGAGACTTGGGCAGCCAAGGCTGGAAAGGGATTGGGGCTGAGGAGCAGGAGATGAGGATCTGTGAAACTGATATTACTGTGGCTTTGACCCTATGTGGCCCCTTATCTGTGCTAGAAAACTCAAGTGAAACGTGCAATAATTCCTCCTGTTTCTTTAACACACACTGACTCCCACTCACTCTGACCCAGACTAAGTGTCATTAGGGTAGCCTGTTTCCTAAGGAAGAAGTGCCCAGGGCTGTTCTAGGCTGCTCTGGGCTGGCATGGCTATTGGTACCTGTGTTTCTTACTGGTCAAGTCCAGTGCAAACCCTTGTAGCTTCCCCTTTACCCAGGTCCTTCTCCTGGACCTATCTCTTGTTTCTCACACAAAGCTAGCTCATCCACATTTTTTTTTCTGTAGTTCCAAGCTCCAAGAACTAAAGGTTCTTCAGGGAGCTTGTCTCAGTCTGAGCTGAAGCTTTGGGAAGAAAGGGCACAGGACAGGGAAGCCGGTGGGAAGTTTTCTCAGCATTTTTGGTGTCCTCTGGTGGAAAGCTTATGAACTGCTGGTGGAATCCCTTCTTCCTTTCCTTTCTTCTTGTCTTGGTTTGCTCTCAGGAGCCCTCTTCAGCTCTAGCATAAGGCTCTTACATAAAATGGCTTCTCAGGCCCAGAGGATGCCCTCACCTTTTGCAAAGGGTAGAGGGGATGCAAGAGTCTAAGGCTGCAGCCTATGATGGTTGACATGGATTAAGCTGTGGTGAAGGAGTAGAAAGTTCGGTGCCACCAGGAATGAGTTCCCTGCACTGAGGGTGCCTACCCTTTCCACCACAGACCCCACACTGAAGCTCCCACCCATAGGTACTCAATTCCAGTCCCCACAGATTGATCCTCTGGATTATTTCACCATGCCCTAGGCCCTGGCTTTGAGGGCAGGCAGGGCTAGGGGATCTCTCTCTCCTCTACGGCTAGGGCTTGGTGCTCAATATGCCCACACTGCACACCAGACCAGGGGCTTAGTACTAGGTTCAGGGAAGGAAATGAACAGTCAGTAATTTCATGCCTTGTCATCTTTTGGGTTCCAGGATGCCGTGCTATTCTGCTCGATGAGAAGGGTTGAGGTGGGGGGAGTGACCGTGGCAGCATTAGGGTAGCCTGTCTTCTCAAGAAGAAATACCTGGGGCTGCTTAAAGGAAGAAAGCATGTGAGTCGAGTGGCACAAATTTTGAAGATCATGATGGAAGCCAAGGCCCTTGTTTTTCAGACTTGGAAGCTAAATTTGCCCAAGAGATCACATCTCAATCTTCCCTCTATAACAGAAGACACCTTACCAAATCACATTCCTATCATAAACCATAGGCTCCGAGTATTGAAAAGAACTTCAGTCTAGTCCAACCTCATTTCTCCAAGCTATTTCTCAACCAGGTTGAAAAAAGAGTAAAGTTTCAGAAATGTGGCTGTGAAAAACCTGGATATTGGGAATGCCTTCTATTCTTCCCCACATCACAAGTGTCACCAAACGGTGATGTTCCTGGCTGTGACAGTCAGCTATTATAGGATTAGGAGTAATGTTTTTGCTGTATTGCCTTTAATTTATGATCTACGTATTAGTTTCCTGTCTTTCTGAATTCTGCCATTTGTATAGACTTTCTCCCTCATCACGCGGGTTCAAAATTGCAAAATCGTTCACGATCTTTGATACTTCCTTCTTCCTTAACCCTCCACCTCATTATCCAATCAAAAGCCAAGGGTTATATTATTGATTCCACCTCTAAAACTCCTTTGCATACTGCATTAGTCTTCTCTGGCTGCCATAACCAAACACCACAGGCTGCGGTTTAAACAACAGATATTTATTTTCTCACAGTTCTAGAGTTCATGATCTAGAAGTCCATGATCAAGATGCTGGTATTTCAATTTCCGATGAGGCCTCTCTTCCTGGCTTATCTTCTTTTTCACTAGTCATCACATGGCTTTTCTTCTGTGCACTCATGGATGAATGGAGCGGGATAAGGATAGGGGTGGGGTGGGGAATGGGGCAGGGGTGGGGAGAAGGGAGAGAGATGGGGAGAGAGAGGTGGAGAGTGAGAATGTACATGAGTGTTCTTTGGTGTCTCCTCCTCCTCCTCTTATAAAGATATCAAACTATGGGAATAGGGTCCTACCATTATGACCTCATTTAACTCTAAATACCTCTTAAAGGCCCCACCAAATATTGGGGGTTATGGCTTCAATGTATGAATTCAGTTCATAGCACATATATTATCTTGTCATTAGATCCTCACACACTTTTGAGATGTAGCCCCTTCCTGCCTGGATACTTGCAATGGTCTGTCCAAAACAGACATCCCAGCCCTCAGAAGCTCCCCTAATTCAGATATTGTTCACAATGCAACTAGCAAGAGAGAGACAAAAACTTTCAGTGACTGTCCACTGGCTGGTAAAATTTTCACTTCCTGGAAGCAGCATGATATTTAGAGGAAGTACATGGGATTTATAGTGGTCAGATCTGGATTCCAGCTGTGCTCCACAACCTAATAGTCATGACCCTGAACAGGTAAGGCAGTTCACCTCCTGTGCCTCAGTTTTCCCTTTTGTAAAACTAGCATTAGTATTGTTGTGAGGATTATAAGTGTTATCATATGCAGGTGTTAGGCACAGAGAGGGCAGGCACAGTTCAACCTGTGTGAGTTTCCTTTCCCCTAGGGTGATATTTAGGATGTCCACAATCTGATTCCAACCCATGTCTCCATCCTTATTTTCCATGACTCCTTATACACAATCTGTAAGCCAGCTTAGTGACTCTTCCCTGCCATGCCTCTGCCTCTGATCATCTTTTGCTCCCTTGCTAGGAATGGCCTCTTCACTTATCAGAAACAGTTTTAACAAAGAGAATGAGAGGATGAGCTCAAACAAAACTCCTTTTTTTTCTGTTTGTTAATCAACTTTGATGTAATTTGCATACAATAAAAAGCCTAATTTTAAGCCTACTTACTGTTTGATTAAAGAATTTTGACAAATGTATACTACCATGCTACCACCATTTAAATCCAGATGTAGAACATTTCCATGAACCCCAGAAAATTTCTTGATACCCCTTTCCTGTCAATATTACACCCACCTCCCTATCTCATCCTTCCTCCTTATGCAAGCAACCATTACCATGCTTTATTTCACTACAGATTAACTTTACTTATTCTAGAATTTCATATAAATGGGATCATACAATACATACTGTTATGTGTCAGGCTCCTTTCGTTTAGCATAGTGGATTTTTTAAATTAAAAATTATTGGGCTAACATTGATCAACGAAATCCAGTAAGTTTCAAGTGTACAAGTCAACAGTATGTCATATATATACTGGCTGGTAAAATCTTCACATTTTGTGTTGACCACCCATAGTTAGATTTCCTACCATTACCAAATATTAGACCTGTTTTACCCCTATCTACCTCTCCCCTTCCCTCTGGTAACCACTAATCCACCGTCCATGTCCATGAGTCTCTGTTTGTCATGTTTGTTTGTTACTTTTAGATTTATATCTCACATATGAGTGATATCATGTGGTTTTCAACTTTTTCTGTCTGACTTATTTTTCTTAGCATGATTATCTCAAGATCCATCCTGTTGTCACAAATGGCAGTATTTCATCTTTTCTTATAGCTGAGTAGTACTCCACTGTATATATGTACTACATCTTCTTTATCCAATCAACACTTCGGTTTCTTCCATGTCCTGGCCACCATGAATAATGCTGATATGAACATCAGGGTACGTATATCTTTGAAGATTTATTCAGGTTTTTGGGTAAATACCCAGAAGAGGGGTTGCTAGATCATATGGTAATTAAATCTTAGGTTTTTGAGGAAACTTCCTACTGTTTTCCATAGTGGTTGTACCAATCTGCAGTCCCACCAGCAGTGTATAAGGGTTTCTTTTTCCTTACATTCTCTCCAACACTTGTTATTACTTGTCCTGTTGATGACAGCCGTTCTTACAGGTGTGAGATGGTTATCTCATTGTGGTTTTGATTTGCATTTTCCTAATCGCTAATGAAGTTAAGTATGTCTGTCGGCCATTCTTATGTTTTCTTGGGGGAAGTGTCTATTCGAGTCCTCTGCCCATTTTTTAATTGGACTGTTGTTGTTAGTGGTGTTGTTATTGAGTTGTAGGAGTTCTTTATATATTTTGGGTATTAGGCCCTTATCAGAGGCATTGTTTGCAAATATATTCTCCCATTCGGATGGTTGCCTCTGTCTTATCGATAGTTTCTTTTGCTGTTTAGTTGATATAGTCTCACTCATTTACTTTTGCTTTTACTTCCCTTGCCTTTGAGTTCAAATTCATAAAATCCTCTCTAAGTCTAAGGTCCATGAGTTTAGTATCTATGTTTTCTTCTATGTAATTTATTGTTTCAGGTCTTATATTCTGGTCCTTGATCCATCTGGAGTTAATTTTGGTGTTTAGTAATAGACAGTACTCTAGTTTCATTCTTTTGTATGTGGCTTTCCAGTTTCTCTAGCACCATTTATTGAAGAGGCTTTCCTTTACCTATTGTATGTTTTTGGCTTCTTTGTTGAAAATTATTTGCCCATATAAAAAGGGGCTTACCTCTGGACTCTCAATTCTGTTCCACTGGTCTGTGAGTCTGTTTCTCTGCCAATACCATGCTGCTTTGATTATTGTCACTTAGTAGTACAATTTGAAGTTGGGCAGAGTGATACCTCCAGTCTTTCTTTTTTCTCAGGTTTGCTTTCACTATTAGGGGTCTTTTGTGTTTCCATATAGATCTGATGATTTTTTGTTCTATTTCTTTAAAAAAAATGCTGATGGGATTTTGATGGAGATTGCATTAAATCTGTACAATGCTTTAGGTAATAAGGTCATTTTAATTATGTTGATTCTTCCAATCCAAGAACATGGAATATCTTTACCTTTCTTTGTGTCTTCTTCAATTTTTTTTAATAGCGTCTTATAGTTTTCATTGAATAGGTCTTTCAAATGTTTCATTAGGTTTATTCCTATGTATTTTATCCTTTTGTTGCAATTACAAAAGAGATTTTTTCATTTCTTTTTCTAAAAATTCATTATTAGAGTATAAGAACATTATGAATTTTTAAACATTGATTTTGTACCCTGAAACTTTACTGTATTGTTTATTATTTCTAGTAGTTTTTAGTGATTTAGGGTTTTCTATATAGAGAATCATGTCATTCACAAATAGTGACAGTTTGACTTTTTCATTTCCTATTTGGATGCCTTTTCTTTCTTTCTCTTACCTGATTGCACTCACTAGGACTTCTAAAATTATATTGAATAATAGTGGTGGTAGTGGACAGCCTTATCTTGTTCCCGATCATAGAGGAAAGGTTTTTAGTTTTCCACTAAAAAGGTTTGTCTTTATGGCCTTTATTATGTTAAAGTACTTTTCCTCTATATCTATTTTTATTAAATGTTTTAATCATAAATGGATGCTGTATCTTGTCAAAGTCTTTTCTGCATCTATTGATATGATCAGATAATTCTTATTCTTCATTTTGTTTATGTAGTGTTGTATCACATTAATTGATTTGCATATGTTAAACCATCCCTGTGCCCCTGGGATGAAGCCCACTTGATCATAGTGTATAATATTTTTAATGTGTTGTATTTGATTCAGTAGTATCTTATTTAGGATTTTTTGCATCTGTGTTCATGACAGATATTGGTCTATAGTTTTCTTTTTTTGTGTTATATTTACCAGGTTTCGGTATCAGGATAATGTTGGCCTCATAAAAATGAGTTAGGAAGTATTGCCTCCTCTTCGATTTTTTGGAAGAGTTTGAGAAGAGTAGGAATTAAATCCTTTTTGAATATTTGGTAGAATTCATTGGTGAAGCGCTGTGGTTCTGGACTTTAACTTTTAGGTAGATTTTTGATGATTGTTTCAATTTCCATACTGTTGATTGGTCTATTTAGCTTTTCCAGTTCTTTGTGATTCAGTCTAGAGCGGTTGTGTATTTCTAAGAACTTGTCCATTTCTTCTATGTTATTAAATTTGTTGTCATATAATTTTCCATAGTATTCTTGTATAATCCTTTGTTTTTCGGTGGTATCTGTTTTAACTTCTCTTCCATTCCTGATTTTGTTTATTTATGTCATTTCTCTTTTTAATTTAGTGAGTCTAGCCAGGGATTTGTCAATTATATTAATCTTCTCAAAGAACCAGCTCTTCGTTGCATTTTTCTATTGTCTATTTGTTCTCAATTTCATTTAATTCTGCTCTAATTTTGATTATTTCCTTCCTTCTGTTGACTTTGGGCTTCATTTGTCCTTTTTCTAGTTTTTTAAGATGCAGTGTTAGGTTGTTTATTTTGGATTGTTCTTGTTTTTTTTTTTTTTTTTTTTTTTTGAGATAGTTTTGTAATGATATGAACTTTCCTCTTATTACCAGTTTTGCCATGTCCCCCACATTTTGATATGATGTGCTTTCATTCTTATTCATTTCTATGTATCTCTTGATCTCGCTTTTTATTTTTCCTATGACCAACTCATTCTTCAGTAGCATGTTATTTAATCTCCATGTATTTGTAGTTCTTCCCACTTTCTTTTTACAGTTGATCTCCAGCTTCAAAGCATTATGATCAGAGAATATACTTCATATAATTTCTATCCTCTTATATTTGTTGAGGCTAGTTTTGTGCCTCAGCATGTGGTCTATCGTTGAGAATGTTCCTTGTAAACTAGAGAAGAATGTATAAGCAGCTCCTTTGGAATAAAAGGCTCTGTAAATGCCAATTATTTCCAATTGGTCTACTGTATCATTTAAGGATATTATCTCCTTACTGTTTGGATAATCTATCCACATCTGACAGTGGGACATTTAGGTACCCTACTGTGATCATGTTTTGGTCAGTTTCTCCCTTTAGTTCTGTTAGTAATTGCTTTATATATATTCAGGGCTCCCTGACTGGGGCATAAATATTAAGTGTTATGTTTATTTGAGGTATGATTCTTTTTATTGTTAAGAAGTGTCCCTCAGTATCTCTCTTTACCATTTTTAACTTGAAGTCTATTTTATCAGATATAAGTACAACTACATCCACTTTTCTCTGGATGCCATTTGCTTGGAATATAATTTCCTACCCTTTCACTTTGAGTCTATATTCATCTTTACAACTGAGATGTGTCTCTTGAAGGCAGCATATGGTTGGGTTTTATTGTCGATCCAATCTGCAACTCTGTGCCTTTTTATTGTTGAGTTCAGTCCATTTACATTAGAGTTATTATTGAAATATGAGGTTTTCCTATAGTTATTTTATCCTTTGTTTTCTGATACCTCAGTGTTTCCATTGTTTCTTTGTCTTTGTGCTTCTGTCTATTATTTTAATTTGGTAGGGTTTTGTGGATTTTCCCTCTGGTCCCTTGTGTTTTATGTTATGGATCTCAGTTCTGGATTTTTGGTGTGTGCTTACCATTAAGATGATATAAAAGATAGTTATACATACACTAGTCCATTTTCTTCTGCATGCACCTTACCTCCATACCCCTTTGTGAAGTTTGGATCTTTACTCCCTCCCCTTTTCTGTTTTTGTTGTCTCAAATTGTCCCTATGTATGCATTCATTTCTAACTTGCAGTAGCAATTATCATCTTAATGTTTATATTTATAAAACCTTGTTCTTAATATGGGTTGCACTATCCTGCTTCTGTCTGCCTGTTGCTTGTCTTATTCATAGTTATGTATTTTTTTACTCTTCTGTCTCATGTGGGATGACCCCCTTCAGTATTTTGTGCAATGCAGACCTTGTAGCAGAGAACTCCCTCAACTTTTTTATGTCTGTAAATGACTTTATTTCTCCTTTGTATCTAAAGGAGAGCTTTGCTGGATACATTATTTTTGGTTGGTAATTCCTTTTGCTTAATAATTTGAATATTTGGTTCCACTCCTTTCTTGCTTGTAAGTTTTGTGCTGAGATGTCGAAAGATAGTCTAATGGGGTTTCTTTTATAGGTTACTGTCTTCTTTTCCCTGGCTGCCTTGATAATTCTTTCTTTGCCATTAATTTTCGACAGTTTTAATATAATTAGAGAAGGCTTTTTTGTGTGTATTGAGATAATCGAGTGTCCTATTTTCTTCTTGAATTTAAAGATCAAGCTCATTCCTTAGATTTTGGAAATTCTCATCAAGTTTTTGTTTGAATATGCTCTCTGTTCCCTTCTCCTTCTCTTCTCCTTCCAGTATGCCCATTATTCTTATGTTTATTTGCCTGATAATGTCAGATAGTTCTTGTATAATTTTTTCTTTCTTTTTTCTTTTTTTTAATTCTCAGGTCTCTGTCTTCTTCCTTCTAATTTCCAGATTTCTGCCTTCAGTATCACTGATTCCTTCCTCCATCTGGTCAGCTCTATTTCTTAAGCTTGCTATTTCATTCTTCATCTCTTTTAATATATTCTTTATTTCCAGAAGTTATATTTGGTTCTTTTTTAGGGTCTTGATCTCTTTGCTAAAAAACTCTTCTGTTGGTCTATTTTGATTTTATGTGTTTGGAATTGTTGATCAGATTTATCTTGCATTTCATTGACTTTTTTCAGAAGTGCAGTCCTGAATTTTCCGTCATTTAAATCACATATTTCTATGTTCTTAAGCTTACTTTTCAGAGATTTTTCTTTTTCTTCCTGAGCTGCCTTGTCACCTTGGTTGTTCATGGTGTTTATTGGACTACTCCACCTGGGCATTAATAAGTGTGTACTCTGCTTTTTCTTTCTTTTTTCCCCAAAAGAAGATTTATTATATAGAAGTCTCTCTTTAGCCAGTTGATAAGAAGGGGTTTTTCTTTTGATTTCCAGTAGGTGGCATCCAAGCCTCTTGGATCTCTACTTTGAGGCTAAAATGCTTCCCCCCGTCCCCCCCGCCCTCTGTCTAATAAACTATATATTCGATCCACAATCAGATCTCCTCAGTCCTATCGCCTATCTGTGGGACTGGCCATGGTTTATGTTTCAGTACCTGTTGCACAAATTCCCCTGGGGCTCTGTGGTGCTAAGTCTGGGAGGATATAGGGTGGGAGGAGGGCATGCTCTGAGTTGATGGGGGCAGGGGCACTGCCAGGCTCTGTATCTCAACTTCCCTCTTGGCGACAGTGGTTGCTAAGACAGAGCTATTTCCCCACCACACTTAGTTCCTACTCCACTTTCTGCTCTGATCCCCGCACTCCTCTGTGCAGAACACTCTGATCCCTCAGGCAGGGCTGTTCGGGGAACTGACTGCAACTTCTCCCCTCCCGCTTCATCTTTAGGGAGCTCTAGCTGCACATGGCAGCTTCTTTCTTCCTTCCAGTCTACCCCGCAGACTTGCCTGGTTATGACCTTTTGAAGCTCTGACATGAAGATTTGTCAGATGTGCTTGAGTGCAGGTTGGGTGTTATCTGTTGAGTTTCAGATAGTCAGCTTATTATTTCAAAGGGAGAGATCCAGGGAGATCCCTCACTCTGCCATGATTCTGATGTCACACAGAACTGCTTTTGAATTTGAACCTTTCTGAAACTTGGTTACTTCACCTGTGAAATCAGATGATGCTCTAACTTAATGAGATAAGCTTTGCCAAGCTCTTAGCAGGGATACCCAGGATTCTTGCCAGTCAGGGTGTGAGAGCCCAGAATTGTCACTGAGCACCAACTCAGGTGAGTTGACAAGGCCACAGAGAAAACTACCAACATCGGTGTTTTCCAAAGTCTCTTCTAAGGAATACTAGTTCTGCAAGACAGTGGTCAGTGTTACCTGGAAGAAGGTGGTGTTACTGGATATGAAAGGGGAATTACAGGTCCAACAGAGCTAAACAAGTTTGTTGACTACAGGGCTTTTCAGAGTTTTTAATCGCTAATATATATTGCAAGTTTCTAAGAGGTGACCATAATTTACATTGTTTCCCTGTTTGGTTAGCCACACAGAATCCTTTTTCAATGCTCCCATCCCCACCCTACTAGGATTAAATGTTCTACAAAACTCATTTGGTAATGGTTTAAATAAGACTGAGGATAAAAATTAATGGCTCATTCAATATTTACTTTTGTCTTAGCTGGAACCAAGATATGTTAAGACTCAATATCTCTGATAGCCATAAGGCTGAAAGCTAAGAATTTGTTTACTTTTGATTTTATGAAGCTTAACTGACCCACTGGGTAGTCAATAGAGTAAAGTCGCAACTTGAAGACTAAGTCTTTATGACCCAGTCCTTCTTTTAATATGCAGGCAGATTTCATCATCTCTGTGATGGTGTCTTCTGAACGTCCCAACCTTCAACCGTCACACCTGCCCCAGACTTTGTGAAATACTGACTGTTTGAACTTCCCACTTGACATTTAGCTTGTCCTGTCTTGTTCTGTTTCTGTACATGTTTTATGTTAGAACTTCTGGATGGCTTTTGCCCCTGGTTCCTGGGAGGTAGCCTCTAAATCCTTGGAATTTTCATGGTGGTTCTCTCAGACCACACTTGTGTTTATGTGAATGAGATGACTCAGAATGGGGGTTGTCCATGCCAGAAAGACCAACCATGTGATCAGAAATCTAGGGCTTTGAGCCACATGATATCCTGGTAGCCTGATTTCTGAGGAAGAGAGAGGAGATTGAGTAACAGGCCAATGATTCAATGAATCATGCCTATGTAATGAAGCCTCTAAAAAAACCATAGACACCAAAGTTTGGTGAGTCCTTCTGGTTGGTAATACTTCATGTATTGTCATGCATCAATGTGCTGAGAGCATGATGTATCCTGACTTCACAGGGAGAGGACATGATGTTTCACATTTCTTCTTTTGGCTAATTCTAATTTGTGTCCTTTGACTATATTAAAACTGTTATCAAAATTTGTGTCCTTTGACTGTATTAAAACTGTTATCAAAATACAGTGCTTTCTTGAGTTCTGAGAATTTTTCTAGTGAATTATTGAAACTGAGGGGGGAATGGGGATCCCCAAATTTGTAGCCAGTTAGTCAGAAGTGAGTGTGTCTGAATTGAGGGCAGTCGTGTACCCTTAACCTATAGAGTCTGGCCTAAGTCCAGGTAGTTGGTGTCAGAAATCATTGCAATTATGACAAGTGAACGAAGTTAAGACACAAAAAGGTATGTACTATAGTCTTTAAAAATACAAACTACTATATATCTAGGGACAGAAAGCAGATCAGAGGCTATCTAGGACCAGGGTAGAGGGAGAGGGGAGGAGAGTGGACAAAGGGACAGAAGGAAATTTTGGGGGTGATATATATGTTCACTACTTTGATTGTAGTGATGGTTTCATATCTATATCTATATCTATATCTATCTATCTATATATATATATCTATGAAATATATATGTATAATGTGTGTGTGTGTGTGTGTGTGTGTGTGTGTGTGTGTGTATTGCTATCTTGTTATTATGAGTGAACAAAGTCAGGTAACAAATTTGATTTTATTCCTGGGTTGTGCTGAGAGGTCAAGTTACAGTTAGCTCTGTATCTTTGCTCATGATGTTCCCTCTGCTTAGAATGCCCTTCCCTGAGTTACCACCCTCTCTACTTAGGATTACTATTTTTCAAGCGTAGCTTAAATGTAATTCCACAAAATCTTCCTTGAGTTCTTGAGTCAGAAATTATGTATCCCTTTCCTAACCTCCTGTAATGCTTTTTTTTTTTTTATGGCATTTTTCAGTGTCCTGGGCTTCCTGTGTATGCATGTATGGATAGAAGTAAATCTCCCAGTTAGACTATTAGCTTCTTGAGGTTAGAGGCTATGCATTTTATTCATTCCTGTGTTTCCCATGGTAAGTAACACAATTCTTCACAAATAGAGGCTAGTAAAATATCAAATTGCCAAAACACAAATTTCTCAGCATCCTTCCCATAACATCTTTTAGATTCTTAAACCATTATATTACTCGGTCTCCTTTTCTGCCTCTTCCTCCTCTTCCACCTCATGTTCATCTTTTTCCCACCTTTTCCTCATCTTCAGGTTAAATCACACTTACTTTCTTAACTTTTTTCTTCAGCCAAGCCCTATTCCTCATCCTCTTGTTTATGTTAGGGGGACACACACGTGTTTGTGTTTTGGTATTGTATGTTCTGTCTACCTACAATAGTAAATACTGTCTACTATCCAGTAAATTTCAAGCGATAGCTGTCTTAAATCTAAACATTTAATTTCTCCCACCTTTTCTCCAATTTCTCAGCCATGGAGCATAGCAGTTAAAGTCTCAGGCTCCAGTGCCACCAGGCTGGATCTGAATGCCAACCCTGCCACCTATTAGCTCTGTGATCACAAGTAAGTTACCTAGCTGTCAGTTTTGTCATCTGTAAATTGGAGGTGGTAATAGTGGCTATATCCTAATATGCTTTGAGGATTAAATGAGCTAGTACATGTGGAATGTTTAGAACAGTGTCTAGCATATAGTAACCACTCGATAGCTATCATTCCTTTCATTGCATGCTAAGAAACATTTGGCGAAGGAGTGGTGAGACACACGGGGTTGGAAAGGTAACCAAGTATACTTTGAGGGTGATATATATGTTCACTACTTTGATTGTGGTGATGGTTTCATATATATATATATGAAATATCTATATGTATATCTATATGTATATCTATCTATCTATCTATCTATCTATCTATCTATCTATCTATCTACATGGGAGCCCAGAAGGCTGCGATCAGGTGCTTGGTTCCCATTAGGATGCCCACCCAGGTGCTTGGTTAGTCCCATCAGAATCACTTGGACATTGCATTAAAAATACAGGTTTCTGGGTCCCACCTGAGAGATTCTGATGGAACCCAGGAACCTGTCTTTTTGGATATGTTCCTCAGGTGACTTGGATGGCCAGCCAGGTGTGAAACTACTGGCATAGCAGAAAATGCATTAAATATGGGATAAGGAGATCAGGGCTCTGGTGATGTTTTTGCTAGTGACCCAATGTGTGACTTTTCCAAGATTTTGTTTTCTTGTTTGTAAAAGTCAGGTAACAAATTTGATTTATTCCTGGGTTGTGGTGAGAGGTCAAATTGCTAAAGTTATTTCTGTGGGGAAGTGGGCTTGCCATGCAGAAAAGAACACAGGCTTTGGAATGAGAGAGGCCTAGATGTTAATTCCACTTCTGGTACTGTGCTAGACATTGCCAGCTCTCCCTTATTCCTAAAAGGATCCTGATTTTACTTGGGGCATAAATGTGCCCAGTAGAAAATACTCTACCTCCCAGACTCCTTTGCAGTTTGGGGTGGCCACATGGTACAGTTCACTCAGAAATCTGCTGAGGATTTCTGGGAAAGTTTTTGTTTTCCTGATGTAGGCATTCAATCTTGTTGCTTCTTTGCCCTCTTCTTCCTGCCTGGAGCATGGATGAAAGGACTGGAGTTGCAGCAGCTATCCTGTTATTATGAGTGAACAAATACGGGAGGCCTATAAGCTGAGAATGATAGAGCAAAGAGATGAAAAGATTTAGGTCCTTAGTGGCATCGCTGAGCAGCTATACCACCCCTAGGCTTCTTATGTGAGACAAGCGAATCCTTACTTATTTAAGGCAGAGGTAATTTTTTGTTGTTTATTTGTACCCTAGAGCTACTTTGGGAGAATTTAAAAAGAATAAAGTTTCTAGAACTGTGTCTGGCCCAGTGGACATTTATGCATGTGTCTCCCTTCTCTAGTTTTGAGACACCGTCTCATTTATAATATTATGCCCCTTCTAAATCCAATATCCTATACTTATCTGATAATAAGATAGAATAATTGGACTCTGAGGGCTGGCCTCTGGAATAAAGGATTCTTTCCTGGGAAATGTGGAGGGTTCAAGAAGGCACCCTACCAAGTGGCTAAACACAGGTGCATTGTGGAGTACCTGTAGCATCCTAACCCTACAGAGACTGCCACACCCTAATCAAAGCAGATGCAAAAAATCTCTACAAGCTCTTGAGAGATGGAGAATGCATTGTGAGTCCAAAGGACACAAAATTGCCTTTGATCTGACGTAAGTATGGACAACAAGTCTAAGGATCCTAACCCTGGTGACAAACACATCTGAGAATAAGAATGAATAAACCTATTAACCTCCACTCTCCTCCTGAACACATATTAACCTCTCTCCCCTGAACACATATTACGTTTCCCGTCATTTTCTCTTATTGGAAACTTAAGTACCTGGGTGTGAGTGTGGGCACCTGTATATCAGTGGGAGAAGAGAGAGGAGTTTCGGTTTTTATTACAATTCTTACCTGCCCACAGCATGGCTTTAATAGGATCAGGCTCATGCCCCTTAGGACCCATAGGAATGTACACGACTCAATCGAAGCCAACTGCCTCCTCTGCCACCTGAATCCTGCAGGTCCCCATTGCCTCCCTGGCACTGCCAGGATCTGAGCACTCCAGCCATGGCTGAAATCAATAGCAGCAGAGTCAGTACTAGTAAAGCTCTCACAAATCTTATACAGCAAAATATGATGAACATGAAGGGGGCTTTTTGTTGCTTTTTAGCAAATGTATTTTTCCTCCATTATTTAAAAAAGATTGAACTGCAAAAAGTGAAGTCTCCTTTTACTAGAAAAGTAAAGAAAATCATACAATGAGATGATCCAGCTGGGCTTCAGCACAGACATGCTTTCCCTCTCCCAAGGTTCCCTGAAGCCCGAGGTAGGACTCATGGGTTTTGTCCTCAGCAGACTGAGTTTTGCCTAGTCTTTAGGCTGCTTCCAAGATCAGCACATCTTGACTTTCTCTCAGCCCTTCCAGTCTGAGTGTTCCTCCCTCATGGCCTTCACAAGCCAGTCCCGTTCAGTCCCCTGCTCAGAGTCACTCGTATCACTTGCCTCCACAGCCAGCAGCTTTGAGTAGTTGATTTTCCGTTCCTGAGGCAGTTTTGGCTGAATGGACAGGAACAGGGCCAGCCAGAGCAACAGGACCACGCAGCTGGCCTGGTAGAGCACAGCCAGGCTGAAGTGCATCACAACGAAGCCCCCCACAAAGCTACCCAGGCTGGCCCCGCCCCCATAGAAGTGGCTTCTGAACATGGTACTCAAAGGTCTCTCTGTTCTGGGAGTGGCCAGGTCCTCTATTGAGGCCTCCACTGCCCACCACAGAGCCCCGTTGCTGATGGCACTCATGATCTGAGCAGGGAGGACAGACCACCAGCTCCAGAGGAAAGAGTAGTACAGCAGCTGCCCTGAGAGGCAGCCTAGCCCCAGCCCCACGGAGCCCACCCTGGACAGTTTCCTGAGCAACCTTGTTTTGAATGGATGAAGTAGAATTTCCCCCAGCAAGCTCAGGGCGACTGAGAAACCCATGACCAGCTCGCTGCTCCCATGGTCTTTCATGTGCCAGAACAGAAAATTCTGTACTGTGCTGGTGGCGGCTCCTATCAGAAAGACAGTGAAGGCTAGAAGAATAAGGCGGGGGTCACCCCCCACCAGAGACAGTACTTTGACCGGTTTGTAGCTGGGCTCCCGCCGCCTGTAGACAGGGACGGGAAATGCGATGCTCACCAGTAAAGCCAGGGTGCTGACCAGCGAGTAGCCATAGAAGTGTATCACACCTCGGGGGCCACTTGTCACCAGGAAGCAGTCCAGCTGCCCCTCCAAGGCTGCAATGCCACATACACCTGCCGACATGCCCAGCAGCCTCCAGATCCAAAGGTTTTTGTAACGGTCAGTTGCATCCACAAAATCTAGGTACTCATAAAGGCTGTCATCTGCCACCTGCTCCAGAGGGGCTGTCAGCAGCTCCCAGAACACCACAGACCCCAAGGAGAGAATGAAAGTCCATTGCAACCCTTCCCAGGAGAGGTCAAGGGCCCCGATGTTCCCCTTGGTTACTGACAAGTTGGCTGGACTTCCCAGTGCTGAATCCCCGGCAAGCAAAGGGAGGGCAGTACTGACCACCTTAAAAGCACCTTCCCAGGGATTATCTTTTATCCCTGAAGTGACAGGGTGGAGGAGAACGCCAGATGCGGTCCCGGCTCCTTCAATGGAGCCCACAAAGTAGCTGGGCAGATGACTGAAAGGTTCTTTGATACTTCGCCCAGATCCTTTTCTGAAGCCAGAGGCGTCCCGGATCCCCGTACTCCTCTTGTCTGGGAGGCTGGGCGCCTCCGCGGGGTGGTTTAAGGCCAGCTCTTGGGCTGAGGTGAAGTTCAGAGTTAGTGCGACCCCGGGAGGTAGGACTGTGGTGGTCACGCTGTGGCTGCCATTACAGGAGCGGTATCCTAGATCTTTGTCCAGCGGTGGCACCAGGGCCATCAACAGGCTGGCTCCCACCGAGCCAAGCAGCGAGCCTATCAGAAGCATCCTTCTTTTCTGGTAGCTTTTGGCCAGGAAGGCACAGAAGGGAGCCCAGAAGGCTGCGATCAGGTGCTTGGTTCCCATTAGGATGCCCACCCAGGGCGCGGCCAAGCCCAGTTGCCTCAAGTAGAGGGTCAGAAACGGAGTCACGCAGGCATCCCGGACCCCACACACCAATTGGAAGAGTCTGGCCACTCCCAGCGTCCTGCTGATGTCCCACTGGGGATTGGCGTTCATGGCTGCCCGGCTCGGTCAGACCCGAGCAGGCGGAGGGCGGAGCTGGGCACCGGGCAGGCGTGGCCGCGGCCGGGGAAGGCGCGACGCCATGTCCCCCGGAGGGAGGCTCGGGCGGAGGAGCTAGCGGGCGGTGCCTCCAGCCTCTGGCGGTGCCGCGGTCTCCAGGCCAACGGTTGACCTCATCCCTCACGTCCGGCCTCCGGCCCGGAAGTGGCCCCGCCCCGAACGGCGGTGCACCTGGGGGCGGGGCCGGCGCACCTGTGGGCTACACCTGCTAGGTCCCGCCGCCTCCTAGGCCTCCCCACTCCCTGCCTCCTGCAACGCGAGCCCTCGGCTGTTCCACCCGCGGGACATATGCAGGTGCGCAAAGGTCGCGGCCTGCAGCCTGCAGGGTGCGCTCCAAGCTGGGCCCCCAGGCTCCCGACGCTGCTTCGCGTCGCCCACGAATCTGAGATCTCTAAACTGCTTCAGGCGAGTGAAACTGTCACAGCGAGTGGGGTGGGGTAGCGAGAATGGAAGCCATGATATGAGCTCTCTCATCTTTTTCAGTTCTTTACTCAAATGCCCTCTGATCAAGGGCCACTCAGTTACTTTGAAGGACCATCCTTGTTCATCGTCACTGAAATACCAAATCTCACCCTTCCCCAGACTCGCACACTCCCCTTCCCTACTTTTTCTCCATAGCCTGTATTATTCATTTTCCAACACACTCCTGGTTTATATTTCGCATGTTTTTCTTGTTTATTTTCTGCTTCCTTCAGAATCAAAGCTCCAGCGAGGCAGCTATCTTTGTCTCCAGGACCTAGAGCTGTTTCATTGGATATGAGCTCCCCCTGGAAGGTGGATACAGTTTCCTCAAGTTTGGACAATTCCTAGGGAGGGCTGACAGTTGAAGGGTCTTGGAGTGGCACTCCAGCACCCCATCCAGACGGCCACCCCAGACACTGAAACAGTATGAATGTATTGGATAGTTTTAATCTACACTTAAGTTGTCCAGTAAGGAAGTACACACTCCAAAGGTGGTTAGCTAATATTTAATCAAAAAGCTACACTACGGAGGCAGCAAATACTAGCTCTTCAACAATCTTAGAACAACAGAAGTGGCTTCATTAATTAGCATGATAGATATTGGCAAAATTTCACTGGCAAATTTAGTGGTGTCTAGTCACATGGATTGGTTATAGTTTTTTTGGAGCATTTCCTCCCTCAATGAATACAGTTTAAGAACCTATATATTCCTACAGTCCAGATCCTTTGGAGTGGTGCCATACGCCTTACTTTGATATGGTCCAGTGTCCAGCCACTGATTCAATGAACTTTTTGTGCCAGGTTTCTTCAGGGCACCTAATTTGGCTGGGGGTGGGGAGTGAGGGAGGTGGTGTATGTGTAGCAGAATTTGGTCTATCATTTGCTTCCATTGCAAGTTGATAGAGAGATTATTGGGGGAGGAGGCCAAGAGCCCTCGCCTAACACACTGTGAATGTTTACTTAAAGAACCTAGTAACTATGAATGCCCAAATTGATATAAATCACCCCCGTGGCAGGAAAAAAAAATCTAACCACCTCCAGGTAAACTCACTCAAATTCAGTGATGTCAATCACTTCTGGTTTAAAACCACTTCAGTTCTATTGAAGGCTGTCCCTAGTCTCTCTCCTCCCTGGGTTCTGCAGCTTCAGTGGATGATCTCACAGCCATCTACTCCTCAGTCTTCACATGTCTAGGGCTGATCTCCACTGAGGGGCAGGCACTCCACCATGCTGCTGTCCATCTTATGAGATTTAGGTCCGTAGTCCCCACTGCCACTTACACCTGCACCTCTTTCTTTTTACTGTCAGACCCCCTTGGGCTTGTTGCTTTCAACTGCCTCAGAAAACTTCACCTGCTTCTCATGCCTATTGGGGCACAAGGACTCTCTCTCTAAGGCTGCCCTTGGGGCCATCTACCTAGACACACCAGGCAGCCCTTCTTATGCCATTCCCCTAGGCATTGAGAATGTGCTCTGGGACTTGTGCCCATTCCTGGGGCAATGAGGTCAAAAGTGAAGTGCCTACCTCTCTACTATTGGATCCCCAAATGCAAAAGGGATTCTTCCACCCTCCACCCCCACTCCCAACCGACGATACCTGGAGATTCTGCCCAGGTAATAGGGATGAACTCAAGTCAAGCCTTCATGTTCTCTCTGTTACTTTTCCCCTCACCTCACACCTAGTCCCGGGGGTGAGGGAACTGGTTCTGTGTCATTATACATGTGGGTTTAAGTTTTCAAACTCAAAAGCCAAGGATTTTGATGTCCTTAATCTCTGGTTTCTCTGCAACTAGCCTGCATTCCCACCTTTGTTTTGGGACAGTGCTGGTCAGGAGTCCCTAAGCCAATGTGAATGAGGAGAGGGGTAGGCAGTTAGACAGAACACACAAGTAAATACTTCACAGAACTCTTACCTGGCCTAAGAGAATTCATTAGGTTAAATGAAGTACTGCTCCTAATCTCTATTAAAATATAAATATTGCTTGGTATTGGATAAAAGCAGAAACACTTTAGTGTGCATTTATTGAATCTGACACTTTCCTCTCAACTGAGAGAGATGGCTGCCTAGGATTGGGTGAGGTGGGCAGATGCCAAAGTGAAGGAAGGAAGCAGACTCAGGAGGAGGAGGTATAGTTGCCTTTGCCTACTTCTCATTTTCCCCCAGGGCACAGGGCCCTGGGCACAGCTCTCACTTTGATCTTAAGGGCTAAGTGGGGAGCTTGAATGAGAGAGGTGGGAATTGAAAATCAATGAAAGAGTGGACATTTGTGCAAAAGCTGGGCTTTGTATGTGAGCAGCTTTGCCCAGGCCACCCTTGAGCCTTCATGTAGACCTGCTCCATTACCCACCACAGCCAGCCTCTTGTGTTCTGGGCACTTGCTGGCTCCTATTTAGGGCAAGAAGATGCCTAGGGCCTCTTGACCTGGCTCCATCCATTGGTGTGTGTTTGGGACTGGTGGGGTAGTGTATCCTTCCTCTTGGGCCCGTGGCTCTCAGATTCAGTTCTTCCACTGCCCCTTCAGGCTCACTGGACGATGCCGGAGAATGTGTTGATGGGCATTAGAAGGGGTTTGGGCATGGCTTTGGTCCTTTCCATTTCCTTCTTCTGGTGTGAACTGAGCCAAAGTGCCTTAGACTTCTGGATCCCAGAGCATGGCTCTGGGCAGCGAACAACCTCAAACCTGTGGGTGGAGAAAGGCCAGCTCAGGAGATGGATCTCAGGGGTCAAATCTGCCTGGAGATTCTAAAGGTAGTCCTTTTATTGTAGGGTCTAGAAGAGAGAGCCTAATAGAGGGAAGAGAAAATGTCAGGACAAGAAAGAGCATCTTAGGCCTAGGGCAAACACTGGGAGAGGATGACATGCCTGGATGGGTCACTGTGTATGCCTTCCTTACCCAAATACACCTCCCCAGGGGAGACCAGTAAGGGTCACTTTAACTGGGGCACAGCTGCCACAATAGGATAGCCAGTGGTGGAGGGCTACAGGCTGAGTGTTCACGCAGGAATCTTGGGAAATTTGAATATCAGCTGCTGCCCAGGGTTAGCTGTTCATTTGCCCTCCTTCCTGGATTCAAGTCATAGGGCAGTGGCCTAAGTCCATGCCCACTAGGGACACTTGCCTGGCCACAGGATCTACCTCTGGCCAGGCATCCTGGGCGAGAGGCAGGAGATGGTAGAGGCTGGCTGCTGCTTGGGTTTGCCCCATGAGGCATGGAACCCTAGGGATGGCAGGCCCAGCTTCACCTGATCACATCCCTGAAGGTACGCCGATTGTCTTTGTCCAGCAGCAGTGTCAGCAGCCTCTGGTCCTGGCTCTGGATCTGGATGTTGGCTGTCCGGAAGGTGTTTGTCACCGTCTGCAACAAAGAGACAGCTCATGTGTCACCTTTGTGACAGATGGCCCTGCCAATTTCTCCCACCCTGGACTCTGGTGTGTTTCTTCAGTCAAGCACATGGGGTCCATGGCTCTCTTCCTGCAAGTGACTCAGAGCAGTGACAATCCTGCAGAAACCGCTACTAGGCTGCTCTTGCCCCTGGGTCTTTCATTGTTTCTGTGGTTCTTGACCCGATCTGTTGTCCTTAATTTTGAACACAACCTGGAATGATGTGGCTAGAGCTTGCCAGGTTATCAAGTTACCTGAGCAGCTCCTGTATGCTAGTCATGTCATGGGTGGAATTTTATAAGGCTTGACCTCAGTTCTATGTTGAATTACATACAAAATTATTTACCTGGGGCAGAAACAGAGAGTTCAGAAAGTGGCCACCTACCCCCATGACTCAGATCAGGCCTTATCAATTTGTACCATGGAATTGTCTGGGGGCAAGATACTGGTGGAAGGGGTTCATCCTCTGCATAGGGAACCTGGGGCAAGGTGTTTCACCTTCCATATCCCATGGTTTCTCTAGAAAGTCCCCAGAGCCAAAAGAAAGCAGCCCCCAGGCAGCCCACTGACCCCTGACCTGAGGCAGCTGCTGCTGAGGGGCTCTGTCCCACTGGGCAGAAAATTGGAGCAGCCTGGATTCCAGGTGGGGCTTTCAGAGGGCCTTTCTGGGTTGCTGGCTCAATCCACACATGGGCAGTAGCTTTGGGTGATTCGCTACCACAGAACAGCCGAGGTGCTAGAGCCTTAGTCTATCTCATCTAAATGTTCTCAACCCTCTCTGCTCATAAGAACCATCTTTCAAAACATAAAAGTAAAGATTCTGATTTAAGTGGTCTGGAATCCAGCTATATGTGAGCATTTTAAAATAAGCTCCCTATTGTAGGCAGGGCTGAGAACCACTGAACTAATCTACCTTTTCATTGTCATAGAGCAGAGGCTTTAGCAGCCGCCTAAATTGGGGCATCAAGCATGTCCCGGAATTTCTGCTGCACTTTTGTTGGGTTGGGATAGGCCAGCCAGAAATCTATCAGCAGAGTATGCAAGACTCTCCCAGGAGGAGGGTCAAAGCACAGACTTTACAGCCAGACTGCTCAGGTTCCAATCTTGGCTCTACTATTACTCACAACAGGTGGATTGTGAGCAAAGACAGAAAGATTTACCAAAATCTTTCTAAGACAGAGGGTAACACAAAAAGAGAGGGGACTTCTCTCCTGCTGTGCAACAGACCCTGTAGCAGCTTTGGTACCCTGGAGCTCTCAGTCACAGTGGGCAGGTATGGCAGGGGACGGGGTAGAGGGCGGGGGCGAGGCAGTGGAACCTAGTGGAATGGACCGGACAGCTAGCTGGGTGATTGTGAGCACTCAGGTTTCATCCGTGACCTTCCAGAAATACGTGGGGAGACAACAGGGAGGCTGAAGTCCTGGTGAGCTGGGGCCTGGGGGGAAGCCAGAGACATTCGGTTTATGATATGGGTGGTATCCTAAATGAAATGACCCTACTGGTGAGGGAAACTCAAGGTTCTCACAGAGGAGAAGACGGAACTCTGGAAGGATTGACTGTGACCCACTGAAAGTCTCACAGTGGTAGGTATCGGACCCAGCTCTCTGACTCGAGTGTTTCTGCTACTGCATCAAGCTGTTCTAAGTGTCTCCTGGCAGGATCTGGGCCTCCATGGCCCTGCCCTTTAGATAACCAGAGGTAGTCTTGGGGCCTCCTCCCACCTACCTGCAGTGCAGACAGATGCCTTTATTTCCCCTTTGTGGGCTGTACCCCTAGACACACCCGACATGCCTGGCTGTGGCCTCTGAGGACCGCAGGGGTCTTGGATTTCAGTGTATAAATGTGACCATGAAGGTCAGTTGAAAGGACCAGATGCAGAATATGCAAAGGGTCCCAGTCTTAGGTCTTGAGGGGATAAGCAAAATGCTGCTAGTTGTTCTCTGTTGGTGGCTTCCTGCCTTCCATACCCCGAAGCTCTAATTCTACTACCCTTCATTACTTTTCTATATCTAAATTTAAATCCAGCCTAAATAATATCTTTGCTGCCCCTTAAACTCACCAAGCCACAATGCCCAAGCCTTGCTGTTCTCAAAGCCCAGAATACCTTCACTCTAGCTCACTGTGAACTTCCTCTATCTCTCAGTGTTTATCATTTGACTCACTGGGACAGAACATGCACATGCACCTATTCGAGTTCAAAGAGGAATTTCCCCCCGCAGATTAGTGCAGGAGTAAAAAGGAACTCACTGGGGCGATAAGTTTAGATTTTTTCAAAAAGCTCACAATCAGGTTGTTTAAAGAGGTCATTAAAAACAGAAACCATTGTAAGGAACTCACTTCAAAAGAGAATACATCAGGGTAAATAGGTCCACTTTGGAGTTTAAAGGTTAAACAGAGCTGTCCTATAGGAAGGAAGATTTTAGCTCAGTACAATAGGTCTCTCAGACAATCAGAGCTCTCCTACCATGGATAGGCAGCCTCAGAAAAAGTGAGCTTCTGTTTGGGATGAGATCCTATAGGGGTAGAGGATGCACTAGCTAACCCAGAAAACATCTGATGTGGACCAGACACCATGCTAAGTGCTGGAGAGAACAGCGAGGACTCAGACAAGGGTCTGAGTAAAGGGAGATCACAGTCCATTGACACACAAAGATCATGTCATTTATGGTGTTGCAGTGCTTCCATGGCTGTGTCACCAGGGCTCTACAGGAGCACAGAAGTGGGGCACCTAGCTCACAGGGAAGTGGAGAGTAGGGTGGGGTGGAGGATGTGGAGGGAAGGGGGAAGAGCATCAGGATGGGAGAGTTGACACCTGAGTTTCATTTTGAAGGAGAAATAGGAGTTCTAAAAGGAAGGTGGGGAAGAAGAAGGGAAGAATGCAGTTTCGGGCCAAGCAAAGCACATGAACAAAGGTACAGGGGTGTGACTGCCAGAACACTTCCAAATACCACGGTGTGAAGGGCCTGCAGGGGGTGGCCAGAGTTGTGGATGGAGAGGAAGAGGAGCCAAGCTTTGAAACACTGAAGAGTTTTTCTGCCCTCCAATGGGAAATGGTGGAGGGGGTTTAAGCATGTTCGAGATCTATTTTAAAAAGATCACTGGGGCAGAGATGTGGAAAGTAGACCTAAGGAGTAACATCGGGGAGACCAGCTGGGAGGCTATCATGTTTGTCCAGGAAAAAGGGATGGATGAAGGTCTGGACCGAAGGTGAACAACTTGTCCTGGCTTGCCTGGGACTGTCCTGGTTTTTAGCACTGAAAAGTCCCCCATCCCCGGAAACCTCTCAGTTCCAGGCAAATTGGGATGGTTGGTCAACCTAGCTGGATCTGAAGAAGGAGGATGGAGAGGAAGAGAGAGGTTTGAGAAGTGTTTGAGAGAGAAAATCAGCAGGACTTGGGGAAGTGAAGAGGAGGAGGTATCTGAGATGACTCCTAGGTTTCTGGCAGAGGCAACTGGTTAATGATGGTACCATTAAGTGAGAGACAGGACGTGGGAGGGGGGAGGGGAGGAAATAAAAACAACCACTAACACACATATTGCCCTGACTCGGCTAAGCACTCTTCCAACGAGCTTTACATATTGCAATTATTTAATCCCCACAACTAGATAAGTTAGGTACTATTATTATCCCCATTTTACAGATAATGAGACCGAGGCACAGAGAGCTTGATAACTGCCTAAAGTCTCACAGTTGGGAAATAGCACAGCCAAGGTCTGAATATAGGCAGTCTGGCTCTAGAGGGCTCTTAACTATTAGAAAGCACTGAATTTACTTTTGAATATTTTGAGTTTGGGGTGTTGTGGGACATCCAGTTCATGCTAACTTAGTTGAATGCAGGAGTCAGAAACTCAGGAGTGAATGTCAGATCAGGAGATACAGATTCTGGCGTCCTTAATAAATTGTATTAAAACTGTGTAAGGGGTTTGACAGAAGTTTGACAGAAGTGAGCCATAGGTAGAAGTAGAGAACAGTAGTTATTTAAGGCACTAGTTTAGAGTCCAGGGAAAGAGGCCAAAAAGTAACAATGAGACACATCAAAGAACTACAAGAAAGTAGTCTCAGGATTCACAGATTTAGGAAGCTTAAAAACTCAGAGGACAGGGCATCAGCTCTAATGGTGGAAGTCATTCAAAACTGATCAAAGGAATAGAAAACTAGGGAGAACTTCCATGAGTGTTGCAAGCTAGCTTTATTGGAGTATTAACATATAAACGTACTTTCAAACATATTTTCAAGTTAAGGGTAACCGCCGATAGAAAAAGAAGAACATATAATTTCCAAATCATCAGAGGGGGAACAATAAACAAACAAAACCTGAGTACAAAGAAACATAAAAAACAGCAAAAAACATTTTAAAAACCCCTGAAAGCACAGCATAAGATGGCAAAGTAAGATCAAATAGCACATAAAGTTAGTGTCATGGATTAAACTCTTCTTTATTAGAAAACAAAGACTTTCAGACTGAGTCAGGATAAAATCCCATTTATAAGAAGCGTAGCTAAAATAAAATTTAAATGTTTTAAAAATAAAAGAATGAAGATTTCTGACTTCAAAATGGCAGTATGTATTTTCTCATTTTCCTTTTTATAATTCGCCTCAAAACAAGGAAGTGCATCTTTAATGAAACTAGAAGATACCTAAAGCCCTAAACTATAATATATATTTGAGTACAGAGAGAGTAAAGTCAAACATAAGGATCAAAACTCTAGAAAGTTTCATGAATTGGAGGCTACAGTTTCCACAGATAGTGCGAATAAGATGGAGCCTAAAAAAGAGAATTTATTGAAAGTTGGTATGAGGAACAATTAGGTGACTTCAGGTTCCCATTTCTACCCTCAGCAGCCAAGCAATGAATCCTCCCTCTGCCACAGAGACCAGAGAAACTAGACCAGAGAGACTCTGGACTTGCGGATACCACAAATAGAGAAGGAAGGAGTGAAGTGCTCTACTCCATATAGTTGGATTGCTGAATGATGAGAGCTCTAATCACCTCACCCAACCCAGATCCAGCAGTCCAAAATCCCCTACCCCTTCATTCCCCAAGGCAGGAGACTGAAGGATCCTTTTACTAGAAAAACGAGACTGTCCTAGCAAAAACATGCATATGCTGATATCTGGGTTCCCCGCCCATGGAAAGGATCATGGCCTTCTGACTGCCCACTGAGAAGCCCTCCCCTGACTCAGCTTTTTAGTGTCTCACTCTAAATGTGAATAGGCAGCCAAGGATACCATGTATTTGGAGAGAACCTCTAACATAAAAAAAGAAAAAAGAGAGAGGCCAAAATGAGCAAACAGAGAACAGGAATTCACAGGAAATAGACACAATAGAGAGAGCAGAAGAAAACTTCAAATAAATAATAATTACTATCTTTAGAGAGAAAAAGAAGATAATGCATCAATGAAGCAAGAATAGAATACTATTAAAATGTATAGTTAGAAAACAAGAACGAATTCTTGAAATTTAAACATTCAATAAATGAACTTGAAGAAAGCTCCCAAAACTTGAAGAGAAGGAAAATGGGAGAAAAAAAGATTAGAAAATAAGAATATCACTCTAGAAGGCCTAACATCTGACTGTCTGTAGTTCAGAAATAGACTAGCAAATAGAGGAAGGAAATAATTTTTAAAACTGTAGAAAATATCTCAGAACCAGAGGATTTGAGTCTTTAGACTGAGAATATCCTTAAAAGATCCAAAATAATGAATGAAAAAAATCCCACTATGGCATATGCTTGTGATTCTTCAGAATCTTCTATGAAATGAAGTATCCGAGAGAGAGAGAGAGAGAGAGAGAGAGAGAGAGAGAGCGAGAGAGAGAGAGAGGAGTCTCATACAAAGAAGGCATCATATTTCACAGCAGCAGTAATGAGAGATGAAGAAAATTTGGGTTCAGAACTGAGATAGAATTGACAAAATCAAAATCATAACGGGAAAGTTGACAAACCTCTCTCAGTTTTAAATAGATGAGGTGGACAAAAAAGTTGTAAATTAGAGTAATATGTATTTGATTTGATAACTAAACATCACACTTTATATTCTGTAGATAGAAAACATGCATGTATTTTTAGTTGTCTCAGGATATTAAAAAATTGATCATGTGCCAGGCACTGAATAAAATGTCAATAAATATCAAAATTGAAGATGTGTTTGGCTGTCTCAGGGGCATTTGCTAATATCAAGAATCAAGGGGCTTGTATTCAGTAGACATGGAGGATAGGAGACAAGGTCTTGGGCCCCAAATGAGGCAGGGGTTTAAGACAGATCCCCTTCAAGGACTATTGAAGGTTATACTCTCAGTGAGAGACTAGATTAGGAAAAAGGCACGAGCAGCAATGGGAGATCACAGGGAAGCTTGTCTGCTGTGGTTTGTGCTGTGAGTGAAGGCGAAAAGTCTCCCCTGGAAATTCATAGCCACAAACCTGTCCATATATGGATTTGGGGTACAATTTTACACTGTCTGCATGGTCTGGAAATTTATGAGCCAAGAAGTTAATTCAAAATGTAGTCCGAGGCTCTTGGCAAGAGCAAGTACAGAATTTCTCTAGGAGGACAAATTTTCCACTCAGGTTTCCCACAGATAAAACTTCAACAAATATGAGTTCACTATTGAAGAAACATTTAGGAAATTAAGCTACCATGGGCGTCAGTGGACCTAATAAATAGAAGGATTACAGTCCCAATAATTTAGATAATGTAAATACAGAAATCAGACTATAAAGTAAAAATGTTTAAAATGATAAAGAAATATGAAAAGGAATAAAAACTATGAGAAATATTTTAACATCTCCAAAATTAAGAAGTATTTTGCAACCAATGTGATAAGAAAGCACTGTTCATAGTTGGGGAAGTATTCTTTCTTTCTTACTGATATGATATCTTTTAATTTGATGAAATATGGTGTTTGAAAAAGAATCAGACATATGTAATATATAATCATACTAGAGGCAGAAATCATCAAAGAAAAACAATTAGTAGATTTTGCTATCTCAATATATAAACCTATTTTAGGTAAAATAAATCATAAACAACATTAAAAGACAAACTGAGAAGAGTATTTCCAAAATACATGACAAATAAGGGATTAGTCTTTGCATATTGTAAAATAGAGACGCCACAATATTAATTTAGGATAAGTGTAATAAACAGGAAATACGCAAATGAAGAAATAGAAATAATCAATCAATATAAGAAATTCTTCCACTTCATCAATCGGTAATGAAAGAAATAAAAATTGAAATAATGAAAAGTTTGACAAATTTGCAAAGATAAAAATATTAGCCAATGTGTTCATTGTGCAGCAAAATTAGCATTCAAACACTATGGTGAGAATGAAATTCGGTATAGATTTTCTGGAAAGCAATTTGGCAAAATATATAAAAAATCCAAAAATATGGGTGCCACTTGAGTGTGTTATCATTTGTAGGCATTTTTTAAAAAGGCATAACAATGATTTTCAGCACATATATATCCCCAAGTATGTTCCTCACAGTATTGTTTATAATAGTGAAAAATGAGAACTTACTTAAGTGTATTATAAAAACTCAACTAAATAATTATGCAGGCATATGTAGCCATAATGTAATAAATATTTAATAAAATATGTTTAATGACATAAAACATAGTGACATAAGATCCTGACAAGCCATATTCATAATGCTTTAGTATATTTTTAAATAAAAACATCAAGTTACAGACCAGTATGTATGTAGCTAGCTATCAATTATGTAAAAATATATAGGGAAAAAAGGCTGGATACCTAAAAATTATACTTCAAAATATTAATAGTCATCCTTTCTAGATGATGAGATTACTAGTAGAGTTACTTTTTTGTGCTTCTTTGTATTTCCCAAACTAAATAAGAAAACCTTTGTTTATAAGCTAAAACATTATTTTAAAAAGAATAAAAAATATAAGGACTAAAAAGTGACCTTTGGTCTTGGTGACATGGTGGTGACTTTTCCACCATGGGGCGGGCTGTAAGCGGATGGTAGTGGGTAGGACAGTCATTGGTAAGGCACTGGAAACTCCTCTAGAGATATCTCTCAAGAAGCTTGACTGAGAAGGGAAGGATGAGATAGAGTGGTAGCCAGAGAGATAGTTGGGTCATGGCAGAGATTTTTCTTTCTAGGATGGAAAAGACTTGAATATGTTTATAGGCTAAAATAAAGGAGCAGTAGTGAGGGAGAGATCAAACCCGGAGAAAAGAGAACTGGAAAGATGGAGAAGAGTCAGGAAGAGATGGAAGAGAAAAGTGTTGAGTGATGCCAAGGATCTGGTTGAGGGGAGTGGTCATGAGTTTGCTGTGGCCCTAAACTACGTGGTTGTTGGATCTAATCCAGAAACATTCAACCACTGAGCATACAGACTGAGGAGACGGCTTGATCTAAAGTGAGTGTCTGCCTGGTTGGTGGTATGGGGGAACTGAGAGTATCTGAGAACACTTTTCAGGTGTAATCATGGGGTCCAAGGTCCAGCTGACTAGGAAAATAAAGTCCAGAGAGGCCATCAGGTAGGGAGAAAATGGGTGAGCCCTGTCTGTATCAGTAAGGGAATCCATATTGATAAGTACCAATAAGGGCAAAGGCAAAGGGCAAAGAGCAGCTGTAGGGCAATGAAGTTGAAAGAGGTGGTGTGATTTGGTCAAAAGTTCGGTTGCTGTTGTTTAAAGTCTGGCTTTTGTGTAATGCAGAGAGATGCCAGATGTGTGTGCATTTTGTAGTTATCTGGGTCTTCAGGCGGTCAGCAGTTGGAAGGCAAGGCCTTAACTCTTATAATGCCTTATTCATGTTAGATGATGTTTAATATTTTGAACCGACTGACTGGAAAGCAGATTCTTTCCAACAAGAAGACCTGCTTCAATAGCAAAGGCTCAGAAAGGCTCACAAATCCCTTTCTCTGACCTCTGGTCTCCTAGCTACCAAGCCTGTTTGAATATCTTCAGTTCCCATTCTACCCGGTACTTACAGAGAAGGACCTTCCAGCCAGGTTGGATGACTTGACCACCTCTATCACACTGACATTCAGGCACATGTGGTCTGTAAGGGGAGCAACGATGGGGGGCAGTGAGTGGGCTTTGGAACTGGGAGGAATGAGATGGGGGTTGGGCAGCTCTGAATGGGCCTCCAGGAAAGTAGGGGTGTTCAAGATTCTAGGTCCTATTCTAGGTCCTAAGAAGACCTTAATGAACCCATCTCAACCTCCCATTTTTAACCCCCTTCCATTACCTGGACTTTCTGGACTCCACCTTGGTTCTAGCCAAATTTTAATTTCTTCCTGATCATCCCTCTCTCTTCCCTGGTGAAACTACAAAGTTTCTGCATCTTCAGGCTTAGCAGCTATCGCCAACCCAGATCTCTTTCTTCACCTCCTTCTGCACCCCTTTTTCAGTGGGAGAAATTCTGTTGAACTTCACTGCAGCTACTGAGCATATTGAAAACCGAAGGAACACCTAGCCCGGGATGTTGTGTACGACAAAGGAGGGTTCTTAAATGTTTATGCCTCTGAGGAGGGTTCTGGAATCACTTCTGATAGGGTTTTGTGGTGGAAAACTTGTAGGAGGCATCAATTGGGGGGTGGGGGGCTGGTGGGAGACTTGTAAGGGAAATAGAAGAAGTACAATTTTAACAATAAGAGTTAACATTATAGTTTACTATGTGCACATAAATTAGTATTTCATCTCCATTTTGGAAGTGAAAAAAACATGTAGAGAGGTCCCAAGTAACTTGCCCGAGGTCACATAGTGGTAAGTGGTAAAGCTGGACTTCGAAGCCTGCCTTTAAGTTTCTAGAATCTGCACTCTTGACCAACTCTGTGATCACCTCTTGGTTAAGAGCTATTGCCAAAGTCACATGTCTCCTTTGTGGTGTTAAAGACCTACAAGTAAAGAATGTTTCTCTGTGATAGAGTTTCACATAATTATCCACAATTCAACCCACCTGGAAGACATTTTATCAGGAAATGATCAAATCAATAATTATTTCTTTAGTTTCTTCTTTGTGCCAAATGCCAAGAAAATTTAGGAATGATGGTACCCATATATGAACACGAATGCCTTATAGACAGACAGGTGTCATAACTGGAATGCTAGCAAAGCCACAGAGGATTTTAGAGTCAGAGCAATTACTCGTAGTTGGACGGGAGAGGAGGGAAGGATCAGAGACAGCTTCTGCATAGGCATTCCAGCCTGGCTAATGTGTCTTTTCATTCTATGTTTATTGTGGAATATTCCAGATTCATTCATTCTTTTTAAAACAAAATTTTGGATAAAAAGTAGCGCTTCATTTATTCAGCAAATATTTATTTTGTATCTACTACTGTGTGCCAGGACATGTGCTAGGCACTAGGGGTAGAGTGGTGAACAAGATACATCTCTGCCTGAGTCAAGTTTATTTGCTCTGAAATGATCTTCTACAAGCACCTGTGAGTCACATCCCTTAGTTCTGGTCTGTTGAGATTTGGCAATCACAGAGGAGGTGGTAGAGCATAGTAGTGAGGAATATGGGCTCCTCTGTGAGATCACCTGAGATGAGACCTTGGGCAAGTTATTTTTTTGTTTGTTTCAGTTTCCTCTCGAGTAAAAAGTTGCTAATAATAATAATACCTATCTCATTGGGTTAATATGCTTAAAAGAATTAATACGTTTGACATAGAACATTACCTGGCCTCTGATCAATGTGTGCAATGGTTAGTAATCCACATTACCAACCTTTATTCCAGGAGACCAGGGAGCTAACAAGAACTCATGTTTATAATTTATGCATATAACTATCTGCACATAAATAGGTATTTTTATTATCTACATTTGGATTTAGATCATTAGATAGCTATCTTATTATCTAATACATACATACATACATATATATATATATATATATGTATTATCTAAATATATATATGTATATATTTAGATAATTAGCCAGAATTAGATAATTTGGACTAGTGATGCCTTTTGTGAAATGGAGAGTACCTGCCCCATGGAACAATATTCAAAATAAAAATTTTCCAGACAAAACTCAACTGGCTCTGTAGGCCCAATGCAGAAGCCTGAGGCCAGTTACACCTCCTCCATGTGGTCCCTCCACCTTCCAGCTTGTATCTCATCAGGCTGCAGAGGTGTAATTCAGTGCTAGAGCAGGAATTATTCAACAGTGAGCATCTGAGGGCGGGAACTATGCTTCACCCAGGCAGCCTGGTGCCCAGTCCTGAGCCTAGCATGAGTGGGAGCTCAACAACATTACACAATCTCAGGGATGGAGCGGGAGGCCTCCTTCACCTGGCTCACTGCATCTCCTATCACTTGACCCCCTCTTCCTCTCCCCCTGCCCCTAGCTTTCCCCTTCTTGTCCCTTTTTTCTCTGCTCTGATTTTCCAGCTCCTCACCTTCAGTGTCACTGGCTGGAAGGGCCTTCAGGACCAGGCCAGTGGCACGCAGCGAAACGGCGACTTCTTGGGTCCGGTGGCTGAGCAGGGCCTAGGGAAGAGAATGTAGGCACAGATGGGGGTCCTCAGGACAATCCTGTCCCCATGCATCCTCATGTCAGCAGTCTTGCTTTCTGTCCCTGCCCCAAGAGCCTTTTCTGTGTCATTAATGTCCCATAAGGGATACGGGTTTAGAGTGCTCTTAGCCCCAGGGAGCATGTGCAGCCTTCTAGACCCAAAGGACTCCATCTCCAATGCATCTGGTCAGCTAGTGAGGAAGGTATTTTTGAGCAAGGGGATAGCCCCCTTGTTTTAAAAATCAGATCCCCTCCTTGTCTATATGTAAGAACAATCATAACCCTCACATCTCTGCAAAACTCTCCGAAGGCTAGGAAACTGGGGGCAGTGCCAAGAAAAAAGCAGAAGCTTCCTCTGGTTCTGTCTGCTTCCCCCTATCCGCATCCCCCCACCCCTACTGTCCCACATGTTCCTGACACCTGCTTCCATACAGCAGTACCTCTTGACTACCTCCTGACGATGCCCGTTCCACTGACCTTCTGGTAGCAAATGGAGAGCTCAGCCCCTGGGCCCTCTGCCATGCCTCTCCTCCTGGGTGAGAAACCATCTAAGGAAAGATGAGAAGAGGCTGAATGTGGGTGTCCCCTCTCCCCCCTTCGCCCCCACCATCTTCTCCACCTCACTGAGGAGCCTAGGCTGCAGAACTTTCACAGCATCTGTCCCTAGGTGAAAAGGCAGCACCTCAGGAGGCCCAGGCTGCCCTTCAGTCTAGATGAGCTTGGAAGGAGCTGAGGGTACCCTGGTGTTCAGGGAAAGTGGAATGGGGGCATCACTAAGTAAGAGGAGGGAGGACCTTCTGGAAATGCGGTTAGGGGAAGCTGAGTCAGGGCGAGCTTTGGAAAAGAGGGGAACAGATCCTTACCTTTGGGGAATTTGGAGTCTTGGATCTTCACCTTTAGCTCAGTGAGAAAAATGTCCTCTGAAGAGTCTTGGCTCAGGTCACTGAAGAAGATCTAGAGGGAGAGAGGCAGGGAGGGAGGTTGGATGGAGGTTAGAGGCCAACTCTCTGCCAGAGGCGGCTCCTACTTCCAACCCCCAGAGCCTGAGGATGTGGATGGTTTGGAGTGTCTAGAGGCAGGGCAGGGGTCTTCCTTCCCATCCCACCTTCCAATATTAGATTTTAAGCTACACCCAATGATTACTTAATCTGACTTTGTCCATATATCTATCCATATATCATATCTATAACAATATATTTATAAATAGTGGAAAAACTATTACTGAAACCCAAACTACCTGTAACCACTACTAATGGGGATGACGGGAGCAGGGGACAAAATTCATATAATGGAGGTTATCGAATCTCTTGTAGACACCAGTAAGAGAAGGCCAGAGAGGAGAACTTGAGTCCTCCACAGGCACAGAGAGGTCCAGGGCTGTGCAAGGGAAGGGTTAGTGAGCTGATTTCCTTTCAGTGAGACTCGGAGGAAATTTGGGGGGAGGAGTGGCTCCTGAGGGAAGAGAGACAGATAAAAAAGGGTGAGGCAAGGTGTGGATGGGGTAAGAGGGAGGATGTTGGAACAACAAGGAAGAGTGGCCACAGGATTTTTGAGAACAGGGATGGAGAGAGAGAAGAGTGGCCGCCAGAAGCCGGGAGCTGGCTTAGCACTCACAGTGAGGACTTAGTGTTTTCCTGTTGACCATAAACAATTTCACAGATGCCAACATTATTAGGCAAGGCCGTTCCGTGACTGTAATGGGTCAAGAAAGAAACCAGACCATGCCACAATCATGTCTGAACACAGGCAAAAACAGAAACTCTATGTGGGTCATTCCCCCTACCCTCCTATCTTGGCAAATATAAGTGGCTTCTGCTTTTTAGGGTCAAAGAATAATAGTAAGAACTACTGAGATTCCCCAGCCATAGAATCACTCCTGCTTCCTGACAGCATCCAACCCAGAGAAGAGTCCAGCTTTTGGGAACTCTCTTCAAAATCACCCAGCAGGAACTCAAATCATATAATAAGTTCTTTCTAACAGCCTCTTCCTGAGATGCCTCATGGTTCTCCATGGTGTGTTCCCCCTCACTGCAGCAAGTCAGGAAACCCAACTCTGCTCAGCTACAGGTGTGCTACTGGGGACCTTTGGCTGAAGGGCAGTGACAGCTATCTAATCTTTAATTAAGTCATTTGCATTGCTAAGATGTTTATTCCTTTTACCAGTGAACTTTGAGAGTTTTTTTCCATTTGTTTGTTTTGTGTTGTTTTGCTTTGTATTTTGGAAATCAAGGAAAGGGCCTAACTCCTTCATTTAAGTCAAAATCAGGAAGGCAATAAAGAAAAGGTCTACCACAGGATGCAGAGTGATAAAAGTTCAGTAAGACAGGAAGCTAGAGGCAGAGGCATGAAAAATGGGCATTCACAGAAATCCAGAGATTAAGAAGATACAGTTAACAACCAAGAGAGTCTGGGTGATTTTATGACATGCAGCTGGCAACCTGTGTTTCCCCAGAGCCAGGGTAGTGGGATCCTGGGGTCCAGCAGGCTGCCATGGTATCCTTGGAGCCCCAGGTGGAAAGCTTACCTTTACTGTATAGATTTGGAAATAGATAGGTTGAGTGCCCATGCGAACATAGTAGGTGATGACATCCAGGATGAAGGGGTCTACAGTTCGGGATGTGCCCAAGGAGGGAGGCTGTGAGGGAGACAGAAGATGTTTTCAGCCACCTCCCTCAGTGTTACTATGGGAGGTATGACTTTCTTAATAGAGAAACTCCAAAGCCCCCTACACCCTCTGTGATGCACTAACCCAGCTCATTCTTCAGCACAGTCTAAGCCTTTTGTATTACTCAATTTCAACTCCTAGTCAAAATATACCTGTTCAAAGCACTATCTCCCCAGGGGCTCTGATTCATTTCAATTATACAAAGACATATTGGGCACCTCCATGTGTAAGGCACTGTGCTGGGCGCTTGAGGTAGACAAAATGCTTGAGAAGATAACTAATGATGAGAGAATCTCAACTGGGTTTCAAATTTGGAATAGATTTTCACTAGCCAGGTAACCTTGGGCATGAGAGGTTGAACCAGATGATCTGATATATCTGAATATATCTGAATATATTAATTAATTAGTGTTTACTTGTTATTGGGAAGGACTAGTGCCATGTCTTACAGACCTTCCTCAACCCCATACAATTATAAAGCATAATGATTGAGTTTTTTAGGTAAAGAGAACAGAATGTCTAAATAGACTCCGATAGTATCTGAGTTGGAAAGAAGCTCAGAGTTTATCTAATTTATCTTGTATCCTATCCTATAATATCTCTTCTGATTCTCATATCTGGTCTATTGAAATACTGTTTCCTTCAAAAAGGTCACGCTGAGGAACTATGAACTTATTCTAATGATGCTGTCATTGCTCACACTGTTTCCAGTCTTTACATGTGGAAACTTGCTTTTAGAATAAGTATAAGGGCCATACAAATTATTAATTATAAGAGGGAAGGAGAGCAGGGAAAACCCAAAATCCTACATGTGTCCTGGCAGGGGAAAAGCTACCAACAAAGGCGCATAAATGAGACCAGCATTAGATGTTCCTCCTGCAATGTCCTTCACATTTCAAGGAAAAGATATTTTAATACCCAGCTAAACAGTGTTTCATATATATGCAGACATTTTCAGATAAGCAATAATTTTGAAAACATGCCTCCCACGAACATCTTTATTAGAATAAAAGATGTAAGAAGGTACCAATCAGGCAATGACACAACATACAGAGCTCAGTTAAATGGCAAGTTTAAAATCAAATACATAAAAATCAATAGGTTCTGTTTATACTAGCAGTAACTACTACCCAAATATAATGGGAGAAAGATACCATCCATAACTACAAGAAAAAACTTCAAACATGAAAGGTAAATTTAGCAAGAAATGGGTAAAAGCTATACAATGAAAACTGTATAACTATCCTGAGAGATATACAAGATTTTAATAAACAAAGAGTTATACCACACTTCCAGAGAGGGTGATTTAATATGTTAAAGATGCTAATTCTCCTCTAAATTTCAATCCTAATCCCAAAATAATTTAAAAAAATGACAACAAATTAATCTGGAAACAAACATAAATAAGCATAGTCTGAAAAGTTTTGAAAAAGAAGAGTAATGGGATAGGCTTACTCTGACAGCTATCAAAATATGAAAGTGCTAATTCGTACAGAAATGAATAGATTAATGAAAAAGAATAAGTATCTAGAAATAAACTCAAGCATATGTAAGAATTTAGTGACTCATAAAAGTGACATTTTAAATTGATAGGTCAAAATGGTTTATGCAAAAAATAGCTTAGGACAACTGGCTAACCATTTGGAAAATATGAAATTACATATTTCACACTAAATGCTGAAATTATTGCAGATGGGTTATTGAACTGTAAAAATTGAGGTATTAAAAGTGTTAAAATATTAGTGAATATTTATTTAATCTTGGATATCATTTAATCAGTGAAGAAGGCCTTTCAAAGCATAAAATTGCCATGTATAAAAATATTAAACATCTTTGAAGAATTAAAGTAAAGAATTTTAGGGTTTTAAGAAAGTTTAAACCTTCATGTGTAGCAACAAAAAGCCAATCAGTAAGGTCGAAGTACAGAAATCATGAGACAGCCATACGCACATTATTTAAAAATGCAAAAGTAAAATAAAAATTAAAAAAGTTGAAAGTGGTTCCTCTCCTGTACTGGTGCCAAAGAGTATATTTCTTTAGGTTTTTAAACTTTAAACTTATTTGCATTTTAAATATGTGTGCACACATTTATTTGGTAAAAATAAAAGTTATTTTTAATGAAACATTAAACTTATTTAACCGAGTCCTCTTTTCTTTGTTTAGAATTGTGACAAGTCAAATCAAATTGACATATGTCCTCTTTTTTCTTTAATATATTTCCACAAAAGTAGATTATGTTACTAATATAACTATTAAATCGATAAATTAACACATGAATACATGCTTTAGTAAAACATAGAGAAATGAAATGTTACATATATTGCAATGTTTGTAAACAAAGTATATATTAAATTTGATAGTAAATATAGCTTCTTGAAGGGATATGAACTTGATAAAGAAGTTTTTTTAAATAAAGAGAATATGCATTCCAAAAAAATATTAAACTTCTGAAGATCGAAAAACACTACTGACATAGTTAATAGCAAATAACAAAGAGGAATAATATGTCTGCAACACATATGACCACAAAAAGGGTAAGATTCTCTTAATATATAAAGGGCTTTTTAGATGAGTAAAAGGTTAACTCCTTCCCCACGGTCGGCCAGGGTTAGGGGCTGGCACTGTGTTTGTGGTTAAGAGATCGTGCTCTGGAATCAAACTGCTTGCTTCCAGGTGAGACTCTACCACTCATTTTCTTACTTGAGACAAATTACCTAATCTCTTCGTGCCTCAGTTGTTTGATCTGAAAAATGAAGATATGGCAACAACACCACCTGTGGACAAGAGTATCTACTTGATGGGGATGCTGTGTGTAAGTGCTTGCCACATGGAAGTGTTCAAGAAGCATTAGCTACTAGAATCACAAAGAAATCATCACAGGAAACTGATAAAAGAAGGAATATAACTGGCTTACTCACTTAAGAAAAAATGTTTTACTTCATCTTTTCCATAGTGGTCCTGTCCAATGTACAATTGTCCCCTGATATCTGCAGGAGACTTGTTCCAGGACCCCCTTGGATACCAAAATCCAAGGATGCTCAAGTCCTTTATATAAAATGGTATAGTATTTGCATATAACCATGCACATTTTCCTGTACACTTTAAACCACCTCTAGATTACTCATAATGCTTAATACAATGAAAATGCTATGTAAACAGTTGTCACACTGTATTGCTTAAGGACAAGAATAATGACAAGAAAAAAAGTATGTACATGTTCAGTGCAGACACAACCATCATAGTCCTAACTACATAGTACACGTCAGCAACAATGTAACTTTTTTTTCTGAATATTTTCTATCTGGGGTTGGTTGAATCCCCAGATGTAGGACCTGTGGATATGCAGGGCTGACTATAGGTGCCTGGTCAGTGTTCCAGGTAAATTCCAACCCCTAGCTGGTCAGGGCTCCTCTCCTATATTCCTTTCCTTCCTCCTTCCACCATTGTGCCCCTGGGCTGACTGTTGAGGTCCAGGGTCAAGAGTAGCATCTAAAATAGCCCCCTCCCATTTCCCTCCCACCCTCCTACCTTTGCTGCCCCTACCATCTCTGCGAGCTTGTGGATGGCTGGGCTCAGGGTGTTGATGGTACTCTCATACCACGGGTCCGCACGGCCCAGGAACGCTGCCAGCTCCCCGAGCTCCAAATGCCTGGATGATGCGGGCTTCTGGGGATAAGGGGATGAGGCTGGCCTCTCAGGCCCTCTCTCTGACACTCTTACTGGCTGGAGGGTCCCCAGGTACCAGCTTTGGGAATGTGGTCAAATCAGTCTCTTGGGGCTATTTCTGAACCATGGAAAGATTGTTTTGTTTACTACCTCAGAAGAAGCTAGAATACCCTTTTCTGAGGGCCACTTGCCAGGACCACTTGAAAAATGAGCATCAGCCTTGAAAGGGGAGAGACAAGGGTAGCTTGGAATTTAATGCTCTCCAATAACAATGCTCTCTGCAACTAATTCCATTAGAAATACAAAATGAAAACCAGCAATGGGAAGGCTGCCACTGTGAGAGAACATCTCTCTGACCACATTCAACCCACAGGGCCCACGTCTGTGTCTTCTGGAACAGTTGACCTCTGAGGTCTCTCTCAACTCCATATCCTGAGGAAGGGTGACCCTACTTCTCAGAGCCAGGGGAGGCAGAGCTGCAGTGTAGCCCTGCCCATCCCTTAACCCAGACTCCTGCTCCTGACACCCCCTCCATCCCTCCCTTCCCATCCAGCCACCTCAGGTGTCAGCACAGGGATGTAATAGAGCTGCAGGCTGAGTCTGGGAGTGAGGCAGAACATCTGGGTCTCTCGTTTCCTGGGAAGGAACAGCAGAACACAGGGATGAGGGCAGGAGTTTTGGCTTCAAACAGACTTGGTTCCTCATCCTGGCTCCGTTCTTAGTTATCTCTTGACTATTGATTTACCTGATCTCTCTAGCCTCTGTTTTCTCATCTATGGAATGGGCTCACTGTGCACCACCCTCCCCAATCCAATCCTGGCTTCTGCTTCCTGATCCTCCCTAGCCATTCCTTGATCCTTCACCAGCCCATGCCAGGCCCAACTGTGTCCTCACTATGCCCCACCCTAGCCGCCCTCCTTGGGGCCCTACCTGAGGCTGTGGTAGGCCTGGGCCAGGCGCCCCAGCATCCTGTCATCCCCCAGTACCAGCACCCGGGCCGTGTGCAGGCGGGAGACACCGGGCAGCAGTCCCCAATTCCCACTGGGCCTGCCAGTTCTCTGGTGCAGCCCCAGGGGCCCATCCCAGCTGCAGGGCATCAAGATGTTAGGGGGCCACACCCGCTTCTTGATGCCCCCTTTTCGCTGCAGGCCAGCATGCTCCATCTCAGGGCTGCTGGGCGCTTGGAGCCTCGTCGAGCTCCTAAGATGCTCGCTCAGAGTACCACTGTCGGTGGACAGCACGGACGCCCGGGCCAGCATCCTGTCTGGCTGAAGGCCCTGCAGATCCAAGGCCTCCAAGTCAGCGCTGAGGCGCACTTGGGATTGCGGGCATAGGAAGAGAACCAGTTCCTTCCCTGGGATGCAGAGAAAAAGGGGACCGTTACGAGGGAGAGGGTACAGGAGGCTGGCAGGGCCTTACCCTGGCAAGGCCTGGGGTTCCATGTTTCTCAAACACTGTTTAGCTGAACATGTGTTAGATGTTCCATGAAAGGACATAGGTTCTGTGACCAACAGACTGAGAACCCCACACATGCCTATTACCTCTTGTTGAGTTCCGTCAGTAAACATCTTAAAGGCTCTGAGAAGTCCTGCAGTAAAGAAATCAGCTTAACCCAGTACCTCCTGACTCCTAGAGCTCTCTTTTTCACATTTGCTCATCAGCATCCTCCTATTCTCTGATCATCCTTCCCCTGAGACGCAGATAACAGACCATCAGTTCCTGGAAAGACTCCCAGGCTTTTCTATACTATCTTCATTTTATTTCCCATGAGGAAATTGAAGCCCAGAGAGAAAACTAAGTATGTCTGGGGTGACACAGCATGTGAAAGGAAATGACGGACTTGAACCCTGTTCACCAGTCCAGCATTACCCACTGCATCCGGTACCTTTGTCTTTCCCTCTCCCTTGACAAGAGCCAGGGGACAGTGGGACAGGAACACCAGTGTGGAGGGAAAGTGTAGGTGATCAGGTCTCTCTGAAAGACACCCCCCTCCAGATTCAGGAACCATAACTTCTTTTGTGACTGCCTTCTTGGGCACTTGCATTGTCTGTTGGCATCATCATGGGCATGTGGTACTTTCTAGACATGTGAGACCAGTGGCTAATGAACCAAACTATTCTGACAGAGAAAATG
This sequence comes from Pteropus medius, assembly GCF_902729225.1. NCBI lineage: Eukaryota > Metazoa > Chordata > Mammalia > Chiroptera > Pteropodidae > Pteropus > Pteropus medius. The sequence goes on from NW_024352783.1 coordinate 1,434,264, forward strand.
CATTCTTCTTCCAGACGTACAGAACAACTCAGGGTACAAGGAACACACTGATGTATACACACAGAGACACACACAGACTCATACAGATAAACACAGATACAACCTAGACACGCACAGATGCGCACACAAAGACATACATAGACACACACAATAGATATAGAGTTACACAAAGACACACAGACACAATAGATACACATACAGACACATATAGATACATACACAGACATACACAGACAAACAAATATACAAAGACACAGACATGTACACACACATACACACATGTACACAAACACACATACACAGATGCACAGAGACACACACACACAAAGACTCAGATACACACATATGCCACTGTTTTCAGCCAGCTTCCATGGAAGAGGTCAAAGCATGGCACTTACAGAGCTGCTCCTCATCTGTCCACAGGTGGAAGGTGATGTGTGGGCTGGGCAGAGGGATGTTTGGTGGCCGGTCTGGAAGGGGGTCACCTGAAGGAAGGAGCAGGCTATGGAGACCATGGAGGAGAGCATTGTTGGATTCTCCTCTGCCTTCCCCTCCCCACCCTATTCTACTCCTAGCTCCTGTATGGGGTCTAGAAGGGGTGGCGAAGACCTTCACCCTCCTATATCTGTTCTTGTTGGGTTCCTCTCCTTCTCTGCCACTAATGGCTCATCCAGGGCCTAACACCGCAGTGGTCCCCTCTGCACAAGAATGCTTAGAAACTCCCTGTTTCCTGCAAATTTTCTAGCTTAGCCTTTAGGACCCTTCACAAATCAGCCCACAGTTTTTTTCTCAACCTTTTCTCCTATAGTTGATCCCCCCTCTGACCCCATATTGCAGCCATACTGCCTTTCTCATTGTTCCTAGACATTCTGCCTACATCCAGATGAGGGGGGAAAGGCCTCTGTATTTCTCAGGGTCTCTTCCAGTGGCTTGCACACAGCAAACACTCAATTAATGTTTGCTCTTGTGGGTAATGCTGAAGAGAGCTCATCAGCCAAGTACTAAGGACAGCAGGAACCCTGAAGTCCATGGAGAGACCAGGCCCAGCCCCTCCCCCTGTCCTCCTTCTGGAAGACATCCTGACCTCTCCAGCCCTGGTGGTCATTCTCTCCCCAGCAAACCTTACTGGCTGCACACTGGGCACACCTAATGGGTACCTTTAGGGTCTAACTTCATCATAGCATGGCTCCCTCCCTAACAAGGCTGCAAGCTTCCTTAAGGGAGACAAATCAATGTTCACAGAACACTTACTACTTCTAGGCACTGTTCTCACCTGGCACACATTGCCATCAGCAGATCCTGCCAGTGAACCTGGGCCACAGGTAATATGATTATCCTCACTTTACAGAGGAGGAGCTGGGGGTACAGAGAGGTTAAGTAAGTGGCCAAAGGCCACACAGTAAGTGGTAGAGCCAGAATTTGAGTCCAGGCAGCCCGGCTTCAGAGTACCCAGGACACTGTGCTCACAACCACTGTACCATGATGCCCCCGTAGCAGCAGGGGCTCAACAAGGGTGCTGGCTGGTTATTAAGATGTGTAGGACAAGTCATGGTAGGAGGCAGGTGCTGGATGTGGCTGTGAGGGTAGGGGTGTTCTAGACCAGGTCTCATCCTGTCCATGCAGAGTTACTGCTGAGTTAGCAAGTTGTACCCAAAGAGAGCAAAGCCAGATTTGCCTCTGGGTTTGCCCCAGCTTCAGGAGGAGGGAGGCTTCATGGACGGACATTTCCATGTGGTTATTAATAGAGGCACAGAAGTATGCAGAGGTATAGAATATTAAAGCAAAACAAGAGAACAGAAGACTGGAAAGATAGAGAAAGTCTTGGGGGGTCGGGCACCCTGTCTTCCTCACCCTGACTTCTGCGGTTTCCACCATCCCTGGGCTGCCAAGGTCAAGCCCCAGGGCTGGCATACTTATCTCTGCCCACGGTTTCTAGTCCTTAGGTCAGTACCATATGCCTAAGGTGCATGGTGTGTTCTGCGACATGCAGGCTGACAGATTCCATGGGTGCTTTGGGAGACCATGAAATGGGACACAAATCAGAATCATCCTCCAACAGCCAGAAAGACATGTTCCAAGACACTTCTCAGGGTTCTTTAGGGTTTCCCAACCCACATGAGCTTGCTTCCCATGAGTAAATGGCATTGTCTTATAAAAATGCAAATAGGAAGCGTGTGGAACAAAAATCGATGATACCAGATGTAAGCGATGTTGACTCTGCTGCTATTTTAGATACTCTTTAGAGCCTCCCTGGACCATGAGATCCTTTGGTTACTATAGCATAGTGGTTAAGAACTAGAGGCTGTGTTTGGATCTTGGCTCTGTCACTTATTAGCTGGTGATCTTTGGCAAGATTTATAGCCTCTTTCTCAGTTTTCTCATCTCTAAAATGGAGATAATACTTTCATATCTCATAAGTTTACTATGAGGATTAATTGATTTAATATATGTAATATATTTGAATATACGTAAAGTGCTTAGAACACTTTACTGGGGTCTAGTAGGTGCCTTGCAGATGTCAGCTGTTATGACCAAATTACCCACCTTTTTAATCCAGGACCTTGCAAGCTCCTGGGCACCCTCAGTCCCCAGGTTCCTAGGAGCGGCCAAGTGTCCCACCCGGCCTCAGTCACCCAGACTCCTGGCAGGCACAGCGGTGCTTTCTGGCGCCCCCTGCAGGGTCCTCCAACCGCAGCTCACCGCACCTGGGCCGGGCCCTGCTGCTGCCGCTGGTCGGCCCGCCACTTACCGCTGCAGCGTCCCCTGGCGGCCGCCGCCGGCCCCAGCAGCGAGCAGTAAATCTCTTCCAGCCTTTCCAGGTGTCCTTCCCGGCTCGGGCTGGTCTCGCTAGCCATTTGCTCCGTGGCTGCTACCACTGCATGGAAATAGTGCTCCAGGGCGCGGCGGGGGCTGGCCTGTCGGGGAGGAGCGTTAGAGCCTGAATCCCAGCCCAGCAACCATCCACCCCAACTCCGATGGCAAATCTACAGGTGCACAGACTGTTCAACCTGGCACCTCCCCTCTGCCCGGGAGGGGGTGGAGGGCGCCAGACCGAGCTTCCGCGCCAAGGCGTCGGAGCCGCACAGCCAGGGAACCGCTCCTGACTTGCCACAGCTGTTGCCAGATGCCGCCTGCAACTGCAGGGCCCTCTACCTCGCACACCCTGATGTGGGGAGATAGCTGGTGACCCGCAATGTTGGAAACCGAATGGGGCAGGGATGGCGCCCACTCTCCTTAGATCGTCACCAAGCACTTGGATCAACGTTCTGCCCCACCAGGATGTAAACTCTAGGAAGGCAAAGGTTTGTCTGTTTTATTTATAGCTGCATCCTCAGCATCTAGCACAGCTCCTGGCACATAGTAGGTGCTCAATAAATATTTTTGAGTGTTGCCTAAACTGTCATCCTTATACTGCCTTGCCATAGCACCTAGACTATTATTTATTAGTTATTTTTCTTTAAATCAGCTCACTTTTTTTGGTTCAAAAGTATTTCAAAAGGAAACTTTATATTGCTACTCTAAATAAAAAGGCTAGTGTCACTTGTCATAAATAGAAAATAGCTAAGATGAATATAATGATCACAAAGCTTTATATTAAATTCTAGCCAGGTACCACAGTCTGCCAAGGCTTAAGAGCTTGAAACTTGCTTTCTCTTTTTAAAAAGGGAGATTAGTAAGTGTGAAAGAGGTTAGGGGCAAAGCACAAAGACAAGCCTTTCTCCTTAATAGAAACGTGTTTTGAAAGCGTTTCTCATGGTGCCATTCCCTGCTCTTTAGCATGGCAGCCTCCTGCCTCCAGTGGTATAGCTCTGACACTCTGAGAAGAACTACCCTAGATCATGGTCTCTGGCTGTCTTCCCTCACCCCTGACCCCCTCCAACTAATCTCATCTTATAACTGGAGTTTCAGGGTCCAAACAAGTGACATGAGCAGGCACAACAGAGCTTGCTCTAATCTTTCGTCCGAGCTAGAGGTCTGCTGAGAGGGGTTTCAACTTCCTGAGCTATGGCAGTGTGAGTCCTTCACACTAGCTAGGACTCTAATAAATATTTGCTGAACAATTAACTGAATAAACAAACACATTTAGAGGCATATGGAATCAGAGTTGGAAGGGGCCATAGGGATCATCTCATCTTAGTGCTTCATCTTATAAATTAATTATTTATCGAGCATCCACTATGTGCCAGGCACTGTTCTAGGTGCTGGGGTACAGCAGGGAACAAAACAGACAAAAATTCCTGTCTTCATGGATCTTATAGTATAGTGTGTCTCCGTGAGGGTGGGGGTAGATGATAAACAAGATAAGTAAAATTTATAGTATAATAAATAACAGTAAGTGTTGAAGATAAAATAAAACAGGAAAGGAGGACGTGAATTTTGGGGAGAGGCTAAAATTTTAGTGTGATCAGAGAAGCCTCGCTGAGAAATTACTTTTGAGTAAGGACCTAAAGGGTTTTATGGAATATTTAAAATGCCAGCACATCCACAGAAGAACATAATCAAGCACGGGGGGAAGGACAGTGGCAAGGGCCCCGTGGGTCCAGGGTGTAAATGTGTCTGGCGTGTTTGAGGAACAATAAGGAGGCCCGTGTAGCTAAAGCAGAGAGAAAAAGGGAGAGTATAGGAGATGGATAAGCGATAGAAATGAGGATGTGGGGGCAGATCACGAGAGTCTTATAGGCCATTGTAATGACTTTGGCTTTGACTCTGAGTGAAATGATATGATAAATGCCATGGTGACTACCCGGATTCCCATTTTCAGGACTAAGGCATTTATTAGCCTCTCTGCTGGGAGTGTTGGCAGCTGACAGCTCTCAGCTGAGTCTCTCTCCAAAACTGCCCTCAACTGAAGTAAGTCACCTCTCCAAGGTCATACCCCTCTTTCTGAAGACAGTCCCCACCTAATAACTAGTAGTCGTGGAAGTAAAAAACCCTGGCCCCTTCACCCTAATTCAGGACAACTTTGAAAGGTGAGCTCAGTTCCAGAGCTTCCTATAGAACCAGTTGTGGGCAAGCTCTTTCTGGAGCTCAGTAGAATGAAGAAATGAGGCAAATTAGATCCTGAAAAGCTATGGCTGGTTCACAGTCCTGCTGCTAACCCATTGAGAGCTGACTCTCAAACTATGTCTCCAGATGCCTTCCTTGGCCTTGTTCCCACATCTCTCCAGAAATCCCTGGCTTCAAGGCTTCTCAAAGAAGCCTCCCCTGGTCCTTGCTGCCCTGACCCCACATGGCGCTGACCTAGCTGGAGACACCCATCTCTAGCATCTAGAACATAGTGCAGAGAGTCAGAGAGATGGGTTGTCCCAAGCTGACCTCCCAGTGTCAAGACCTTGTCAACTGGTTCCCTGGAAATGTGGGAAGACAAATCTAATCCCCACCTGGGCCTCAAACCAGGTCCTCAGCATATAGGATGTGGGCTGATGGTCAGATAAGGCTTACTCACCAGACCGTGGCTGGCTGAGCCACCTCTCCCAGGCTCCACTTGTCCTCTATCTAGCAGGGATGATTGAGAATGGCATCGCTAAAGCTGTCTCAAGAGGCAGAATTTCAGATAAGGAGGCCAAAGGTCCCAGGAGGGTGGAGAGTGGTGGTCAACATGTGCTAGAGAGCTCCAAGCCAGTCTGATGTCTAGGAGCCGCAGCACCCAATGTGGGAGGATAGGTGCCAGGGGACTGTTGAGGACCTCTTAACTCTAAGCTTCTGAGAATCTCTAACTTGAGATCAGTGATGTATTCCCTAAGCCTCTCCTTGCAATTCTTTCTCTCCTCCTCTTAATTCTCTATATGCAAAAATGGGGACTCAGAGCGTTGGGCTCTGGATAACATGAGGTAGGGGTGGGGTGCCTAACATTTTGACTATGACTAAAAAATACAGCTTTTACTTTCAGCATTTTTTATTGCAAAATAGTGTATGCAACAGACCTGCTAATTCCAGCCCTGAACCCTACTTTATTCCTATCCTGATACCTTCCAATCCTATTCCATTCCTGAAACCCTCAAACCCAGACTGGCCTTATTCCTAAGCCTATTCCCGAGCCCCAGCTATATCCAACTCAGGGGTGGAGTGAGGCTTGGCATCATCTATTCTCCATATCACTGAGAAACAAAAATTAACGTTCTTACGTGTTTGGATTGGTTGTGTCGAAATGGTTCCTTTACTATGGACTGTTTGGTGAGCCAGAAGCAATTGCCAGAGCCACTGGAGGAGTGGAGGAGTCAGCAACCAAATTCTGGTCAAGACAGCTCTTCCCCTCCTCTACCCACCTTCCTGAGAGCCATGGCTAATCGCAGGGAGAGGGGACGCCCAGTAGCCCACATAGGGGCCATAGATGTCTGTGCTAGAACCACAATGGGGCTTAGGTACAAGTTAGCATATGTGTGCGTGGAGGGGGCAATTCCTCCACGATGTGACTGTGTGCTGTGAACTCCCAAAAGGAGATGATACAGAAGGAGAGATGTCAAGTTTGGTGGGGTGGAGGAAGTGAATCAAGAACCCTCTACAAGTCCAAGCGGGTGGGCAACCACAAAGGAATGATATGCTAAAGGTGTGAATGGAGTCTACGGCCATGCTTCCCTGAACAAGCCAGATCCCGTCTGATCTCAGAAGCGAAGCAGGGTCAGGCCTGGTTAGTATTTGGATGAGAGACCACATAGGAAGACCAGGTGCTGTAGGCATAAAATAAAATAAAAAAATAAAAATAAAAAAAATAAGGGAGTGTAAGCTGACAAGGTCCTTGCAATCTGTGAGGTCAACGAAGGGTTGCCTCGCCTAAAATAAATAAATAAATAAATAAAAATAAAGGTGCGAATGGTACTTTTAGAGAAAAGGAATGATAACAATGAAATCAACATGGTTTAAGGAAGGACATAGCCCTACATAAAAGACACCTATCAAAAGAAGAATACAAGATGTAGATGATTCAAGATGGAAAATGAGAGAAGGAAGGGCAACACATCTAGTGCATTTTGATGGGCAAAGCAGAGTCTGAGACATGCGTTGGCAAAAGGACTGACACCCACTTCCTGGGGCAGGACAAGCAGGGGATAGCTGACCCCTTGAGGACACCCTCTCTACCGGCACCTGCCCCATCCTGCAGCAGCAGCACCACAACTTTAAGTCAAAGCCGCTCAGAACCTTAGCCATTATCCAGTCCAGCCTTTCCCAGAGGACAGGAGCCTTTCCCTGCAAAAATGTCATCCCCAAGTGCTGGACTCACCGCCCCAGACAGCATCCTCTCCTACCTGCCATATCACCTTTGTGAAATCCACTGTACATAAAACCCTTGGCCAGAGGATCTTCTACCTACTGAAGCCTTGGCTGTGGACGGGGTCATGGTTGTGAGTCAGAGAGAATACGAGGAAATAGATGGGTAAGTGTTGGAAACAAATTAAATGCCCACAACAGGAACAGGCAACTTGTCTTACATAAAAACAACACATTCACAAGAGAGAATATTTGCTACCATTAGAAGTATTTTCCAAGGAAAATATTTTCATATGGCATATTTCCAATGGCTTGGGAAACGAATTATATATGTGCACATAAACATGCAGAATATAAAACTGTATACAGAGTTTGACATCTCAATTTGTTAAAAAGAAGTGGCAGGGGAGTGGATCTGGGAGACTACTGATCATAGGTTTGAAGTCAGATCTGAGTTCAAATCCTAGCTCAGTCACTTTGCATTTGTGTGACCACAAGGTTATCAATATCTTAGTTTTGATAGTGATATCCATTTCACGATTTTGTGGTGAGAATTTTCAAATGAGATACATGTAAGGTGCTTAACACAGTGCCTGGAACACAGCAGACATTCAATAAACAGTAGCTATTGTGATTATTATTGTCATTATTAGTAAGAAAATATACCAAAATGTTAATTGCTAATATGTTTAGGTAGAGGGGTGTGAGCGATTTTTATTTTCTTCTGTGACTTATCTGCATTTTTTCAGATTTTTCTTACTGAACGTGTTTTAATTTTTGATTTAGGAGAAGGTTATATGGCAACAAGAGAGGGAAGAAGACAGTAGAATGAGCAATTGGTGGGGGCATGCAGGGCCCTGGGTTGGAACCAACAAGGGTCGGGGAAGGGCAGTTACCTGCAGCTTCCTTTGCAGAGCACTTGTGTGGCAGGCCTCCCCCAGAGCCACCTGCAGGGCATGGGACACCACGTAGCGCATGCAGGCCTCAGGTGTCTGCTGCACCTGGGCTGCCTCGATCTCCAGCAGCAGGGCACTGCACACCGAGGGAGATACCAGCTCAGGATCCACAAAGAGGAACACTCTGAGGACAGAGGTGGAGGGGGTTGGTGCTGATGAGGATAAGGACTGGAAGAATTATTGGAGGAGTATTCTCAGAGCCTTTCTGCCCCCTAAGTTTTTTACATCCTCAAAAAACAGTTGTTTCAAGTTAAAAAAAAAATCTATGGAGGGAACAAGAATAGGAAGTGGTAGGGACCATGGCAAATAAGAGCATGTGTGGCCCTTCTAGAGAGGCAGCTGGTCCTTCTCAGTCTCTTTAGTTTCGTGTCTAGGTACTTTTCAACCTAAATCCTGCCTCCTCCCTCAGCATCATGGCTCGTTAACCATGCCCTCTAGGAGGCCCTACACCCTTCCCACCAAAACTGGAGCTCTGAACCCTGAGTGAGTTCCATCTTCTCTCATCACCCTTATCACACCAGAAAACCAACCTCACCTACCCTCTCCTCCCCACACAACTGTGTCCTCCCAATCTCTCCACTGCTTAGGATCCCTTCATCTCCCTGCACCGTCCATGAACAGAGCCTCAAGTCGTATCTTTCAGCAGAGGTACTATGTACCCCCAATGCATCAGTCTCTGTCTCTAACATAAACAGTGGACATTTCCTCAATCTTATCTAGAGAGTCAGGCACACATAGATGAAGCCTGCAGATTTTATAGTGTGATTATTGCTTGAACTCCCTCCACTATGTACATATTCTGGAGCTGCCTCTGGCTGCCTGGCTGGTTGATGCTACATCATAGCCAAGAGCAGTTTGGAGGTGAAACAGCAGAACTCCAGAGTGGTCAGTGATCCTGCCCACCCTCTGCATGTGAGCAGGAGAGCTCTGAATGTAGCTCAAGAAGAAAGACTTATTCTGCCTTCAGTGGTCTCCAAGGAAGGACACACCCCATCCACCTTGAAAACACACCCCACTGCTGGACAAATGTCATGGATGGGTAGCTGTGCTGGGGTTCCTCTCAAGCCAGCCTCCTCTTTTGTCGTCCTGGAAGTGAGCAGTCACACAGACCCAACACCTGGGTGGAGTGGAAGGCAGCAACCTCTCCCGGCAACTCACCTCTCCTGGTAGGGATACAGTTCACTCCTTAAGTTCTGCTCGGCAATGACCAGCCTTTGGTACAGCGTTCCTGCAAAGCAGACCACTTCAGCCGGCCAGTTGAATTCTCTGACCCCCACTTCCCACCTTCCCACAGAGGGTGCTGAGATTTTTGAGCTCCCCAGAATCTTGGAGACAAGTGTAAGGTCTTGGATGAAGCTGAGTTGCAGTGTGGGAGATGAAGCTGCCAGCAGCTCCTACCTGGGACAGCTTGCTCTGTTTTCAGCCTTATGGCGCAATCCAGAGCGACCGTGCAGTAGGGGGCAGGCAGGGTCAGTAATCTCATGCAAAAGGCGTAAGTCCTCCGGTAGAGCTCCTCTGTGATACCTGTGGCCTGTGTGACAGGGAGGAATTGAGGTGCCAGAGGTCACAAAGGGATCAGGGTGCGGTAGGGTGGGGTGGGAGAGGAGCAAGGTGGCACCTGACAGTAGGACTTGGACTACACTTCTCTCTCAAATCTATACCTTTAGCCTCTTCTCCCAGTGTCTGTAAGACATCACCTCTTTGACACCCCACTCAAACTTCCCAAGAGGGAAATTCATCCTAACTTCTTCCTCCAGCAAATCCCTTTCCAACCCAGTTTCGTGTCTTCATCTGTTAGGGAGGGGGCAGGCAATCCAAGAGTTCTCCTAGGCTCCTGGGTGTCCACTGAGGGGCAAGGATAATGTCCAGCCCAGTCACTCATCATGTATCACCATGACCACCCCGCCCCTCAGCCCCAGCTCACCTTCGTGAGCACGTACATTAGAGTGTGCAGCAAGGGAATGATGACATGCCGTTCGTCCTCCCTTTCTGCCTAGAAAACAGGGGATTATGGGACATTTATTGTCCTGGGGGCGGAGGGGGCACATCCTAGCAGCAGGCAGTTTGGGGGTGGAAGGCAGCATCCTACTATGCCAAGGAGAATGGAAAAGGGCCACAGTCTGCTCTAGTAGAGAAGGAGTGAGGGAGAGGGAGAGAGCACAGGTGTAGGAGTCCAAGTGTGAAGGCGTGGGAGGAGGGGTGCAGGGAACTCCATGGCAGAGGGGCAGCATTGACTCAGGGCAGGGGCAGGCAGCAAAGTGACAAGAAAGTCCCAATTGGAGGCCCCCTTGAATACAGTGTTCCCCAAAGAGTCATATGCAGAGCACTGGGAGGTGTGGAGGATAACTTTAGGTGGATTATTTTGAACATTTTTAATAGTTACGTTTTATGTTTTTAGGTGCTTTTTGTTTCCGTCAAGTGATATGGATTTTCCATTGATGGTCGTGTTATAGTTTCTTTTAGAAATCTGTTAGCTCAGATTAAACAATAGGAGTCAATGTCAAGAAAATATTGCTTATAGAAAAGTACAGGAGGGAGACACATGTGGTAAAAGTGATGCAGATGGCCCACAAATGACCACAGTTTGGGGGGACGCAGCACTGATAGGACTGAGGCCACAGTGGATTGGCCTCTCTTCGTCTAATTCCTGTTGGCCTCCTGAAGCCCGGGAACCCACCTTCTCCAGTTCTCTGAGCAGAATTCGGACCAGCGCCGGACTCTTCCCAGGATCTCGCTCGACCTTCTTGTGCAGGGACCATCTCCACATACCTGGGCCAGAAAAAAGGGGAGCCCCGCACAACCAGGCGGGCCAGGCAGCTCTTAGAGGAGACCCCTCTGAGCAGGGCCCTGAGTCCTGGAGTCCTAGACCATGACTTTGACCAGCCACAGGGCTCACCCCTCAGCTGGGTGCTTGGCTCCAGGTACGCATGTGTGGGCTGCTTGTGTGTGGGGGAATTCTGATATGCTTCCCTTGGTGGACTGTGAATTCTCAGGACAGAATAGAGGGAAGGTAGGACACTAGCGGGGAGAGGTAGGTGCATATGGCTTATGGAAGACATGTGGGCCTGGTGGGTCCAGGGGAATTTTATTTGCAAGCCGAGTTGCAGATCCCCAAGGCGCTCTGCCACAGTGGCTGCCAGGGAGAGCGGGGGCAGAGAAGTCTTCTGGGTCCTTTGGGCTTCAGGGATTTCCAGTAGAATGAGGGCTCAGCTCGAAGACCCTCGCTCTGTGAGCTCCGTGCTCAGGCACTTTCTGGAGAATGTGTGGGCAGAGGTGACTGGTGTGGGGTGCACAGGAAGCAGAAGGATGATACCTGTAGGCTCTTACCTTGGTTTCTCTGCAGGGCTGGGGTCTGAGCGCTGAGCTCCCGGAGCACGGCCTGCACGCTCCGCTGGAGGTCCAACTCCACATCTGGGCAGCGGGAGTAGGGAAGCTTTGAGGCCAGGAGCTTTGGAGCTCAGGCCCCTGCTTTTACCTCACTCTCTCCTCCACTCTCCATGAAAATGTCTTTAGCCCCTTCTGTGAGACTCAAGAGGTGCCCCAAAGTAATCAGCTTAGAGCTAACAGCCAACATATGGGCCAGAGCTGAAATACAGCCTTTCAATCAGCATCTCTGTGTTCTTCGTAAAACCAACATTTCCTGAAGTGTGGAATGTATGCCAGTGGTGATACACAAGACATTTTAGATGGTACCCAATGATCCTAAATTCTGAATAATGTGCACCCATTTTAATGTGTATTAGAAAAATATATATAACTAGTTCCTCAACTTATGCATGAAGCTAAAGTTAAAGTCAATTTAAAGAAACATATCAGATAATACCAGGAGGTGACAAAGACTCTCTTCCTGACCAAACTTTCCTCAGGCTCTTCAGAGCCCTCATTTCCACTAGGTCCTAACCTTGGCCCCTGTCCTGTCTTTGACCTGCCCAGCCCACTTCAAATCTGATCAAGTTCTTCACCCCACACCTTTAATATATAAGTCCTTGACCTGCCTCTAGCAAAAATCCTGTTAGGTCAGTTTAATAAGAATTCCCCCATTTTTGAAGTCTCTTTTGGTAACTTTCCATTCTCTGGCCCTCTCACTCTGTTTGCTGGCTATAAATCCCCAGCTGTCTTTTTCTTAATCAGAGTTGAGCTGAGGCCTTTGTCCCAATGCAGGTCTTGAATAAAGTCTTCTTTAAGGTTTAACAAGGGTCAGAATGATTTTTTTCTTAGTGGGACATTGACACAGCAAAACTGTGAAGGTGGTACAAAAATAAGTAACTGACACTTGAAAAGTGTGGTACTTTGCTGATTTCCCACTATAAGGTTTAATTGACCAGGGTCAGGGAGCTTTGTATTGCTATGCTGTGAAATCCAACGTTTTGTGGCAAGGCCATGCTTCCCAACCAACGCAGAGAACAGCAGGAATTCTGAAGCAGGCTCATCCGGGGAAGAAGCAAGTCTTTTCTGATTGCTGACTTGGGCTCAGGGGTTCCCCAGTCGCCTTGCTGAGCCCTTCTCAATGACCTGTCATCTAAGACATTTCCACTCACCCCTTTCTCCTCCGTTCAGAGTCAGCTTCGCATCATGGTCTGACAGCTCGCTCTTCTAGCCTTCACTAGCTCCCTCTCCATTGTCTGTCCCACAGCTGTTTACCCATATAAAATCCTTGCGTGTCTAATTCTGTCTTGGTATCTGCCTCTTGGAGGATCCGACTAGCACAGGAAATATTGGAGACACTCCCCGTAACCATAAATTCCCCTTTATAATTGATGCCAACCAAGAGTTTGTCTTTATAGGCAAGCGTGCATTTTCTGGTTGTCAGACAATACAAACCACATGCCTCAGTTCCCCTTTTGCCTTAGCTATCAGGAAACTTGCAAATGGGGCCCAGCCTAAAAGATCAGCTCATCTCAAGTGACAGAGACCTCTCTTCTTTGTTCCTCTTTGGTGTTCCTGCTTTATATTCTACTTAGCATATAACTAATTGTCTCTGATAACTCAGGTCCCTCTGAAGTAGATAGAATAGAGATCACAAATTTTAAAAATCAGCAGGTTACCATCCAGGAATCAAAATGTGTTTAGGCCAAGGCACCCCTACCCTGGTGCTCACAGACTGGCCCCTCCATGGCTCTGGCATGGATTTGTGTAAAGTCTACCAGGGCCACCTAGGATCTCTGAAACACCCATTTTCCTTCTACCTCTCATTTGTACCCCCGGATCATGTAAAGGTCTGAGCCTAAGTCTCCTTCAGGCTGAGAGCAGGCAGCAAATGGGCAGGCAGTTATAGCCCATTTGCAGCATCTCCCCAAACTGGAAATGAAATCATTTAGTCTGGCATGAAGGCTGGTCACTAGCTGCCCTTCCATCTACCCATCTCCACTGTGCATGAAGATTTAATGCAGGATGAGTTATTAAAACTTCATTGGTGTTAAGTCTCCTTCCTTCCTTCCTTCCTTCCTTCCTTCCTTCCTTCCTTCCTTCCTTCCTTCCTTCCTTCCTTCCTTCCGTTCCGCTCTTTCCTGCCTTCCTGCCTTCTTCATTTTCCTTTCCTTTTCCATTCCTTCCTTCCTTTTTCTTCTTCCTTCCTGTTCTTTTCCTGCCCTCTGCCTCCCACCACTCATGGATTCAGAAAGTAGAAGTGCAGACTTATAGATTTCTTCTTTCTTCTGTTTTCACGCGAGGGTGATAGCTCATCTTCTCTGCTTTGCAAAAAGAGTTGTTTCAGAGAAAAATAGAGTAGCCCCGGGAGATGCCCCAACAAACTTTGTTTTGAAAGTTTCTAAGCAGCCGGGAACAAACTATCAGGTTGGTCCACATCTGGCTTGCAGTTTGTTTGGCCAGTAGTTCTTGTACTGCTTCTGCTTGGGCATTTCCTCACATGCGACAATCGACAGGGCCTGGGAGCTGTTCCCTTGAGATGGCACGTAGGTTCCCTAGCTTTCCCTAGTTCCCATTCTCCTTGTTTCACTCATCTACATTCTCCTAGGCCCAGGAGTTTGAGATCCCTGTCTATGTGATTGATACAAGCTGGATATCTTAAGGGGATGAAGAGGAAGCCTGCTGCCTTTAGTGGAAAGTGGAAAGGGGCAACCTAAGAGTGTNACTGCGCGCAAAGACTTATAACTGTGATCATTGTGATTTCCTCTCTGCCCTCACTAGGAGGGCAGACAAGCCTTTGTCTTCTGAGCTTTACTTTCCTCTGCTTTGCAAAAAGAGTTAAGTTTTTATGTTTCAGAGAAAAATAGAGAAGTTGCCAGTAGCCCCGGGAGACAGCCCCAAATAAACTTTGTTTTTGAACGTTTCTGGGCAGCCGGAACAAACTATCAGGCTTTGGTCCACATCTGGCTTGCAGACGTGTTTTGTTTGGGCTTGTATAGTGTCTTTAAAAATTGAATTAGCTGCCAGCATTTACAATTCAGGAGATTTTGCATTAAAGTTGGGGGTTTTGGCATCTCTTGAAAGTCTGTTGATGCTGGGCATTCATTCTTCTCACATGCGACAATCGACAAGGCCTGGGAGCTGTTCCCTTGAGATGGCACATAGGTTCCCTAGTTTTCCCTAGTTCCCATTCTCCTTGTTTCACTCATCTACATTCTCCTAGGCCCAGGAGTTTGAGATCCCTGTCTATGTGATTGATACAAGCTGGATATCTTAAGGGGATGAAGAGGAAGCCTGCTGCCTTTAGTGGAAAGTGGAAAGGGGCAACCTAAGAGTGTGAGATTGGATTTCCCAAGGGTTATAGGGCACAAGAGTTACGGGGACCCAGGGAATGAAGAAAGCTAGGGCTACCTGGGACATAGCTTACTGATGGTGACAGAGATCTTAGATGAGGGCAGCTAAGCAATAAACTCTGTGCCCTTGAACGCCACTGCTATGGTCTCCTGGGTCAACTTTGCCAGAGCACAAGAATGTCCCTAAAGGAGCCCTCTCTCTCCCTATGGACCATGCAAGCCTGGCCAAGCTGTTTTGGGAGCTGCAGCCACAGTGGACTTCAGACCACAGAATCTTCCAACCATCCAGACTTTATAAGCCTTGGGCTTTTCATAAGATCCTAAGTTGAGGGGGAGGCACCTCAAGTAAATGACTTTGAAATATGTACTCATCTTGGAGAATGAGAGCTTGAAGCTGGATTTGATTTGATTAAATAAAAGAAAGAAATGGGATTTTTGTGTGTGCGTGTGTGTGATTCAAGTGTCTCTGGGTTGTTCATATATGATGTGCATGTCTAACATTATTCTTGACTCAGAACTGCCAATAAATAAATGATGTTCATTACTATCCTCTCTTCCATCCAGGCATGTGGGATGTTACTATCAGGTATCCATATTACTATTAATACCTAACATTTTACTTGAAAGGCATTCACTCAGAGTCTTACACAGGCAAGACCACGTTATGTGTTCAAACCAATTTCATTTTTGTTGCAGATAGATGGGAAGACTTCATTTCCCAGACTCTGCTGGAGTTAGCTAGGAGCCATGTGACTGAGTTCTGGCCTATGGAAATGTGGAAGTGATATATGCCACTTTCAGGCCTGGTCATAAAATCCTCTGCACTATCCTCCATGCTCTCTCTTCCCATTCTGTGGTGATGTTGGAAGATACATGTTGAAGGTGATGGCCCCATGAGAGGGAAGAAGCCTCAGTCCCTGAAAGACTCTTTGGAGCCCAGATTGGACGGTGATGTGAGAAATAAGCCTTTGTTGTGTTAATCCATTGATGCTGGGTTCATTTGTTATAGCAGCTAACATTCTCTAACTAATTCATAGTTATGCAAAGTCTATTATCTCATTAAATTCTGAGCAGAGCCCTCTGAATTTGGCAGGACAACTATTGTTCTTCTTGTTTTGTAGATTCTAGATCAAGAGACATTATCCTTGCCCCATACTGCCTCTCCAATCTCAGAAGTTCAGACACAGAGGGACCTCGAAAACTCTCTTCCCATTTTATAGATGGGGGAATGAGGCCCAGAGGGGAGAGGTGATTTAATCAAGGTCACAGAGCTGTTGGAGCAGAGCTTTCTCTTTGTCAAATGCTCTTTCTCTAAAGCTGCACTCTTACACGTGACCATTCACCTGCTTACTGGGAAAAGAGAGAAGAGTCTATGAGCATATGTCTATCTATGTGTGCTTGGGGTTTCAGAGCAGGAATAATGTCCTGATAAAGTTGCCTGAAAAAAGGTTCCCAGCTTTCAGATCAGGATAGGTGTCATTATAGCTAAAGAGAGAATAGGGAGGGAAAGAGAAGAAAGGTTGACAGGGTCCTGGCATGCTAGACTCCCCATAGTTCAGGATCTGTTCCTCAATTTTGGCCATTAAAAGCTGTCCTAAGACTTGGCAATGCCAGCTTTCCATTGCTTTGTGATCCTAGACAGAGTCAAATCTATCCCAACCCGCTCTTAGGATTGTTTGCATTTCCCAGCCTAGTTTCCAGCCTTGGCTGCACTTTAGAATTACCCGGAAAGCTTTAAAAATTACCAATGTACAGACTACCTCAAATCCATTAAATTGGATCTTTGAGGGTGCAGGATAATAAGTAATTTTTAAAATAACTTCTGAGGAGAATCTAATGTACAGCTAGAGTGAGAATTACTGTCTTAGGTGATAATCTTGGAGTTCTGGATAACTGATATGTTAGTCAAGGAAAGAGTCAAGTGACAAGATGCTCAGAGTTCATAGAGGACAATCATCCCTGAATTAAAGGTGAAGGTCATAGACCAGGCAAAATGGCATAAATGATAGAGGCTTAGTATATCTCCTCTTGCAACTACATCAAAGTTGTGACATAAGCACTGAGCAAACAGCAAGGAGAGTCACCTGGGATCTAGATGAACAAAAGCCTTACAACTAGGGAGAGAATTAAGAAATCACCCTGCAATGGTAGGAGGGAGCGAAGATGCGAGGCTGCCTGGTCCCCAATGGCTGAGTGGGACAGAGGCTATGGCAGCTGCAGTCAGCAGCTGCAGACGTTCCTTTTAAAGGGACCATGCCTGGGAGTGGACTTTCTCGGTGACGGACTTGCTCGCTCTGAGCACTAGTACTAGGTCATCTGCTTGGGGGGCATCAGTGACTTACAGGGGGACACTGAGTTCTTGGAGCAGAGGCCTAAGATGAGGCTTTCTCCTGGGCAGAAGTGCTGGTGGTGTCCATTGTTCCTCTGTTGAGCCCTCCCCCCTCCCAATGTGTGGACGCAGCTCTGCCATAGCTGAGAAGTCATCAAACAGGATAACAGAGGTTGTTCCGCCCAGAGGATTCCCTGAAACTCTGCCTCTCCCAACTTATAGTCCTACTCAAGCCACAACCAGTTGTGTCCTCAGCTTGTCCTGTGCCCCTTGCTGAGCAGCTCCAAGCCCCACACTGGTGGAAGCTGGCCTCGGTTTCTGGTGTGGCCTCTTGAGGCAACTATAAGCACAGCATCTGTGGATTGTTTGCTGAATCGTACCAAGTGACCCTATAGGGGGCGCAAGTTGGAGCTAAACTTGGCTTGCAGCTGGACCCCTCTCAGGACTGCACCACTGGACATCTACTATACAAAGCCACACTAATAAAACCAAGAGAATTAGGAGTTGTGCTTAGTACATAGAAACACACACAGAAAGGCAGCCAAAATGAGGAGACAAAGAAACAGTTTCCATATGAAAGAACAGAACAGAGATCCAGGAAAAATGAAGTAAGGAATCTAATGGATGCAAAGTTTAAAACATTGGTTATAAGAATTGTCAATGAACTTAAGAGAAGTATAGATGAACTCAGTGAGAACCTTAGCAAAGAGATAAAAAACACAAAAATTAAAATGGAAATTATAAAAGAGAACCAGTCAGAAATAAAGAATGCATTATCTGAGATGAAGAGTATATTAGAGGGAATCAAAAGAGTAGATGAAACAGAGGATTGAATAACTGATATAGAGGATGGCAAGCCAAGGACATCCAATCAGAACAGCAAGAAAAAAGAAGCCAAGACTATGATAGTAATTTAGGAAGCCTTTGGGACACAATTAAATATGAAAATGTACGTGTCATAGGAGTACCTGAAGGAAAACAAGAAGTTGAAGAGCTATTTGAAGGAAATAGACATACAACCCCAAGAAGTTCAGAGTGTCTCCAGAAAGAGGAATCCAAAGAGGCCCACACCAAGACACATCATAATTAAAATGCCAAAGGTTAAATACAAAGAGAGAATCTTTAAAGCAGCAAGAGAAAAGCAGTTAGTTACCTACAAGGGAGCACCTGTAAGACTGGCAGCTGATTTCTCAAAAGAAACTGTGAAGAACAGAAGGGCTTGGCACAAAATTTTCAACGTGATGAAAATCCAGGATCTACAATCAAGAATACTTTATCCAGCAAAGCTATCATTTAGAGTTAAAGAACAGATAAAGAGCTTCCCAGACCAAAAAAAAAAAAAAAAAGTTAAAGGAATTCATCATCATCAAACCAGTATTACAGGAAATGTTGGAGGTACTTCTTTAAGAAGAAAAAACAAACAACAAAAACATAAATAAAGAATGGTAATAACTACATTCCTATCAACAAGTATCTCAAATGGAATAGAATTAAGTGCTCCAACTAAAAGATAGGGTAGCTGAATAGATAAGAAAACAAGACCCCTACAAGAGACTCACTTTAGATTAAAAGCCACACTCAGACTAAAAGGAAGGGGGTGGGAAAAGATATTGCCTTGATTATTGTGCTGAGTGAAGTAAGTCAGAGAAAGACAAATACCACATGATTTCACATACATGTAGAATCTAAAGAACAAAATAAACAACAACAAAAATGGAGACAAACTCATAGATACAAAGACTATTTCGAGGACTACTAGATGTGGGTGTTGGGGAGTATGGTGAAAAAGGGCAAAGAGAATAAGAAGTAAAATAGATAGTTAAAAAATAGTCTTGGAGATATAAGCATAGCATAAGGAAAATAGTCACCAGTGTTGTAATACATATATAAGGGGGAAGAGGAGTACTAGATTTAGTGGGGTGATCACTTTGTGATTTATATAGATCTTTAATCACTATGCTGTACTAATGAAACTGATATACTATTGTATGCAACTATAATCGAAAAAGCTCATTAAATTGTACAATGTAAATATGAGCAACTAATTGTCTATTATATTTCAATAAAGCTGTAAAAAAAAGATGAAGGTCATAAATTGGTGGTTGCAAAACACTCATGGGGATGGGTGGGGAACATAGTCAATAATGTAACGGCTGTATGTGTGCCGTTACACATACAGTGTGGGGAACATAGTCAATAATGTAACGGCTGTATGTGTGCCAGGTGGAACTGGAGTAAGATACATAAATGTCTAACCATTGTGCTGTATCCTGAAACTAATATGTAAAAAAAGGATGACAGCCACAGTGTCAGGATGGCCCCTCCCTGGCAATGCTCCTGGCTATCATCGTGGCAGTGGATAATTTAAAAGTACTATTGGAGAAAGTTTGTTTGTTTATATTTGTTGTTGTTCGTTGGCTTGCTTTGCAAGAGATACAGTTTTTGTTCAGAGATGTAACCCTTGCTGACACCAGTGCTCTAACTTTCCTTGGGTACAGGCATGACATTAATAAAATCTAAGATTTTTTTCAAGCAGACCAGTTTCTGTCTTTTTGCAGTTACCCCATACCCAATTGTGATGATTAATTTTTATGCGTCAGCTTGATTGAGTTACAAAGTGTTCAGAAATTTGGTCAGACATTATTGAGTGTATGTCAGTGAGAGTATTTTGGATCAGTTTAACATTTAAATCAATAGACTGTGCAAAGCAGATTGCCCTCCCTAATGTGAGTGGGCCTCATCCAATCAGTTGAAGGCCTGAATAGAACAAAGAATTGATCCTCCCCCAAGTAAGAGGGAACTCTTTCTACTTGGCTGCCTTCTGAGACATTGCTTTTTTTCTGCCTTTGGACTTGAACTGAAACATCAGCTCTTCCTGAGTCTCAAGCCTGCCAGCCTTTGAACTGGAGTTATATCATTGGTTTTCCTGGGCCTTCAGTTTGCTGGCTGCAGATCTTGGGACTTGTCAGCCTCCATAATCACATGAGCCAATTCCTTATAATTAATCTTATTCTATATATGTACATACATCTTACTGGTTCTGTTTCTCTGTAGAACCCTGACTAAAACACCCACCATATAGAGGACCATGGCATCAGGATGGGCAAAGCTGGTGGAACAATCAAACTTAATATTTCCTCAGCCTTCTCCAGCTGAGAAATGGAGAGTGGGAGGGGTGGATACGTCTACCCAGATGAAAAGGTTGCATGGATGCTCAGGTCGCTTGGTACACTTAAAATTATTACCAAAGGAATTGAATTTGTAATTCCCAAGGGATGTTTCCCTCAAGCTGGGGTGCTGAAAAGAATTGTCCTTTCCCACTCTCTGGATATCATCCTTCAGAACCAGCACCCCCTCTCTGGAATGGAAATGGGAAAGACACCAATGAACTCTTTTTGGTCCACTCCTTCTTAAAGTCACTATGAAATTATTAACATTTAGTTTTCATTTTGAAGAGTGACTTTTTCCTGACCTTAACCCCTGAGCTGGGGTCCATCCTCCTGGAGCCCAAGGGGTCCTGACCTTCTGGACTTCACTGACTGTCTTTCTAACCAGGGGTGAGGACACGTCTGAGAATCCCCTGGTGTTCAGACAGCTCCATATCAGCATCTCAGCTGCTCAGTGAAATCATGAGCTCAGCACCCAGACATACCACTGTCCAGAGTAACACGGCACATACTCCTTCCATCCCATGCTTGATCCCCTCTCACTCTCATGCAGAATAAAGTCTCAGATTGTTCTAAAAATGTTTGCAATCTTGCCTGTGTTTGCAGGAATGGCAAAATAACAATAACTTTGGTGCCCTTGAAACATTGCTCTTTTACATCCCTCAGAATAAGTATCTTACTTTTCAGGTGCCCCTCTTCTTAACTCTAGGATGAGAGGACCCAAAGGGCTATAAGAAGATGAGAAAAGTTTAAAATAATGGCAATTTGGGAAGACAGCATGGACATAATGGGAAAACTACCCTTCAGTGCTCCCAGGGCAAGTATCCTAATTTTCGGACATTTCTCTCACCCATTGGAATGATGGTGGGGGGTGGGGTGGGAGGTGGGTGGGAGGAGGTGTTATTTATCACATCTTTGGGAGTGGATGTCAGTGGTATCACCTGCCCAGTAGCCTTCTCTGCTTATTGTAGTCTTGGTGAGACTGCGACCCAGGTGCCCTGCTTTGACCTGGCCTTGGAGTGGGCACAGGACTATCTGGCCAGCAACTCTCTCTTCCTCTAGATGAACCCTGTGCAGATAATGGCCAGGAAGGAAGAACATCTGGAGCACTCCCTGAGGTCTTCCTACCCTGGAGGCAGATCCACCTTGTTCTTTGCCCTTTCTGCTACTTGGTGCTTCAACTTTCCTTCAGTGCTTGGCCACTTCTAAAAAAATTAAATTAGCTGTATGGCTTTTTATTATCTGTTTTTAAAGAACTTTATCAGTACATTGCTCTTTCTAAAACACAGCACCATATTGTAATAATTAAAGTGGGTGCAAAGTAAGTTGGTTTTGAAATATTTAAGACATTTTCAAGTACTGGCCCCATCACTATTCTCCTAACACAAACTCCTTTGGTTTAAGACAATCTGGAATATTGCATTACCAGAATTCACTGAGCTTGCCTGACTTGGCTGGATCTTCTGACAGTGTGAGGCTCTTTGACGATGAGTGGGGTATGGAAAGGGTGGGTTGTTAGGAATAATAACAACCTGGTAGCTATGCCTACTTTGGGGTGTCTCTTTCCCTTCCCCAGTACAGCGATCTTCAAGGACACCAGAGTCTACACCTGGTGGCCTGAGGAGTGGTATCTGATTTGATGGGTGACGATTAGTTGATACACATCTTGGGGGAAGGGTCGTCTCTCTTTGCTGTCTCAGGTTGATATAGGCTGAAGAGTCTGGGTTTTGGAATAAGCCAGACCTAGGTTCCAATCCTAGCTCTGTCACTTATTAGCTATGTGGCTTTAAGCAAATTGCCCAAGCTCTCTGAGCCTTAGTTTCCCTTTCAGTAAAATGAAGATAAACATACTGATATTCCCACTTCACAGAATCCTTCTGACATTTGCATGAGGCAAACTATAACGAAATCACTAAGAGCATGGATACTGGAACTAGATTGTTGAGTTTCAAATCCTGGTTTGACCATACAATATCTGTGTGACCTTGGGAACGATATCATTTTGCGCTTTCCCCTTCCATAAAGTGAGAGCAAAAACAATATTTATCTTATGGGGTCTTTATAAAGACTAAATAAGTTAATATTTGTCAAGTGGTTTTACTACTACTTGATATATTATAAACTCTAGAGGTTTTATTAAATAAATGCGAGTGTTTGGTAATAAATCTTGACTATTAGTCATTATTCCCAATGTCAAACTCAGTGATTGGCAAACAGTAGAGGCTCATACAAGTGTGTGGATGTCCATCTTTCAAGATGTTCTCATATTTGGGCAGTCAAGTTGGGGTTTCACAGCCCAGCGAGGTGGAGGTGGTCCTGCTAGCCCTGGGGACACCCTCACCTGCAAGAGAGGACTTCCCTCATGCTACAGTCAGGTGCACTGGACCCCTCTCCCCAGACCATACTGACCTGAGCTCTCCATGGGAGCCTTGGGTATGTGTGAGAAGGATGTGGTTGTCTCGGACAGCAGAATGGAAGGTAAAGTGGTTGTTTTTCTGTACAGAGGTGGTTCTGCGAAATAAGAGGCAGTAGTGTAAGTGATAGGAAGGTACAGAAAGTATTTTGGGGAATGGAGAGGCTCCCAGGGACCTAGGCTTCTAGCACACTGGATAGAGGTCTAGATTTATTTAAGAGACACTTCTATGATGCTTGCTACATGCCAGGCACTCATCTAAGCACTTAAAAACTGTCAACTCTTTTTAACATTAATATTAACTTTATGAGGTAAAGATTGTTTTCTCGCCATCTACAGATGGGGAAATTAAAGCACAGAGAGCTTAAATGACTATTTAAGGTCAAATAGCTAGTAAGTAAAGGAATGAGCTCTTGAACTCAGACCATTTGCTCTAGAGCCCATGCCCCATGTGCTGCCCTGCCCCACTGTGACCCCAATGAAAGGGCCTCCCAAAGTCTGCTCCCAAATAAACTCCACAACTGAAAAGAAGAGGAACTCTGAATGAGTTCCATAGCTTATTACTTGAAGAAAAAAGATTTAATAAACACACACACACACACACACACACACACACACACACACACATACCCTGGGAAAGCTAATCCAGAGAGAGAGAGAACAAAGAGACAATATTAGGAATGATATATATAAAATCTGAACCCTCTATATCATACATAGTTTTCTAGGAAAATAAAAATGACTCAAAAGTTCTAGAAGAGTTACAAAACTGCTTATATTAGTAACCAGTGAGGAAATAGAGAAAGCTGTCAAAGAACTAGGTCCTAAAAAGTGACATCTGCTTAGATGGTTTCTGATAAATTCTCTCAAACCTAGTAAATCTAATAAAGGTAGTTTTAAAAAATAAATGCATTTCACACCCATTGAGATAGCTATTTTAAAAAGAAAAACAATAGAAAAGAACAGTGTTGGCAAGGATGTGAAGAAATGAGAGCTCCGTGCATTGTTGGTTGTTATTTAAAATGGTGCAGCTGCTGCGGAGAACAGTTAAACATGGATTTATCATATGGCCCAGTAATTCTACTTCTAGGTAAATAAGTACCCAAAAGAATTGAAAGCAAGGACTCCAACAGATGCTTGCACACCAATGTTCATAGCAGCATTATTCAAAATAGCCAAAAGATGAAAATGTTCCAAATATCCATCAACAGATGAATGAATAAACAATATATGGTGTATACATACAATACAAAATTATTCAGCCTTAAAAAAGAATGAAATTCTGATAACATGCTACAATGCAGATGAACCTTGAAAACTTCCTGCTAAGTTAAATAAGTCAGACACAAAAGAACAAATATTATATGATTCCACTTATATGAGGCACCTAGAATAGGCAAATTCACAGAGACAAAGTATAATAGAGGTTACTAGGGACTGGGAGGTGGGAGAAATGGAGAGTTATTATTGAATCAGTACAGAGTTTCTGTTTAGGATGATGAAAAAGTTCTGAAAATGGATAGTGGTGGTGATTGTACAACACTGCAAATATACTTAATGCCACTGAATTGTACACTTTAAAATGAATAAAAATGGTAAATTTTATGGTATATATATTTTGTCACAATAGAAAATAGACGAGGCTCACCTATAAAAATAGATGTAAAAATTCTAAGTAAATATCAACTAATTAAATTAATGTATTAAAATTATAATGTACTAAATATTTTTAGCCTATTGATGATCATAGAAACAAAAATTTAAATTTAATATACCATTGGCAAAGATTAGAAAAGATAATTACATCAACCATTGGTGAAGATATTCATTTGGTGAGACTGGAAATTGGTATAGCTTTTCTGGAGTTGGGCAATAATTATCAAAACTCAGAATATGCATACTTTTTGTCTAAGCAATTCCACTTTTAGGAATTTATCCTAAGGAAATAACTGGAGAAGTGAATAAGAAATATGTACAAAGATGTTCATTAAAACATTGCTTATGATGAAGAAAAACCAGAAGAAACTTAAAAGCCCAATTACAGAGTATCAATTAAGCAAATCAGCATAACCTGTGCAATGTAATACTACGCATACATAAAAATAATGATGTATATCTATATTTACTGAATTAAAAAGATTTTTAGAAGCTTTCATTTTAAACAGTTGGTAACAAAACAGTTAACACATTTTAACACATTAATTTTGAAAAGTATATTCCTAAATTTGCATATACATGCTTTAAAAAGTCAGGAAAAAGTAAACATCAATTGTGATGTTGGAGGTTCTAAGAATCTGGTGTAGATAGAGTAAGTACACTCCACTGGAACTCTCTCACTGAATGCAACTAAAAAGTCTAGATGGTATGCATGAAATAGCTATCTGGGGATTCTCAAAATTAGAAGATAGTAGGCAAAATGGGGAAGGAAACCAGTACTTGAAGAACAATCTGGCAATAAATTTTTTGCCCAACTCCCTTCCCTTTTTACTCTGGTCTAGACCCAAAGGACAGCCTGAAACCGAGAAGTGCATACTGAAGGCAGACAGAAAGAACTAGAATAAAAACCTTCTCTTTCTGGCCTGAGGAGTAGAAAATGGTCCCCTAAGGATTGGTGAGTAGGGCAGCCGAGGGGGGATGGTGGGGGATGTGGGGGAGGGGGAAGTTTCCTTTTTCTTTTCCATTTTCTCCTGCTACAGCCCCCAGGCAATCCTGCAACAGCAGTAGCAGCAGCAGTGGTGGCTGTGGTGGCCATGTAGTTACCTAAAGAAATTTTTAAAAGACCTAAATAAGTGGAGACACACAATGCGTTCATGACTTGGAAGACCTAGTAGAGTTAAGATGTCAGTTCTCTCCAAATTGATTTATAGATTTAATATAATTCCAATAAAATTACCAGCAGTGTTTTTTTGTAGGTACAGATAAGCAAATTCTAAAATTTATAAGGAAATGGAATAGCCAAACAATTTAAGAAAAAAGCATTTGAGGACTCATCTCCATTTTAAGAATTATTATAAAGTTACTAGTAAAGAATTAGACACAGATCAAGACACAGATCAATTGAACAGAGCGTTCAGAAATAGACCCATATAGATATGGCAACTGATTTTTGACAAAGTTGCAAAAACAAGTAAATGGAGAAAGGATGGTCTTTTCAACAAATGGTATTGGAAGAGTTGATCATTGATATGCAAAAAAAAAGGAAGGCAGGAAAGGAAAAAGAGGAAAAGATGGAAGGAAGAAGGAAGGGAAGGAAGGAAGGAAGGAAGGAAGGAAGGAAGGAAGGAAGAAGGAAGAAGGAAAGGAAGGAAGAAGAAGAAGGAAGGAAGGAAAAGGAAGGAAGGAAAAGGAAGGAAGGAAGGAAGGAAGGAAGGAAGGAAGGAAGGAAGGATCTCAACTTAAATCTCACACCTGAAACCAAAATGAACTCAAAATGTATCACAGATTTGAATGTAAAATCTAAAACTATAAACTTGTAGAAGAAAACATAAGAATAAGTCTTGATGATCTTGGGTCAGGAAAAGAGTTTTTAGATATAGCACCAAAAGCATGATCCATAAAAGAAAAAAACTGATAAATTGGATTTCACTAAAATTAAAAACTTTGGTTTTACAAAGGATACCTTTAAGAAAATGAAAAGACAAAGTACAGACTTGGAAAAAATATTTTCAAATCATGTGTTTGACAAAGAACTTGTATCCAGAATATCTAAAAAACTCTCAAAACTCAATAGTAAGAAAACCAATAATATCCTCAAATGGCAAAATATTTAAACAGATAGCTCATCCAAAAAGATGTGTGAATGGCAAAGAAGCACAAGAAAAAATGCATGTTATTAGCCATCAGGGAAATACAGACTAAAATCATGACATACCACCTATCAGAATGACTAAAATTGAAAAGAAGACAATACAAAGTGGTGGAGAGGATGTTTAGGAACTGAAACTCTCATATATTACAGGTGGGAATGCAAAATGGCCCAGCCATTCTGGAAAAAAGTTTGGCAATTTCTCTTAGAGTTAAATATTACTTACTATATGATCCTGCAATTCTACTCTCAACTATTTCCTCTAGAGCAATGAAAACTTTCATTCACACAAAAACCTGTTCATAGATATGTACAGCAGCTCTATTTATAGTTGCCCCACACTGGATATTATCCAATGCCTTCAACGGGTGCATGGAGAAGCAAACTGTGATACATCCATATGGTGGCATACTTGGCAATAAAAAGAGATGAACTATGGATACAAGCAACGACATGTGTGACTCTCAAAGACATTATGCTGAATAAAAGAAGCCAGACTCAAAAGGTTACCTGCTGTACGCTTCCATTTACATGACATTCTAGAAGAGGAAAAACTGTAGGGTCAGAAAATAGATCAGTGGTTGTAAGGGGTTGGGGTAAAGAGAGGGATTGACTACAGAGGGGCAAGAAAGAATTTTGGGGGTGATGAAACTGCTCTATATCCTGAATTTGGCGATGGTCACGTAAATCTATCTATACATGTGTTGAAACTCATAGAGTTGTATGGCAAAAACAGCCCATTTCGTTGCATATAAATTTTAAAAATAAAAAAGTAAAGTATCTTTCTAAAAGAGAGGGCCACATCTCCTGTGTTTATATGCTTAAAAAGTTTTTACCAATTTTAGAATTTACAAAAACAAACAAAAAGCAGCAGAATGCTCATTCAATTGTACTCTCACAGCTTTATAAACCAGATCATTTACACACAAGACGCTAGCTGCCTCTGGGAAGACACCCAAGGAACCAGGGTGGGAAGGTGACTGATATTTCAATATACACCCTTTATAACCATTTTGTTTTTTTTTAAACTTCCTCATAATTTTACATATCCTAAAAGCAAATAAGCCTTTATAGCCAATTATCAATTTATAGGAAATGCAGAACATACTAATGCATACTGCCAGGATGAGAAATACAAACTCTGAGAAACTATACAGGATGCTGTTTTCTTTAACAAATAAATTGCAAGGAAGATGGGATAGTGGCGGTAAGGGGAGACAGAAAGATAAATGGGGAGGCTATAGATTAACAAGGATTTAGTGACATTATCAACCAAGTGAATGTGTGAACTTTGGATCTCAATTCAAACTATTACAAAAAAAAAAACTATTATACTAGAGGCAATTGGGAATTTGAACACTACAGAAATTTGGGGAATTTGGGAAGGGAGGTAATAGTATTGATGTTATGTTTTTAAAAAGAGCTGTTTTTTAAATTAAACGTTAAATTTTGAGATACTGTTGATTTACATGCAGGTATGAGAGGGAAAACAAGAGAGACCCTGTGTATCCTTCACCCACTTCCCCCCAATGGTAACATCTTGTGAAACTACAGAATAATATTATAACCAGGGTATTGACATTGATACAATTTCATCCAAATTTCTCCAGTTTTACTTGTATTTATTTGTATGTGGGTATAAGAGTCCCTTATCTTGTAATGATACACATTAAGCTACAAAGAAAATTACCACTTTTGATGGGGTTATAGGAAATTTTCATTTTAATACATTTCTACATCTTCTGATTTCTTAATATTGAGTATGTTTGACTTTATTGCATAACAGATGGCACAGAATTGAGAGAGCTAAGGTATATGTAAGTTGGGAAACAGCAATAAAATGGACACCTGCGAGCCCACCACGCAACTTAAAAACACTGCCATTGCATTGCACTGTGTGTAACTTAAAACGGGGGAGGGAGAAACAATAAAACTATTAAAATAATTTCTCTTCTCTCACTTCCTGGGCACCTGGGACTGCTGAGCTGTGAGGCTGACCGTGACCAACCGGAATTGGAAGAACTGGATTCTAGTTCCGGCTCTCTAATCCCATCCTCACTTGTGTGGCTCTCTCTGAGCGGCAGCCTCCTCCTCTGTTTGTGAGATGGACACTCAAAAGCACCAGATAAAATGTCAGACGATTTGATGGCAACATTTTGATAAAGGGCTGGACATAGAGATCAGGGACCCAAAACTCTGCTAAAGAAAGGAATATGTTAAGCCTTCAAGCATTCACACAATTTGTTCTC
The DNA here is from genome assembly GCF_902729225.1 of Pteropus medius. Taxonomy (NCBI): domain Eukaryota; kingdom Metazoa; phylum Chordata; class Mammalia; order Chiroptera; family Pteropodidae; genus Pteropus; species Pteropus medius. Next base: position 1,463,108 of record NW_024352783.1, read on the forward strand.
TCTAAAAATGCTCCTTGTGTGGCATGTTTTTGTGGTAAGACACTGAAATCTGAATGAGCTATGAAAATTCAAACGTAAAAATTCAACTGTAATTGAAAGACTATGGCTGACAGTGGGGTGTTCCCAGTCTGGGGAGTGGAGCTGGAAAATGGCAACGCCGTGTGGTTAGAACCACCATGCAAGGTGGATAGGCAGTGGTGACAGGGCAGATCTGGGCCCTGACCCACAATCCAGTGGTGGAAGGAAGCCGAGAGAATCTTCCCAAGTGGGACCCGGAAAGTCGGGTTCCCAGGTCCCCTCTATTAACTGTGTGGCTATGAAGAACGATCTTAATAACCTCCACTCCAACCCCACTGCCCACACTGGGTTCAAGCCACCATTATCTCGTGCTCAGATTATGGCAGTGCCCCCAGCAGTTCTCTAAACTTCCACTCTTCCTCACTATGATTCGGTTCCTGATTAAAAACCTCCAGTTGCTTCTCTTAGATCTTATAGTAAACTCCGCAATCCTCGGTCTGCCTACATTTTGCCTGGTCTGTCCCCAGTGCACCTCTCCAAGCCTTGTCTCACTCTCCTCTCCCTTTGGCTCACCAGGCTCTCGCCTCATAGCTCTTTGTGCTGCTCCATTTTGCCAAATTGAGTCCTATTTCAGGGCCTTTGCATACCCTGCCTAGAATACATTTCCCCCAGCTTCCTCACGGCTGGCTTCTTCTCAACATTCAAGTCTCATTTTAAATGTCATTTCCTTAGAGAGGACTTTCCTGACCAATCTATCTAAAATAGCCCTTCCGGTCACGCTTTGGCATACTTTTTAATTTTATTCATAGCATTTATCAGTATCAGAAATTTTCCTGTGTATTTGTTAGGGTTTTTTTTGGCAACTTATTAGAAAGTGAGCTCCACAAACACTGGGTTCTGGTATGCCTTATTCACTACAGCATGTCCAGCACTTAGGGCAGTATTGGCATCCAGTAGACAATGAATATATATTTTGGAGAAATATGTGATGTATGAACAAAGGTGAAGTGTCTGCCAGAAGTCACATGGCCAATGAATGAGGAAACCAGGGCTAGAGCTCATATCTCAATCTGGGGTATGTGATCATGGCTACCCGCTTTGCCCTCCATACCCCTCCTTTCTCCCTCCAAACCTCACCAAGTACCCTCTGACTTAGTCAAGTAAAATGAACACATGGGTGAACTCTGTCCAGGCGGAATCAGCTAATAATGAACAATTGAGCAGCCTTGAAAGAAAAAAAGCCACAAAGACATAGATTAAAAAAGAGTGCGTGTCTCAGACTTACTGTGTAAAGTTGAGGTGTCCTGAGCTGATTTTTCATTGAAAGTAAAATTTTAAAAAGCTTAAACAATCAGTGTCAGAAAGCCTCCTTATTTATTTGTCTATTCATTCAGTTGCTCACTCATTTATTCATCAAACACTTATTCGATGCTTGTATATATTTGTGCAGGTGCTGGGGATTCTTTGTGCCACCTCCTTGCTCCTCTGCAGGGACCTCTGTAATCTATTTTCTGTCCTTTGGGGCTGCTGACCACACCGGTGTTGGGGTGAACATCAGGGGACAAGTTTTCATTGTGACAGGAAATGGAAACAAGCAGAACCTAGGTCATTCTCAAAACGCATCAGCATTTCATTTGTCTTCATTTCAGGATGACACAAGTTTCTTAGGAAATAAAGCTTGCCCATTTAAGCACTCAAACATGCCTCTGAAGATTTTCTCGACAAATCTCATAGGCGCTGACTGCATTTACCATGCAATAACACGGTGAAGATGGCAGGAGCTACTGGTAGGTAAAGGAAGTCTCTACCCTACACTGCATGGCTCCTTTCTGAATTCTCATGTATGATTCCTGTTTCAGCAGTGGGGGCTGCACCTTGAACATGGTGAGTGAATGGGGCCTGCCGTCCAGCCCACCATTTCATTGGCCTTTTGATAATTTCCTGAGCCAGGGAGGACCAGGTTTTTAAATTCATTTGTCCAAAGAGGCACTTGCTATAACTTGTCTGCTCGGAGGGGATGCTTCTTTCTAATTTGCACACAGGCCCCTCTGGCTGGAGCCCTGTCTCAGCCATCTCTGTTCTTCCACCCAACTGCCAATTTGCGGAAGGCTGAGAAGCCAGAGAAGCACATGGGATTGTCTTGTACGAAACAAAGACTTAGAAACCTAGCTATGCAAAGAGTGTGAAACTTCCATTCACAGACTTGGAACATCTATTTAAGCTGCTCAGAAGCCCTCTGGCTCTTTTTCTAGTTTCTGGCAGTGTTTTGAGTGACAGGTTGCTGAATAAATCAAAGAGCATCTATAGAACAAAAAGCATCCATGTGACAGAAATTGTACAGGGCCCAAGAGTTTAGAGATAAATAAGTGAGACATGGGTCTACCAGCCCTGCTTGCCACACTCCCAGCCCATGACCAGCACACTCTCATTCATACAGGCTTGATATTCACAACATGCTGACAACACACCCATTTCACACGGGAGACCAGAGACATGCTCTGCCTAGCATATTGTTAAAATTCACTTTTCACATTAAAAACTGTGCCTATAGTAAACATCTAAAAGGTACAAGTGGCTTATACAGTGAAAAGCAAGCATCCTTCTCACCCTTCCTTTGGACCATCAGTTCCCTTCCCGAGAAGAACCCATAGTGTTAGAAGATCTGAATCTGCAGCCAACATTTAGAAGTCATATTTCACATAAAAATCGACTCCCAGCTTTTATTTAAAAGGAATAACTAGAAGATCTGGTAACACCAGGCCCATGATTCATGCGGCAACCATCAGGGGGCATGGAACTGCAGCTGCCCTATAGAAGGACCATGCACCCACCAGGGCTTCAGCACCCACCCTTTCTACTGTACTGCATCTTCCATTATCGTCTTGTCTATAGCATCAGCCATGCACCCTGCTGGGCTTTTGGAGGCAGACAAGACTGTAATCCATAAGCTATACTGTAGCTGAAGTCCTAGTTCTCAAAGAAGAGAGTTAGTTACAGAATGCCCAATGTGAGCTGGACATTGGGGTTGGCCCACAGTGCCCATGTGAGTCATTCGACAAACACTTATGGGGCACCTCTCTCCTTCTCCATAGCCCCTGACGTAATATGTCTGGCTGCCTCCGCTAGAATGCAGGCTCCATGAGGACACGACTCTGTTACATTCACATCTGTGTCCCCATTACCTGACATTGTTTACCTCCCATCAAAGGCCCTCAATAAATTTTGAATGAATGACTATCAGGCACTCATGAAGACAAGATCAGGTCAGTGTTCCCAAGCTGCTCTCAGGCTGGGGAGCAGAAACAAGTCTGTCAGGTGCAGCTGGTAGGACAAATGGCACAGGAAACATTATGTTGATGCTCAGAGTAATGGCAAAGGAGACAGATATTTCATGGGAACTAGGACACAGACATCGTGCTCTGCCACATTCACCTGGTGGCCACCTTTGCCACCTGTGCATGGGAATCTGTCTCAGGCCCCACCTTGCTACAGTGTTTGACTGCCGCTTTTGTGCCACTGACCAAGCAAATGGCACATCAGAGCTCAGTTCATATGTCCTGCTCTCTCCCAGTTTCCTCAGTCACTGCAAGAATGTAATATCACAGGAAAGAAATATGCAAGCCTCTGCAACTAGTCAGGAAGATTCCAGCACCTGGCATAGACAGTGTGGAAAGTGGCCAAGGGGCAAATCCCTAAACCTGGGAAAAGCCTTACGGTCACCACACTGAGGCCTCTCAGCCTACACTGCGCATAGCATTCCTTCAATTTCATTTGTTCAATAGTTATTGAGCCTTATTATATGCTAGATACTGTCCTACAGGCATGAGGTAGGAAAACTAGGTCTTCGATAGAAGACCAAATAAATAAATGGATGGGTTCCTTCATCCAGTCAATGAATATCTATTGAGCCCTTTCTATATGTCGGATACTGTTCTAGGTAATGGAGACATGGCAATAATTTAAAATAGACGCCTGCTCTCATAAAAGTTGCACTCCAGTGGGTATGTAGTGAGGGGACAAACTCAGTCATTAAATTGTATAGTAGATGATGATCACTGCTATAAGAATAAGGCTGAGAAGGGGAATGTGGGATTCCAGAGTTGGGGAGTATCTTCAGGGAGGTCTCACTGAAGAGGTTACATCTGAGTAGAAAGCTGCAGGTGAAAGGGAGCAAGCTGGGCGATATATGCAGGAAACACATTCCAGGCAAAGGGAGCATGCAGCCAAGCACTGAGATGTGAGGCGTCTGAGGGATAATGCAGCTGGGGCACAATAGCAAGGGGACAGTAGGAGGGTGTTGGCAGACAATTCTACACAGGTTTGTGCATACCTTGTGAGCTTTTGTTCCAGATCATCTCTTCAAGAAGGTTTGTATGGTGAACAGCCTTGGAAGAGACATAGTGCCTCCCTCCAGGGCAGAGGGCAAATTTATTTGCCATCTAGTATAATAGAGACAACATCTCTTTCCAGGGCAAATGTTGGGCAGATTTGCTGGCAGCCCATTGTGAAAATTGGGTTTCCTAAGTTCAGGGCTCCTCAGTTGTGACACACAGCATCCACTTGGCTCCACCTCAGTGCTGCCCCCATGGAGCTTGCGGGGCAAGGGGAATCATCTTTTCTATCCATAATACTCATGCTGCTGGTTGTGCTGTGAGTAATAAAGTCCTTTGACTCTGACCTTAGAGTCTCATGCTCTCTGCCTTCAAGAGTCTTGTGTTTTTGCCAGTGTCCTTGAAACTGTGGCAGGCTAACTTGTTAGTTACGAGTGGGGTAAAATCTCGGACCCTTCAAAGTTCTTAACAGAGGGATAAGACCAGAGAAAAATAATGAGTGAAATGAATGAGTGAATGAATAAATTGGGATTCAGAGGGCATTCCTCCCTAAATACAGAACATTTGCAATGAACAGTCCTCAGGGCAGGTGCAAACACACTTTGCCCTTGGGGTAAAGTAGGCCCAAGACCATAGGAGAGGCTCTATGGGACACAGCAGGAAGAAGCCGATGGGAGTGTGCTCACAGTTGCTGCTGCCCATAAGTTGGTGTAAGAACACGGGGAAGGCTTCTGGCTAGAGTAAGGACTGAAGAAAGCAGGGTTTGGAGGAGGATGTGAAGACGCCTGGCTCAGAATCAGTGTTTCACAGTGAAGATCCCGGGTGCTGATGATCCCCTGCTCACCCCTGCACCTCAATCCCCCCATCGCTGGCTCCTAGGACAGGCTGTTCAGATAGCAGAACCACCACCCAGACTTTCCCGCGGCTGCCCCTTTTGGACTAAAACCTAGGAATAAAACATGGAGTTTCCGAGGACCACACTTCTGCCTCTTTCCTGTTCTCCACTCACCACTTTGGCACAGAGAGAAGGGACCTTCTGAGCCTGCCACTTCCCCAGCTCCCCATATCAGTCCACTTTCCTCTCCACCCACATGTGCTGCTTCACAGCCCTAGGGTTTCAGGGGCAGATGCTATTTCCAGTACTCTGATCTTTTCTATCCATGGAAGTGGTCAAACTTGCCAGACTTGCCATCTGGTTGTCTGGTTTAAAATATTGATGAGTGGACTCACAGTGAGGGGAAAAAGGAATGGAAATGCAGAACTCGGAGTTCTGAGAAGGCTCCCTCAACCCTCAACCCTCAACCCTCATACCAAGGGGCCCACTTGGGCTTTCCAGATCCTTCAGGGCCAGGGAAGTGAGGGCCCTGCTCCCCTGTGGCTGTCTCCTATAGATGGAGCAGGCCTGTTTCCTCCTCTACATCTGCTACTGGCTGGGAAGGAAACACCTGGATATTGGAGAGCCAGTCTGGGGAGCATTGTTCCAGGGGGCAGGGAGTCTGGGAGGAATCTGACAAGGCCCACAAGCAGACTGGGAAGCTTTGGGGACCAGATGGCGATGACCACAGCCTGGCATTCATGTCCACCATGTCAGTCCAGGAGCTCTCTTGGGTAACAAGAGATAACAGAGGTAAGTGGCAGGCCCTGGTGAGAGGCTGTGTGGCAAAGTGGCCTGGCAGGTGGCATTTGGTGCTGGACAGCCTGGATTCAACTCTCTCTGTTGCTATGGCAACTTGGGTTGTTTAAAAACTTTGTGCCTCAGTTTCCCTACCTTTTTTTTAGTTTAATCAATATTTATTTATTTACTTAATTTTTATCAATATATAGTTGACATATTATTGCCTAAGTTCAAGATGTATACATATTGATTTAATCCATTTATATATTCCAATATGATTACCACTATAGCTTTAGCTAACACTTCTATCACATCACATAATAATCAGCACTCTTTTCTGAGGGGTCAGTTTCCCTATCTTTAAAGGAGAACTAATACTAGCACCTACCTCACAGGATTGCTATGAAGACTAAATGAGGTGATATTCGAAAACCACTTAGAGCAAAATGAATGGAACAGGCCCACACCTGTAAGTCCTCCAAAAACTCCATGCTTCAGCAGCCAAATCTAGCTGTTCTTTCCTTTAACGTCAACTTTCACACCCACTTTCCTACTCCATGGGTTTCCACATTTTGCTCTGGATGCCTGTTGCCTCATGTCTACACACTCCCTCAAGTCTCAGATACACTTTTCGCAGAGTCCTCCCTGATCCTGCACCCAAAGGTCTCTCTGCCTTTGCACACCACCTCACCCAGGGCCCTGGCACATTTTACTTTCTGTGTTTGTCGGTCAGCTTCTCAATGGAAGAGACCTGGTCTTGGTTGGACTCTGGCGTTGGCTGCACATGTAGAAGATGTTCAATCCATGTGTGTGGAGTGAAAGTCCAGACCAGTGTGACTGTCTCCAAATTCTCCAGGAGAGGGATGGAGAGATGATGTCCCTAATGGGGTACAGAAGGGGACCTAGAAAGTTCATTCTGAGTCCTATGCCTTGCTTACCCACTCTGCAATCTTTGGCAAGTTGCTTCATCTCTCTAAGCCTCAGCCTCCCAACCTATAAAATGAGCATTAAAACACGTGCCCAGCCTACCTCCAATTGTTCGTGAGAATCCAATGGGTGCACTCCACAGCACCAGGCACATATAATTAGTCTTATTATTATTGGCATTTGTAGGATATGAAGAAGAAAGGAGAAGCCTTCTCACAGGGTCCTGTGTCCTTTCTTCTTGTGGAAATGGGCTGAACAATCTAAACTTTGCAGAGCAGTCCTAGTAGTCACCAGATCTGGGTAATCCTTCTCAGAAAGGATAGGCCTTATGTTCATAAGAGCTGGAGGTGTTTCAGCCCTTCACAGGATCCCCTTCCAGCATCCTTTCTCCAGTCACCCCCATCTACTCTGCTCAGATCCATTTTTCCCAGCTCCTTCCCGGGAAACCCCACCCCAGTAAGCCCCTACCTTGGCTCAGCTGCTGCCGCTTGCTTCCCAAGTCCTTTAGCCAATTAGTTCACCACAGTCCTGCCAGGGAGGTTGCCAGTCCCAGAGAACCCAGTATCTTAGAGGAGCCCGCACTGATGTTTTCAGTCTCAACTGCAGTCTCCAGATCTGCAGAGAAAAGCCCAGGCCCAGCTCTGTCCCCTCCTCTTCCTTCCCCTTCCACAAGGGCCTCAAAGCTCCTCCCAGAACACATCCTGCTGTGAGATTGCTCTGAGAGAAGCATTTGTGGTCACCCACGGTCACTGGATTTTCCCTATTCTAATCAGGCAGGAGCAGGGCCTCTACAGGGTCCCCCCTGATAATGACTGGGCAGTGATGCAGGGAGCCCTGACCTCTCTCCCAAGCTTACCAACCATCCCCACCTCTGAACATTGTCAGCCAGATGGTCCTCAAGCACCTCCAACTCAATGTGTACGAACCAAGCTCATCCAAGCACCTCTGACTCAATGTATATGAACCAAGCTCATTATCTTCCCCTCTAAACCCACTTTTCTCCTCCTCACCTCAGAATTAGAAGCCTGACTGTCATCCTTAACACCCCTGGCTCCCTCACCAATTACATCTAAACAGCACCACATCCGGTTATTAACTTGTGAATCTACCCCCTTTTCCCACCTGTCCCTGCTTCATCAAGCCACCATTGTCTTTCTCCTAAGTTACAGCAATAGCCTGATGTCTCCCTCTAATGCTGCCTCCACCTCACAGCCAAAGGTCTTTTTCTGATCGCGAAACACAATCTGATGACATTACACCTTCAATAGCTCCCTATTACTTTCAAGAGAACTGCCAAACAAACTCCTTACTGTGACTTGCAAGAAACTTCTTGATCTGGTTCTTCCTTAATCTCCAACCTCAGGCTTTACCCCTCACTCTGACCCCTCCCAGAAGTCCTGAATGACTACCACTCCTCAGTGATCCAAGCCTTCACCTGTGCTGTGGGATTCTCTTCCCAACCCTTCTGGTCTACCCCTAATCATCCTTTGTCTAGCAGAGAAGACCAAAAAAGAAGTCAGAAAGGCAGGAAGAAAAATGGAGTGCTGCAGAAGCTGGAGGAGGAGAGAGTGTCAAGGAAATGAGAGTCAACGCTGTCAGATTGCAGAGAGGACACAGATGCAAAAGAAGAAAAGGCGTTCGCTGACCTTGACACTTAGGAGAGAACAGTGCTAGGGAGCAGATTACCTCCAAGATGACATGTTGCTAGTTTGTCATATTCTTTTTTTCTCACATTTTTAAGCCAAGCAATATTTTGGGACCCTGCGAAAACATTTCTAGACCTCTGTAAAGCTCACAGACTATGGTGTCGTTGATTTGGCTTAATGGGTAAATGGAGAGAGACATATGGCTGACAGCATTGTTTGGACATCTGGATTCAGCTATGCTCAAAACTCTGATGCCTAGATCTACTCTTAAATTGTTCAACTAAATGATCCAATAAATTTACTCCCTTTTTTAAATTAAGCCTGTTTGAGTTGGGTTTCTGTCGCTTGCAGCCAAAGGAGACGTTACTATTTTTGCAAGGGCTTGAATGTGTTCTATTTCATCCCCTTCATTTCCCAGCAGTCCTAAGGACATTTGAAAAAAAATAAAGTCAAGAAATTTAAATAATTTACTCTATGGCTCTGCTTCCTTCCCATATGTACTTTTCGGTCCCCCTCTCTGCCTATAGAATGTGACAGCGATCACATTCTATCTTGCATCTTTGTATTAGTGTTCTCAGGTCACATGCTTGCCGTGACCCTCTGCCTTTCTACAGTAAGTTTTGGGGAAGCAGAGAGTAGGTCTTACTCATTATTCCACTCATCACCGGATAAAAGAATGTTAAAAGAATGCTTGACTCGTTAAATAAAGCAAGTGGATGAATGAGTGGATGAGTGGATGGGTGGATGGATGGATGAGAAAGAAAGGCATAAATGAATGAAATGAATGCGGACCAAGAACTTAGCCCCTGAAGGCTCGGCACTCAGCGGCAGCCAGGCAGTGTGGCCATCATGGACAGCCCCCTCTCCTTATCAGCTTTGGCCTAACTGAATCGGAAATCACAAGCTGATGTCGCCTCTTGTGGCTGTACTGCTCCTCTTATCATTGGCTGCTATGTCTGTAACTGCACTGGGTGTGGTAGCCCTGGAGGGGGCTGCTTGGTGCCTGTGGACAGCTCCAGAGCTGAGCCCTGCAAGAAGGAGGTGAGGTTTCTTCTCAGGTTCCTCTGTCTCAGCCTGGACATTGGAAAGTCTGCTCACGTAACTTGCCATGGAGCTATGAAGTTACTGGTCTTTTCTGCAGACAATAGACTGTTTCTATTCTGTCTTCTATAACTTTTTCCAGGAGAGCCCCTCCAGTCCCTTCTATTTAGAAAAATACTTCTTATCTATTTTCCTATTACAAAGCACCTGAGAGCTTTAAACAAAAATGAAATCCTCTGGCAATTGTGAACAAAGCAGTGGTGGCAGGGGAACCAGTGCTGGCATCTGAAGGAGCAGGCTATTAGAGGCAGGAAAGTACTTGCTTTGAATACAAGAAACCCAGGGTCTCTTGTGTCCTTGCTCCAGTCCCACCTTCTCTGGGAGTTGTCTCTGGGATTATTCAGCAGCAGATGCAGAATTCATCATCTCTTTGAGTTTTCTAAAGAATATACTCAGAAAATACTAAATAATGTAGATTGTATTTGAGTTTTCTAAAGAATATACTCAGAAAATACTAAATAATGTAGATTGTATGAAAGAATCCATCGAAGGGGTGGGGGGATGAAAAAGGAAAGAAGTGTACAAATCCTATGCAGATATTTTGTTGTCTGGACACCCTTCCTCCATTCCATGCCATTGGACTGGTAGGCTAGGATAGGGTAGAGGGTTTTTTCCCTTTCACTTTTCTTCCCAAGTGACCCCAACTCACTAACTCCTGGCTCCTCCCACCCATATTTTTTCAGGCATATCAAAGTCTTTTGAAGTGCATTCAGAGCACTTCAACTCCATTTTAATCCTTACTTCAGTTTTTATATTCCAAATTCATTATCAATACCTCAAAACGAATGGCTCTCTGGCTGACAGATCTCATTCTTAGAAAGCTGTGTGAAGTGATAAACCAGAAAACGGCTGTTATCAAAATATGATTTACTTAATTTATACCATCACCTCATGAGTTATGGACAAATATAGAGATGGGTAAACTAGAGTTTAAAGGCTCAAATAACCAGTGGTATTGGAACTTGAACCAGAAAACACCCAGTCCAGGGGCTTCCCACAGCATTGCAGGGAGGAGCTGCAGGATGAGCCAGCCTGAAGCCTGGCCCACACGTCTTGGCTCTCAACTCCACGCTAGTAAGACCAAGGCAGTGGCATGACTGGTACCCACCTGATGGGCACCTCTGCTTCTAGTGAATTCCCTCCAGTTCTCACACACATGGCCCAGGGAAGCAGGGGTAGCAGGACAAAGTCATACTCTAAACCAGTGATTAGCAAAGTGTGGTTCCTGGAGCAGCAGCACCGGCATCACCTAGGAACTTTTTAGCAACTAGTACTATCTGTTGTGAATGTGGGAAGGAAGGAACAGTACACATGCTGGGAATTTTCCATTCTTCCAACAGTGTTGTCCTGTGCTGTGTGCAAGCACGTAGAATTAGAACTAACTGGGGTGATAGTCATGGAAAGCAGATTTGTGATTTATATCCATCTGCTCACGCTTTTAGCCACTCTTCTCATTTGGTAGGGAGGCGTTTTGATTTTAAACACCATCGACTTTTTTTTAAATTTCATCATAAAAACTCTCAAACATTATAGCAATACATAAAGTAAAAAAGAGAGCTCCCTCTTTACTCTCCCCAGTTTTGTCAACCAAAGATCATTGCTGCCAGTCCAACAACAGAAATTCCCAATTTGGCCTGAGGTCAGGGTAGGAGCTTTATTCAGTGAAAACTGCTCCATAGTTAAACAGCTTGGCTGTGGAACAACTTGGCTGAAACAGCTCAACTGTGATACTGGTCAATTACGAAACAGTTGGGCTGAGACAGCGCAAGCAAGGTGCCTCAGGTGTTAGAGTTCAGTTTGCAAAAACAGCCAGGTCCACCGCCAAGGCACAGAGTAGGCTGGCTTATGTAAAGAAAAGTTCCAGCATCCGTCCCTCACTGGTCCATTTTCATGCAGATGAAGAATCTAAATTCACCGAGTTTATTGGCTCAAATAGCACTGTCCTGATTGGTCTGCTCTATACATTCTGATTGGTCAGCAAATATGCAAATGAGGAATCGTTGTGCAGCCCTGATTGGATGGGGCAGGTCTTCAGCCCATTGGTTAAATTTCTCTCCTAGGAGCTCTCTTCTGAGGGTTAGCACAGACCAAAGAAAAAGAGTGCAGGAGGCTGACAGCTCAGTCTGTGGCTATCCCTTGAATGCAGTGTGCATGAGGGACCTCTGTAACCAATGGCTGTTAGTCTCTGGTTATGAATTTAAGCCCAGTTAAACAAAAAGAGTCCTTCTTGGCAGGTATATTCTTTCTTGGGGTTGACAGTTTCTTTTCTCTCCCCACCCAATGATAACCACAGTCAGTATCTGGGGGTGATTTATACAAACTGTTCTTCAAGTAGCTTAGTTTCTTTTGAGATCATTATGTATCAGTATTTACAGAACAACCACATTCTTTTCTTAAATATAAATGTCTATATCTTCTGGAGTAGTAATACCTTTACTTGGGTCAAGAATGGAAAGATACAGAGAAAATTAGCCCACTCTCTTCTATAAGATGACCTTCAAGTTGGTGAAGAAAACCTTGTGAACATCCTTCTTGCCCCCCGCCACTGCTTCTTTCTGCAGGTGCGCCTGCCCCATTTCCAAACTCCTTGTACCCTCAGGCCACTCTGGAACTGGATGAGGGACAGAGAGAACTTGGCATTGCCATGGAGCACAGGGCCTGGTCTCCCCTTGCTTCCGCTGTTCTCAGGTCAGCTTGGAAAGGGAGGCCATGTGGACTCTCCTTCTCTTACTCAGCCCTAAGTCTTTACCTCCCTAATACTGTAGGTTCCTCCTGGAGCTGGAGAAGCTGAGCTTGGGAGGAAGTCTGCCAGCTTCCCAGAATTCAAAGGAGGCGCTGAAGCCTCTCGTCTGTATAAAATACCCATTACAGTCACTGCTCTCCTCTTGCAAATGAATTTCCACCAAGAAGAGGGACTGGCCAGCAGATCAAGAAGGCTAGGAGTCGACTAAGAGATCAGTGAGAAAACTGAAATATCCCAACCCTTTATTATCTATGCAAATTGCCTAACACGCTGTCCCTTGCACATGTACACATACGTGCTTACACACACAGACATACCCTAAAAGGGGGGAACAAGCGACCTGGCCGGGCTCTCATCCTTGCTTGCTTTTAGCTGCATAGGCCCTCCTCCTCTCTGGGTATCAATTTCCTCATCTGTAACCAGAGGGATTGGAGAGGGTGTCTGCAAAGCCCTTGCCAACTTTCTCAGCTTCTAGATAATCTTGGTTCTGGCCTCAGAGACTTGGTGTTACAGTTTGCTCAGAGAAGGCCTCTGGTCCTGGTGACAAAAAGTCTCTTTGCTTAGGTGTGCGGGGTGTGGGTTGGGGTTGGGGGAATGGGTAGGGCTGCTTCCCTTCTACTTTCCTATCTCCAGGAGTCTCAGGGGACCCACCTTGGGCCAGTTCTTGGGCCTGGAACGACGTTCACTTAGGGCTTCCTTCCTGACTGCCTCCCCTTGGTAGTGGACAGTCAGACTTGCCTGGAACTCTGCCAATCCATTCTGGCCCAGCTTTCCTGTCCTCTTCCAACTACTCCCCTCCCCCATCCCTACCCATCCCCACGCCGCCCCCCAGCCCTGCGCTTCCACACACACCTTCCCTCCCCACCTCCACCATTCCTGAGGAGGCGGGAATAGTGTAGCTTCCAGCTTAGTCAGAGCTCTTGCAGAATTCTATTAAAATAAAGCCATCACTCTTCAATACCTGTGTGAACTTTACTTTTCTGGGCCTTGGTTTCCCCACAACTCACATTAGGGAGTTGAGGGAGCAGCATAGCTTAGGGACTCTGGGACCCCAGTGCCTGAGCTTGAATCCTGGCTTCCCCTTTTTGCTATTTCTGTGATCTTGGGCAAGCTCCTTACCTTGTCTCAGTTTTTCCATCTGGAAAATGGGAGCATAATACCACCTGCCTCATTGGCTGTTGGGAGGCATGAGTGAGATGACATAAGCATGCAAAGCACAGAGACAGAACTTGGCATGTGTACAGTGAGTGCTATAAAGTGTTTGCTAATGTCTCAGTTTGTGCTAATTTGACATTCAGTGGCAATTTCCTGGTTGGGTTGCAACAACGACTAGGAAGCTCAGCCTTCCAGCTTTGAATTTCTGAGATTTCCCAAATGGACACTGTCTCTTCCTACTCATTCTGTGCAGAGAGAGGCGCACACACATGGATGTGGCCGCAGACACCCCTCCAGGGACTACACACTCACTATGTTATGGATGTGTTGCTAACCTAAAAATAAAAGGCCAAAGTGAGAGGCAACAAGCATTTATTTGAGGTCAAAAGAATAACTTTTCTTGGGAAGCACTGGTTCAGGCAGAAGCCCAAATAGCATTCTGATTGGGAGATAAAGGCAAGGGGTATTTATGAGAAAGAGAGGGGAATAATGACGTCAGTAAAAGAAAGGCATTTCTATTGATGCAGATAAGCTGACATAGTGACACTAATTCCAAATAATGTTTTTAATTTTTAGTTCGGTAGTCATCAGTCTAGTAGTTATAATATCTGCTTTCTTGTCATCTTTACAGTTGTTTGCTTTGGGCCTAGTCCAAAGGTTATTTTGCCCTGTTATAATATTCCAAAGGTTTGAAGAGTAAGAGGAATAAGACATGCAAAGCAGTTCCTCTGGGATGGCAGCTCTGGCTCCATTTTAAAATCCCTTTCTCATCTACGGCTATGCCACCCTGAATGTATCCGATCTCGTCTGATCTTGGAAGCTAAGCAGGGTCAGGCCTGGTTAGTAGTTGGATAGGAGACCACCTAGGAATACCAGGTGCTACGGGCATTAAAAAAAACCCAAACAACCCCTCCCACCTCTCTCTCCTCTCTCTCTACACACGTGCGCGCACACACACACACACACACACACACACTGCATTACACATATATATTTACAGCGTCCTCTGAACATTCATATGTTGAACCTCCAATATGATGGTATTAGGAGGTGGGGCCTCTGGGGGGGGGTGGGTAATTAAGTTTAGGTGACATTATGAGGGTGGAGCTCCTGTGATGAGATTACTGTCCTTATAAGAAGAAAAGAGACCAGAACTTCCTCTTTCCACCATGCAAAGACACAATGAGAAGGTGGCTGTCTGTAAACAAGGAGGAGGTCTCACCAGATACCGAATCTGCCAGCACCTTGATCTTGGACATCCCAGCCTTCAGAACTGTGAAAAATAAATGTCTGTGTTAAAGGCACCCACTCTATGGTATTTTGTCATGGCAACCTGAGATAACTAACACAAAGGGGCTGTGGTCTGCGCAGGGACACAAGTGTGCCTGCTGCACCAAACAGAACTAAAGTGGCATGGGTAGGGCCAGTCTGCCGCCTGCCTGTCGTCAACCTAAATAAAAAGGTAAACTGAGACAAGCTCAAAATTGTCAAAAAAGATGAGTTTATTCGGTGATAGCAGAGGAATTGCAATTTGGGACATACAAACTGTAATAAGCTACAGGTGAGTCCCTTGAGGATTTGGGGGAGGCTGTATTTATGAGCAGGGAATGTAAAAAGGGAAGAATTCAGATAGAGTCTGTTAAAATAAAAAACAAATGGAGACCAGCCTTAAAAATTCTCTGAGTAGACAAAATGAGTCCAGTTATACAAACAAAGCTCCATTCAGCTGATTTTGTGAGATTAACCCAACCTGGGTCATTTCTTGTTCATGCCTCTGGAAACCACAAGCAAAACTTCCCAAGGTTGATATGAGGCAACCCCTGACCAACTCCCTGTCATTTAAGGAATTCCAATATTACCAGTTTTTTGTAAATCAGGCATTTATGAAAAACCAGTCTCTCAGTTCTAAAGTTTTGTTTTCCTGATGGTGTATGTGTGCGATTTTCCATTTCATATTCTCTGGTTCCATTTTAAATTGAAATTCTATCACACTGCCTTTGCCCCCAGAGGGGTTGTAAAGGGAACCCGATTTTATAGGTAGGTTTGGGGGAGGAAATAGAGGGATTCAGAGACTTGAGAAAGGAGGGAGCATCTTCTTCCCAGGAAAACCAAGAAGCCCTCTTCTGAGGGCAACAGCTAACTCCCAGCAGCGGAGGGTGTGGTTGGTGTGACAGTGAGGGACAAGAAGCCTGGAGCCCTGGGAGAGGCACCAAGCAGGTGGGGGGCCACACTCATCCCCTGCAGGTGTGAAGGTGTAGCAGCTGGAAACCTCTGTCTCCTCTGCTTAGAGCAGACTGTGGATGTTCCTTGCCCCAGGGTGGTGAGAGGGCTGTTGCTCTGGAGGAGGCATGACTTGGATGTCAGGGACCTCAGGGAGTGGTCTGAGGATGGTGACAGATCCTTATGTTCCAGGCTCCAGAAGAAGCTCCAAGCTTCCAGAAGAGAACAAATTGATAAACTGGACTTTATTACAATTAAGACTATCTGCTCTGCAAAAGGTTAAGAGAATGAAAAGAGAAGCCACAAACTGGAAGAAAACATTTGCAAAACATTTCTCTGATAAAAAAAAAACACTAGTATCCAAAATATACAAAGAAAGCTTAAAATTCAACGATAAGAAAACAAACAACCCAATTAAAAATGGGCAAAAGATCTGAACAGACACCTCGCCAAAGAGATACACCATGGCAAATAAACATGAAAAAACGCTCAACATCATAGTCGTTAGGGAATTGTAAATTAAAAGAACAATGAGATCTTATGCACATCCATTAGAACAGATAAAACCCAAGACAGTGACAACACCAAATGCTGATGAAGATGTGGAACCACAGGAACTCTCATCCATTTGGTAAGAATGAAAAAGGACACAGCTCCTTAGGAAGAAAATTTGTTTTTGTTTTTGTTTTTTAAACTAAGTATACTTATACCAGATAATTGAGTAATTGTGCTTTTTGGTATTTACTCAAATGAGGTGGAAACATATCCACACAAAAATCAGCACATGAATGTTTATAGTAATTTATTCATAATTGCCAAAAATTGGCATCAACCAAGATGTCCTTCAGTAAGTGAATGAATAAACAAACTTGGGTACATCAATACAATGGAATATTACTCAGCGACAAAAAAAATAAACTATGAAATGAAAAGACATGAAGGAACCTTAAATGCACATTGCTAAGTGAAGAAAGTCAATATGAAAAAGCTATATACTATATAGTTCTAACTATATGATATTCTGGAAAATGTGTAACTAGGAGACAGTAAAAAAGATGATTTGTTGCTAGTCTAATTAAGAAAATAATGTTTTCAATTTCTTTAATATATATCAGCTTACTCCGGATATCCATTTCTTTTGTCAAATTTGCAAATTGTAATTTTGAGTAATGTCTCTATTTTATCCAAATTGCCAATTTATTGGTGAATACATAATATTTTTTATTATCTTTTTAGTGTGTGTAGGCTCTGTAGAAATGTCTTCCTTTTTATTCCTGATATTGATAACTTGTCCTCTCTCCGTCTTTCTGGGGGTTTATCAATTAGTATGTTGGCTTTCTACCTCAGATTTCTATTCTTACGCTTATTTCCTTCTTTTCACTTTCTTTAGGATTGACCTACTGTTCTTCCTCTAGCTTTATGAGATGTAAATGTAAATGATTTTTAGCTTTTGCTTCATTCTAAGATATGCTTTTCATGGCAATAAATTTCCTCCTAAGCATTGCTTTAGCATCCCATGAGTTTCAATATCATATATTATTAACCAGTTCAATATATTTTCTAGCTTCTATTTTTATTTTTTTGACCTGTAAATTATTGAGATGTAGTGCTTAATTCCCAGGTAGTTGGGATCTTCTAGTAATCTTTTTGTTATTGATAGTTTAATTTCATTGTAGTCAGAGAATGTACTTTGATTTCCATCACTTGAAGTTTCATATTTTACTCGTACTTAAAAATAATGTAAATTGTTGTAGGTCACAGTGTTCTATTTCAATGAGATCACATTTATTGTTTTGTCCAGATCCTCTATACCGCTACTGAGTGTGTGTGTGTGTGTGTGTGTGTGTGTGTGTGTGTGTGTGTGTGTGAGTCTATTTGTTCTATCAGCTATTGAGAGAGGCGTGTTAAATCCTTTCACTATGGCTATGGAGACTTAGTTCTGTCAGTTTTTGCTTTATAGTTTAAATGTATGTTATTGGGTACATGCAGATTTATGATTGTGATATCTTTTTGTTGAATTGACTCTTCGTTCTTTATTAAATGTCTCTCTTAATCTTTTGTAGTGCTTCATGCCTTAAAATCTTTGTCTGATTTTAGGGTAGCACCACCAGCTTTTTTGGTCAAGTTTGCATGGTATTATCCTTTTGCTTTTAGCTTTTCTGCGTTCTTAGATTTTAAGTGTGTCTCTTGCGAGCAGTGTATAATTTTTAAAAATCATCGGGCTATTCTAGGTATGGAATTCAAAGTTGATGGATTTTTTTTTTCAGCACTTTTCATTGCCTTCTGGCTTCCATTTTTTTCTGTTGAGAAGAGAGCTCTCAGTTTAATTGTTGATGCTTTGAAGATAAAACCTTTTTTTCCCCTCAGGAGTTTGACGACAAGGTGCCTGTGTGTGCCTGTGCGTGAGTCCGTGCGTGCGTGTGTGCGTGTGTGTGTTAAAAACCAAACTCCAGACTTTATTGAGGTTTCGCCAGTGTTCCATCAGTATCCTCTTTCTGTTTCAGGAACCAATCCAGGGCACCACGCTGCATTTAGTTTTCGGTCTCCTTTGGTCTGTGAGTTTCTTAGTCCCTCCTTGATTTTCACAACGCTGACTATCTAGAAGAGTATTAGTCAGATTATCCCATAGAATGTCCCACAATCTGGGTTAATCTTATATTTTTCTCATGATTAGATGGGGGTTATGGGACTTTGGAAAGAATATCATTGGCGAGGTGCTCTTATCATGTAATTCTTTTGATCCTGTGAGCTATGCCAATTTTACTGAATATGTGGGTTGATGCGCTCCATCAATTTTGGCCAGTTGAATGCTGGGAGAAGAAATATTGTGCCAGTTCCAGGCCCTGGCCCTGGAAAGCATCACGTGTCTCTGCTTACCTGTCTCTTGTGCTAATGTGCTGGCCCAAGGCGCCTGAGAGGCCCACTAAGCAGACCTGAACACGCCTGCAGCTTGGAGTCAAGCTACTCTGAGCCCAAGGAATCCCTAAATGTCCTATAGATGCATGAGCAAGAATAAATAATCATAGTTTTAGTCCACTGAGTGTCAGGTGTGCTTTATGGTTGTAGTAGCTATAGCTGATGCAGAGCTAGAGCATCTCATAGTTCCTTCTTCCTCCATCCCAAGCAGTTGTGTTTGAAGCCTGGTGCTTACCTACTTCTCCCCGGTCACAGGTATATTCCACCATCCCTTCCCCTTTTCTTCTCTCCCTCCCTATGATCCAAGACTAAAACTGCCCCAGATCCAGAGTTCACTTCTCTTCCTCTCAGCAGCATGATGAGGCTTAAATGGATTAGTGTCAGGGAAAATTTCAGTGCAAATATATTTGCTATAGAGAGGAAAATTACAAAAAGGTAAATAAAACAATCACTCGACAATCTTATTTCTGCTATATATGAATGATTTATGTAATTGCCATATAGCAAAATAACTCTAGATCATTAAATACAAGACTAATAAGTTTTATTTGACAATAATATTAAATTCCATTTACTTGTTCTTGGATACCCATTGGTCATGTAGTAGGCAATCTGCTCACACATAGAAAATATTGAAGGTATATATCTGATCATTCTCTGGAGCCTGGCCAGGACGGGGGAGGAATGTCAAACTGGGTAGGAGCTGGCTTTGTCTATTTCTCTCAAGTGTGAGCTCTCTTGGCTGGGGTTTCATGGGCTAGATACGCCCAGAACCTTTGGAGCAGGATGAAGCAGAAGGAGAGGGAGGAGGGTCTCTGTGTGGGATCCAACTGTCTGCTTCCATGATTCCTTTCCCCACTCCTACCAGTTCAAATCCTGGCCCCAAGCCCTGCTCTCCACCCTATCACCCTAGCCCATATTAACTTCAAACTTCTCAAAGCACTCTAACCGGGCAGTTTTACATTTTTTGCTCTCATGTTCTATCACCCATTTTCCCCTAATCAGGTTCTAAGCTCCGCGAGGCCAGGCACTCCATCCTCTATTCCTCTGGGGAGCCCAAGGAGTGACATGGAAGTGGGGGGCATAAGGACCAACCTGGGAGAGAAGGAGGTGAAGGCTGGGAGCACCTGTGCAACCCTCCTCTCACGCTGACACAGGCAATTCCTCCTCCATAGGATACATCTGAGCACTCCTCACCCCCTTAGTCTTGATAAATTAGAAAACAGTGAATGAAGAGCCTCCCAGAGGTCATGAGAGCTCTGGCACCCTAGTACCAGACAGGGGAGTCAAGGTTTAGAGAGCAAGGCTGTTGATCTTTACTGAGCACCAGCTGTGAGCCAGCCAGGGGGCCAGGCACTTTGAAATCCCTTTTCAACCCTTTAAGAAGGACTTATTTCCCCCCAGTTTAGTGCTGAGGAAAGGGAGGCTCGAAGAAGCTAATTAACTTCCTTCTGGTCGTTCGGTCACAGCTGAATCTAAGCCTGTCCTATCTCCCAAGGACCTCGGATCCAGAATGGGGCTCCAGAGAGAATCTGTACCGGGTCCTGAGAGTAGACAAGTAAAGAGTTAGTGCTGTTTTTCAGAAGACCCAGGGAACCTGAGAGAAAAAAAGTCATGTGCAGCATATGCGTTATCTTTGTATAGCATGTGTGTGTGTGTGTGTGTGTGTGTGTGAGTGAGAGAGAGAGGAGTTTGGGGGTGGTACTTAAGTTTGTAAGTCTCACTCATGTTTCTAGAGTAGAGGAGACTGAATTCCAGACCCAAAGGGTTCCCCAAGTCTTTGACAAAGGAAGGGGTTGGGAAAAGAGGCCTAAACCATAACCCAGACCACAAAAGCCTTACATATTTAGAAAGGATCCATTCTAGAAAGGATCCTAGACCACGGTAGTGCCCAGGGCCTTTGGAGGTCAGCTCCCCTTTCTACTTCAAGGAATCTGAGGGGTGTGTGACCAGGCCCGTTCTCCTTAATGCCTGTTTCTGTCCCAAACAGAGCCCCAAGGCCCCAGAAACAATCAACCCCTTGCCCCCTGCCCAGTGCAGGGCCCACAGCAAGACCCTGACCCAGCACAAGGCCATTTGCTTCTCCACGAAGAGTGAGACCCTCACAGCCGACTGTTCGGAGAGGGGCTCAGAAGAAACTGCTTCAGGGCTTTCTGTCCAGGCTGGTGCAGGGTCTCGCTAAGGTAGCGCTCCACTGAAAGTCATGATGGGCAGGCAGAGGAGGGAGCAGAGGTCGGGTGCAGCCTGGACAGCTGGGTCGGGGGACCTCTGCAGTTGGGTACAGAGAGTGCTCTTCTCTGGCTTGTAGCAAGGTGAGACCTCACACCTGTGGGGCAAGGCAGGCATAAGGGCAAGCCTCCCATCCCTCCGGCAACCTCTAGGCCTCTGGGTGGGGGTGTGCAGGAACTGACCCCTTCTCTGCTATCATACTTTGCTGAAGCAGAGCTAGGGGACCCCCTTTCCTACCTGATCACACTCTGCAGGATTTTCCTCTCATCTTGGTCCAGACACACGGCAAAGGGGCAGCTGTTGGATCCAATAATCTGTACCTTGTCCACTTTGATCTGCGATGTGCTGATCTGGAAGGAAGGCCCAGTTCAGCCTCCAGAGCCCTGGCCACAGAGCTCCCAGCCCATAGCTGTTCCCAGTTCCCTCCCTTGGAACGGCCAACAAGGCCTGGGGGGTGGGAGCAGGAGTTTGCTTGGCAGCACTCTAAGGCTAAAGGCCAGCTCCAAGGAGGGGTCCTGAGGACTCCATCAGGCCCTGACTTCTCTCCAGCCTCTGTCCTTTCCCGAGCCTGGAAGAAGCAAGTGTCCCCCGAGGAAAAACTGCACTACCCACTGCCCTCACCATGAGAGCCCTGCAGTTCTCTGACACAGCCAGCTCTGCCTCAGACTCAGGGCAGAAACTTTCCACACACATATCTCCCCTCACGAGGAGAGCCATACCTGGTTAAAGCCCTTCTTGGATTTGGGGTTTTGCCTTTTCACCACTTCTGTCAGGTTTAGCGTCAGGGCCTCCACGCTGGCATCTGAAGGGTAGGGGTGGCTCAGGCCAGGCTCAGAACCCCTCCCTGCCATCACCCCTGTGCCCTGGCCGTCCTACTCACCTAGCTCCTCCTGTCTCCGGCAGGCTTTGTTGAGGTTGATGGAGGTACAGACCTTCTCAATGTTACTCCAGCGACTTCGTCCACTGATGGCCCCCTGGAATTGTGGCAAAGCCAGATCCTCTCAGCCTGGAGGCCCCAGTACCTGCTGCCTTCCCTTCAAAGTGGAGGCTCCAGATCACCAGGGAGCTGCCCACAGTCGGCACACCCAGGAAGCTCTCCCTCATTCACCTGAGTCTGCTGGCTTCCTCACTAAGAGCCCCTTACCCCTGTATAGATCTTGGTGACTCCAGGGAGGAGCACCAGGCTTAGTCTATGGGTCACAGGGCAGGAGAGCTGAGAGCACCTCAAGGGGTGGTCTTGATTATCTCTCGCTGAGCCCAGAGCAAGGAAGAGGGGGGTCCATGGGACTGGAGAACCCCCTCTTTGGGTACTTGTCTGAATGTCTCTTTCACCAGGGACCTCCATGTTACCAAACCCAAGATCATTTCTCAGTCCTTGATCAGTCTCAAGGTCAGCTTACTTGACCTCACAAGAAAATTTGAATCTGTTCACCCCTCTCCTCTCCTGGGCTTTCTTGATGGCAAACTCCTGGTTTCCCCACCACTTTTCTAGCTGGAGCCTCTGCTCTGTGTGATCGCCCTCCTTTGTCTGTCACATGATGCAGGGCTCAGGAACTTCTCCTGGGTCCTCTGCTCTTTGCATTACTACTTTCTCCATTAGGGAACCTCCCCTGTGCTTTTTTGCCATGACTACCTATACACCCATCTTCATGTTTCATGTCTGAGTTCAGGTACATTCATCCAATTGCCTGTTCTAACTTTCTCCTTCTACTTCTCAAAGGCACCTCAGACTCAACATATCCCAAACTCATGATCTTCCCCCATTGGACTTGGGCTGCTTCCGAGAATGTGGTACTATAAGTCGCAGAACACTGAAATCCAGAAGTCCAAGTCTCTCCTTTTCCAATCCCTAAGCCCTGAGGCTTACATAATCCAGATACAGCTCCCATTTCTTTCCATCTCCACCACTACCACCACCACCAGTCTAATGCAGGCCACCCACATTTCTCTCCTGGAAAACCTATTGGCCTAACCATGTCACCCGTGGACCCCACCACTCTGTTCTTCACAGAGCTGCCAGAGGGAGCTTCCAAACCTCAAATCTGATCATGTCCCACACATTCCCAGCCCCACCTCAAACTTAAGCCACATCAAAGGATACCCATCACTCCTCTCATTACGATCAAGGCCCTTGGTATTCCGGCCCCGCCGATCTCTGTAGCCTCCCCTCGTCATCACGTTCACACCCACTCTCTCTGCTCCAGCCTCTCTGGCCTTCCTTCCGTGCCCTTGGATGTTCATGTTCTCTCCCATTTTAGGGCCTTTGCACATGCTGGCCCCTCTGCCTGGAGAACACATCCCTCACTTCTTAGCTGAATTAATGAACTCCTGGTGCTCTTTCTAATACTGACTCATTGTCTCTTCTCTAGGAAGTCTTGTCTAGCTTCCCTGACTGGGTCGAATTACCCCCTTAGAGGTTCTCACAGTACCATGTACTTCTCCTTCATCTCTTTTTCACAGTTGTAATTATACATCTGTAGGTTCATCTAACAAATGCCTACCATCCCCTCTAGGCTGTAAGCATTTTGTTCACTCTTCACAACATGCCTGTGCCTAGAAAGACTTCTGAGACACAGTAAGTATTGAACACCTGACACACAGGTCCCAAGGTTAGTCCCTCCTGCCCGTCTCCATTGCCACCACAAGTAAAGTAGCCCCATCATCACTATCCCATTCAGCCCTTTTATTGCCTTGTCATCACTCACCACTCTTTGACATTATCTTGGCCATTTACTTGTTTCTTGTCTGTCTCTCTCCTCTAAAAAAGTTACATGAAGGGCCTAGCCCTTTCTGCTTACTGCATTTCCCCTTGCCCAGCACAGAGCCTGGCAAGAATAGGTGTTAAATGACTATCTTTTGAATGCTCGAAGGAAGGAAGAAAGAAAAGAAAGCAAGAAGCCTCCCCACTGGTGAGGTTGAGCCTCTCGTGGCCTGTACTCCAGGGCGAGACGTGCTCAGAGACTCATGCCCTCCGGTGTGCTCATGCGCATCCCCTCCCACCCCTACCCCACAAATATCCTCACTCTCTTTTCATACCAGTCCCACCTCCCATGCACCTAGCCAGGTGCCCCAGCCCACAGACTCTGGCCTCTGCCTTGCTCTGTGCCTCTGGAAGACCCACCCTGGCCCCACTCTCACCTTAGCCCTGTAGCCAGGCCCTGACACTTCACGGAAGCTGCTGAGCACATTCAGGTGTGGGGAGAACACAGAAGTGGGGAGGCTTTGGAGGTGCGGGGGAGAAAGATGTCCTCTCCCACCCCTTCCCCCCTTCTCTCAGGGTCCAGGGGAGCCTTCTGTAGCCTTCCAGCTTAAAAACTGGGGTCCAGGAACCTAAGAGTCTGGCTCTGTGTAAGGGAAGATCAGGAACAGACCCCAGAAGTCTTACCTTGCTGTAAATTATCTGTAGTGTTAAAGGGACGGCCTCCCGGTCCCCATCAATGCCCAGCCTCTTGCTGCCGGGACCTGTGCCACACACAGACAGACCTTTTACTCTCTCTTAGTGCCTCTCAGACCCAAGGGCTTCGCCTACCCTCACCCCCACCTTTGGCCCTGCCTTCTGATGACCCAACCTTTCAGGGGGTCCCACTTTCCCAGAACTCTGTCTCTTTGTGGCCCTGCCTCTTTGGCCCCGCCTCCCCACTCTCCCCATCTGTCTCCACCCAGGGTCAGGCAGCACCTACCTGAAGCCTTGATGGCACGAGTGGCAGCAGAGTGACCAAGTTCCAGGGAATGAATGAAGATCTCTGTCGTCTTCTCCCCGGTAATAAAAGTCAGCTGGAGAGGGCAGGACCAGGGCATCAGTGTGGACCTCCTGCAGGGGCCCACCAGGCTCCTCCAGCACAGGGCCGGGGGCTGCTATGGGGTAAGGGCAGGCCGTACAGGCCCAGCAGGGCACAGGCTGGAACCTGGCAATGCTGAGGAAGGCCTGCCAGTGAGTCTGATGGAGGAGGTGGCATGGAGTGGCAGGACAGGCCTTACCTCTGTCTGATAGACCTGCAGCAGCACCGGCCGTGCAGCGAAGCGGCAGTAATAGAGCAGCATGTCGGCCAGGATGGGCAGCTGGGTGAGGGAGCCCTCCAGGGGCCGGGAGTCAGCCTTCAGGGACTGCTGGTGGGGGGTGGGGGGCCGGAGCCAGAGGAACAGGTGGAGAGAGAGCAAGAGAGAAAGAGAATATGAGAGGAAAAGAGAGGAACGCACACACAGACATGAGGTACACAGGCAAACGGCCAGAGAGGGCCAGGTGAGATGGAAGCAGGAAACAGAATGGTCAGGGGAGGACCCACAGCCTGGTCTCCATATCCCTCCCTCACTTGGCACACGGGCCTCCAGGGAGGCCCCTGGCTGAGATGGACAAAGCTGGGAGTTGAAGATGGGTGCCCTAGATCCTTTTGAGGACTTTCCCTGTCGCTATAGTGACTCTGTCCCTGGCCCTCAGTGTCCTGGGTTCAGGATCGGTCCTGCCTCTCACCTACCCTCCCTGCTTATTTCCAAGTGAGCCCTGATCCTCCTTGGAGGCCTGAAGCTTGATCTCCCCAAACCAGAGCCTTCTAAGCGAGGTTGTGTGACTGCAGCCAGTGGTCCTCTCACTCATCCCAGGGGCCACTTACCTGGCACAGGACTTCAGGGGGCAGGTGCATGAGGCCCAGCACGTTGCGCTCATACCAGGGGTCGAGCATGCCGAGGTAGTAGGAAATGTCATTGGTACTCTCCTCCCATGGGGCCGTGCCCAGCTCCTGGGACAAGGGGTGAGAGTCATTCCCAGCTACCCTGGACGGCACTTGCAGCCTCAATCTGAGCTTCCCCCTGCTCTTGGAGAAGTCTGACAACTTTCAGTATGCCATACAGCAAAATGCCACCCCCAAGTGCAGGGCAGGGACCATTTCTGGAAGCCAGGACCAGGCAGGAGGAGACATCCTGTAAACATAGGTGATTGCTCTTGGTGACTTCCAAGTAGCACCCTCAGGGAACTGAAACCTACTCATGTCTACTCTACCTTCCCCACCCCATTTGGTCCAAGGCTGGGGACATACTGCAGAGCCGGGGTGCTTTGAGGAGTCTGTGGGAAGTGGGGGTGTCTGGCTCCGAGGGGTTGGGCAGGCGTTAGAGCTGGTCCCCTGGCTTCGCTTCACAGGAACATAGAAGAACTGAAGCTTGAAGAACCGTGTGAGGAGCGGGCGGTTGTTCTCCAGCCGCCTGGCAAGAAGAAGATGGTGAGAAGGGAGCTCCTTGGTCCCTCTTGGACTTAAGCTTCAAGACCCACATTCCGCCAGCACCATCACTCTGCTACCCAGGGCAGAGTGATGCCCCCTATTCCAGTTCT
Source organism: Pteropus medius (assembly GCF_902729225.1). NCBI lineage: Eukaryota > Metazoa > Chordata > Mammalia > Chiroptera > Pteropodidae > Pteropus > Pteropus medius. The sequence goes on from NW_024352783.1 coordinate 1,489,329, forward strand.
TACCGCAGGTTGCTGTATGCCCGAGCCACCTTCCCCGAAATCCGATCGGAGCCGAAGACCACAACACGTAGTGTGGAAGCCTTGGGGTCCTCGTCCCCACTCAGGAAGGGGCGGCGGCGCTGATGGCGAGAGGCAGGGGCCAGGAGCCAGCTGGGCAGCTGGGCGTTGAGCTTGGGCTGGGGCAGGGAGAGGGAGCGCTGGGCTCGGGCAGGGGGCAGTGCTGGGGTGTCCAGGGGGCTGCATAGGCTCCCAGCCCGCCTCAGGGGCAGGGCTGTGTCCGAGCTGCCTTCCAGGCCCCGAGAGTCCCTCCGCATTACCAGCTGGCTGGTGCTCTTGAAGAGTTTATAGATCCTGTTAAACTTCTGCCCAGGCCTGCGGCAGCCCCGGCGTTCTCGACTACCAGGCCTCTTGGGCCACTCTGAGGAGCTCTCCTCACTGTCTTCCATGTAGCCACTGTCCATACCATCCGAGAGGCCCGAGACAAAGGAGGTCAGCAACTGGCGGGAGAGGGTGGCCCCGGAGGCCTGAGATGAGGCAAGGGACAGGGAGGAGTCGTGGAAGGCCTCTGAGCTGGTGGAAAGCAGCGAGTCCCTCTTGGCACAATGCCCATCTGTTTCCAAGTCCTCTTCCTCCTCCTCTTCCTCTTCCTCATCGTCCCCCAGGATCCCTGGCTGGAGCAGCTCCTGTTCCTTGAGCAGGATTTCCTGCAAGATGTCTGCAGGCGAGAAAGGGAGGCATCATTTGGGTGTCCGGACCCTTGAAACCCCTCTTGCTCGCCCTTGGGAGGGGCGACAGGCTAAGACACAATGGACTTGGGGACAAGAGGGCAGAAGGAGGGTCCAGGCCAGCCTAGGACTCAGAGTACTTCCCTCTGCTCTGCTTAGAGCCTGCTCAGGTGGGAGGGCTGCTGGGGTATGGGAGGCAGCTGCACAGACCAGGACCAGGAAGAGAGCCCAGGCAGTTTGGGGGGCAGGCACCATGAGGGCCCCAGCCAGCTGCTTACCAAAGCTGTCCTGGTTCCAGTCGTAAGTATAGCACCTGGCGACAGGAATGGGGATGGTGTGGAGCTTGCCGGGTTTTGCAGTGTCTGTAAGAACAGGGCAGGCAGTGGGTAAGGCCTGGGAAGGGGTCTTGAGATTGGCCAGCCCTGTCCTCTCGTCTTAGAGTTGGCAGAGGACTGGCACAGGCCACGCAGCCGAGTGGGCCGAAGCTGAGCTGGAAGCTGGGATGCCTAGCTTGCAGCCAGAAGACCTTCTTTCAAGGGCACCATGTGGATGCCATAACCCTTTGTAAACTGTGTAAATGTGGCCAACACAACATCTGAGGCTCCTTTTACAGGGTCCAAGCAGAAAAACAATGGCACTATGTCTTCAGGTGTTGTGAGGAATATTGTATCCCTCTTCTATGGTAATAAAGTTGTGGAAAGGAAGTTTCCCAGACTCCTTGGGGTGAGGTGTGGCCATGTGACCAAAGTGAGACAAGGGGTATGTGTAGACATAATGCTTGCAACTTCTGCATTATCTAAATATGTAAACTATGTAAAAAGGAAGTGCCTTGCCCTAGATTAGCATTCTCTTTTCCTCCTCCCACAAGCCACCACATGATGGCAGCCAAACCCTAACCCTGCAGACAGTAACAATGTCCCAGAGGATGGTGGAGCAAGGAGATGTTGAGGAATGCAGGTCCTTGAGTGACTGTGTGGAGCACAACCAGAAGACAGACCTGGACTGCTCGCTGAGGGAGCCAGAGCTGGCGATGGGGAAAGTGGGCCCCACTCTCCCAAGAGCCTTACCTAAGACACCACGGAAGCCAGCTTTCTCTCCCACTGCCTGCAGCTTGGTCCTTAGCCACTGCCGGGCCTCGGCTGCATCCCCGATGCCAGAAGCCAGCTCCTGTGCCTCTGCAGTCTCCGTGAAAATGTCCTCAAGCTCTGCCAGGGTCTTGGACTGAAGTCCCAGGAGGAGACAGGCTTGCTCCTGTACCACCGTGTGGCTGCCCGACTTCTCTACCTCCCAGGGCCTTACTGAGGGCATCAATGACCAATCCCCTCCCTGACCTCATCACCCACCTTTACCCACCACTGACCAGGGAGCCACGCCTCCCCTTACTCTATTCTCAGGAAATGGTCATGAGAGAAAGGCCCAGAGCCAGAGCACTGCAGAGTTGGGAGGGACTTCAGCGTTCACTACTGCAGGCCAGAGAGGAAACAAGGCTGACCAGGGTCTCACAACTGCCCTGTCACAGAGCTAGGACTAGAAACCAGCTCAGCCAGCTTCAGCCTAAATCTCATTCCTCTGAGGCTCTGTGCCCAGCCCCACTGCCCAGGGGGCCAACCACCCTGGTCCAGACCCAGCACAACAAAAGCCTCTTGACCAGGCCAATTCTCCAGCCACTGCCCTGCCATGTCCCTTGGGGTAAGGGAGGCCTGAGTGCACTGGAGACTGTAGCACTGAGATGAAGCAGACAGGGGAGCGTGCCTCTCGGAAGGAGTGCTCTGCTGGAAGGGGATGGTGTGTAGCCCCAGGACACCAGACACATACCTGCAGCCTACGGTGCAGACCTGGGAGGTCACAGTTGGTCCCAAAGGTGGCCTGGAAGGCGTGCAGGAGCAGGGTGATGTAGGCGCTGTGGGGCGTGTGCCCGGGCGTGCTCAGCTTGTTAGCTACGGTGAGGAACTCAGCCTGCACTTCCACTGGGTTCAGCAATAGTACAGTGCTGAGGGCACAGAGGAGTGGCTGTGGGCATTGGGGGCACAGCCACGCACCTCAAACTGGTGCTGGGCCCCGTTGAGGCCAAGGCCTCCCCATAGCCCAGGCAGGGCCTGAGGCCAGAGTGAGGGGGGTTGGTGGTGATGGGGCTCGAGGGTCCTAGTTCCAAGAAGAAAGTTTATGGTCTACTTTTCAGTTTTGTTTTTTTTTAACCAGGTATTTTCAAAGATCTTTTTAAAAATTGAACTCGATTTTCAAAAATTAATTTTACCTTAATTTTTATATAAACATTGTTCTTACAGCACATCTAAATAGATACAAGATTACTCAAAAGAGGGTTGTATTTTAGGTGAGGTGACTTGAAGCCAAGCGATAATTCCGTGGAGGGGGAAGGAGGGCAGACACACACCATGGTGCAGTGTGGCCTAATGTGGCCTCAGGAAATGGTCATGAGAGAAAAAGCCAAGGGTTGTGGCATGGAGTAGCGTATGCCAGGAGGAAGGGGAGCCAAGTCAGGGCTGCGTCTGAGTCCTCCACTCCCAGGGGACACCTTTTCTAAATTGCCAAAGCTAGTTACTCGCACAGGCTAGTATCAGGCTGGGGAGGGAGTGGTGTGCTCAGCCAACTCTCCTCCCGCTGCACCCTGGGCTCCTCCTTGGTGCCAGTGTTGAAATGTGTTCATTATGAAACTTTCAAACACACCCAAATGTTAAGAGAGTCATGAACCCCGAGGGTGTGGATCACGCAGTTAACAGTAAACAACACCAAACTGTTCTCACTTCGCCCATGTCAACCCTCATCACTGCATTTTCTCGAAGTATGTTCAAACCATGATGGTCTTATACCTATAAATGCTTTAGTATGAACCTCTCACACTCGCTCCTGCTCTCTTACAAATCCATGCTATGTTTAAACTCAGTGCAGAGAAGCACCAGGTAGGTAGCATTCCCTCTGATTTCTGTGGACATCTGTCCCAGAGCAGGGCCCTGGGCTTAAGGCACAGGGACAGGACCAGGCTCTGTCAAAGTCCCCATCATTTGGGGAGAAACTATATTTGATTTCTCTATAAGAAAAAGGCGGTAGGCCCACTTGAGCAGCCTCTAACTGAGGCCCTCTCCACTGAGCACTAGATCATTCCTTCCACAGACACGCTCTGAGCCGCGCTGCGTGCAGGACCAGGCCAGGCAAGCCTGTGCTCTCGCCACTGCATGCTTTCACTGCCGAAGAACTTGCCATTGTTCCCATCTTACAGAATGAAAATGAGACCATCTCTCAGCACCAAGCCCTTTCTATTAACCTCCCTGCTCCTCAGGTCCCCAATCTAAAAAATACCTTTCTCATAGAGTTAACTTGAGGAGTGGATGCTGTAGCAATGCTTACAGCAGTGCCCAGATCTCAGCAAGGGCCCGACAGGTGTTGGTGACTACTCACCATTCACCTGATCCAGCCCCCGGGAGGTGTCTTATTTATATACTAACCTAACGTTAGTTACTAAACATTTGTATGCCCTGTCTCTCTCAAAACCTACCACTGGCTTGCTTGTTTGTTTTTACCTGGGAGGGACTCGATAGATGTTTGCTCAGTGGTGTCAATGTTCAGTGAACCCCGGGGCTGAGGATGGGGAGGGACTGGGGTGACTCTAATTTCTAAGCCGGTGGAGTCTGGGGTCTCTGGGCTTCCAAGTGTCAAAGCAAGACAGCACCCACATGCTTGGAGACCTTCCAGAGGGTCTTCAGAATGGAGGCTTCTCCAGTGCTTGTCAAACCGTAAGCCGGGACCCATGAGCAGGTAATTAAATCACAACCAGAACTGCCTTTTAAATGAAATGGAATAGAATGGAACAGAGCCCATCGTATGAAGTAAGAGTAAGTTTATTTCCTGAAACTTGTTTCAGGTGTAGCGCTGTGTGTGTGTGTGTGTGTGTGTGTGTGTGTGTGTGTGTGTGTGTGTGTAATGCACATGCGACACTAAGACGCGTCAGGTTGTCATATAAAATGATTTTTTTATTGTAGATTCTGGTAAAAAATGTTTGGAAATTACTTTTTTAGTTACAAGCAGAAAGACATTTGAAAAGAATGTGAGTTTTTGGGTAATACTGAGGTTCAAATCCTGGCTCAGACACTTAACTAGCTGTGTGACCTTGGGGAAGTTACTTGGCCTCTCCGACCCCCAGTTTCCTCATCTGAAAAGTGGGGTAAAGTGAGGTAATGTGTGCCCAGCACCTGCCCCAATCAATTCAGGTGGTTCTTAACCTTTTTTTAAAAAAAGTCTCTGACCAGTTTAGGAATCTGATGAAAGGCCCTCAGCCCAGAAAAACAAACCTGTGCACAAAACATCACCAGCCATTCCAGGGGTGTCCCCCTGAAGCTTGTTTGTTGGTGGCTGGGGTAAGAGGGCGTGCAGTGATGGAAGGAATGCCAGATGCATGGAGTGGGGTGCTATAACAATAGCAAAACGATGGGGAAGGGGTCCTCCCATCCCCACCCCCTGTTTTCCCTGCCTAAGAGCACTCACACAGTGGAGCTTCGGTGACTCCTAACGGGCAGGCCCTGCTCAGCCCTCACCAGTCTCTGGTAGGAGATTCCTGTGGCCAAAAAAAATAAAAAAATAAAAAAAAATAAGGAAGGAAAGAAAAAGAAAAAAAGAGTTCATAGTTTACCTGTTACTTCAGAAATCATGGCCCTGCACCTTGCAGCAAGCCCAGCACTGGACAATGAGGTTGGGAGTTCCTGGATGAGGTTCAGGACAAGGGGCAGATTAGACCTGAGGCCTCCATGGCTTTTAATGGTATGAGTCCCTACCATGGCTTGAGCCACCCTGCAAAGCTTTTCTCTTCAGATTGTGGCGCTGAGCACACTAGGAGGAGAACTGAGGTCCAGCTGCTCCTAGTTCCTGTCACTGCTCCCCTCTCTCAGTCTTGGTGACCTGCAAGGTGTGCCAGGCACTCCTCGACCTGTTCACTCAGTTTCAGCACCTTCCACAGCTCCCTACCTTCCCCTCAGCTTCTCTGCCTGGCTCCTCACACTCTTTCAGGGGACCCTGAGGGGACTGTCTATCTCTAAGGTTGAGCCTCTGCACCATGGTCCTCCTCCCAGCCTTCCTCTCCAGCCTCATCTACCTTTCCATCTCCTCTGATTTCAAAAGTGTGGAGAAGAAATGAGTCAAAAGTTTTTCCTTTTTGCTTGCAACTTGATTCAGTTCTGCAGCTGGAAAATAGACCCATAACAGTATGTATTCAGTTCTGTGTCAACCTCGGTGAGGAGATTAAACAATAGTTCACTCTCGGCACCAACAAGGGAACAGAAGCAGGCGATGGGACTCAGGGAGGCTGGTAGCCTCTTGTTAGAGCTTGGAAATTCTCATGGTGGTCCCTGCTGTGGGGAACAGAGCTGCCCTGGACTGGGTGTGAGCTGGGAGTAGAAAGGAAATCTCGGAAAGTACACAGCCAAGACTGGGGTTAGAGACAGCCACAAATGGCAGAAAATTACCGATGTATGCTCTGTTCTAATTTAGAACCTGATTGCTTTGATTTGGAGCCTTTCGTTGGATGTTTCTTTTAGGTGATTGTCATATGTTTAGAGGTTAATGTTATGTCTACTTTGATAGTAAAGTCCCTGAAACAGTGGCTGTTACTATCAGGACTTGGAACACCGTCTGGTAGCTGCTAACATGAACAACATGCAAAAGCTCCCCTCATCGCCCCCTCAACTCCCCAGTAAAATGCTGTATCGAACGGGAACACCCATCCCTCCAGAGGCTCCGAGGCAGAACACACAGACAGCCTTCTCTTGACTCTTCTGCACTTTTCTTTTACTGCATAACAGGTAGCCCGCACTCCGTGGGCCAATCGCTTCACCTTTAATTGTGCCTCTATTGACACAGGCCACACAGCTGGTCACACTCCTGAGGGGAGGGCGGTGGGAAGCAGATGGTAAGATCACTCTCCCTTCACATCAGGTTTCCCCCAAACACCGACCATCAGCATCCAATCCCATGGTACTCCTGGAACTGCCCTCCTGAACTCACAAAGCCCAACACCTCGACCTTATCATCATTCTCCTTGAATAATATTTTTTTGAGTGTTTGATACTGTTGACCACTTTTTACTTGAAGCGAAGCTTGCTTTTCACCATTAGTCTTCATGACAAGGAACATTCTTCCACATCTTATATTTCTCTACCTGTTTATCTTAGGATACCCTAATAGTCTCATTTGGGAATTGTAGTGTGGTTAGAGCTGGGACCTGCTTCTTATCAGCTATACTGGCTCCATATAATCTTGCTGTTTGCCTGATTTTGCTGCTAGGGGACTTTTAGGAGGATAGCTGTGCCCCTTGACACACCCTCACCCAGAGGGAGTTATTTCCAGAGCTAAATATCCTAGACACCAGCAGTTCCCAAGTGGAGCACAGAGCATCAGATAGAACTCCCTCCTCTCCCCCACCCCACCACAAAAACATTTTTAAAATCCAGTAGGAGGCAGTCCAGGGTGATCACAGTGGTCCCACGAACATCCTGGACCAAGCTTCTCCCATTTTTCTGCTCCACCATCCTTAGCAGGAGATACCATCCTCAAGATCACTTCATGGTCTAAGATGGCTGCTGGAGTTCTGACCATCATGTCCTCATTCCAGTACACAGAAAGGAAAAAGTGAGGGGGGTTGCAAAAAGTTTAAGTCACTGTTATTTTGGGCTTCCTGTTATAGGCAGCTTGTTCAGTTCCAGCTGATCACACCCTATGATTTCTTGAACAGCTGCCTTTCACTCCTTTCCTTAAATCTCCCCTTGTGATCATGTGATATAATAAGAAATATATGTATGTATGTATGTATGTACGTACGTATTAATCCCCAATTCCTGGGACAGGGCTTCTAAATCCTTGTAATTTTATGTGTGATAGGTGTGAAAGGAGCATCTTTTGTTATTTATAACTAGCCCCTTTTAACTGGACCTGAGTTTATGCTAATGAGGTGACTCTTGGTGGGTCCCTATGTAGCTTCTGGTAAGGGCTAGTTGCCCTATGGAACCAACCATGTAATTGGAACTTTCAGGAAGGGTAGAGGAGCTTAATGGGTGAGATGACTGAGTTAATAGCTAAATTTTAATCAATCATGCCTACTTAATAGAACCCCCATAAAAACCCTAAACAATGGAGTTCAGAGAGCTTCCAGATTGGTAAATGCATCCATGTGCCAAGAGGTAAATGTGCCCCAACTCTACAGAGACAGAAGCTCCTGAACTCAGGACCCTTCCAGACCTTGTCCTGTATACCTTTTCGCCTGGCTGTTCATCTGTATCCTTTATAACGAATGTGACTAAAGTGCTTTGCTGAGTCCTGTGAAATGTTCTATCAAATTATTGAACCTGAGGAGGGGGTCATGAGAACCCTGATTTGTAGCTAGTTGGTCAGTAGTAAGGGAGGCCCGGACTTGTTATTGGCATTTGAAGTGAGGGCAGTCTTATGGGCTGAGGCCCTTAACCTGTGGAATCTGTGCCGACTCCAGGTAGTTAGTGTCAGAATTGAACTGAATTGTTGGATACCCAGCTGGTGGTTGGAGGGCTGGAGAATTGGTTGGTATGTGGGGTGGCAGGATGAGGTGGGGGACCCATGTGTCTGGTGTCAGAGTATTCTGTGGGTAAAAATGGCACAGATGCTCACCTATTAGTCAATGTTGGTTGGTGTTCTTTCAAGGGGTTTAAACCTTTTGTTCCACAATCAGAGACAAAAAGGAGAAAGTGCAAATGTTTATGACTAGTAATGTCCCAAAAGAAACGTATTACTGGGAAAGAATATTCAGAATTCACCTGCCACCAGCTGATAGGCAAAACTAACCTAATTCAGGTTTGTTCCAGCTTTGACAGGAGGTCAAAAAGTAGGAAGGCACTAAGTGAAAAGGAAAGGGACAGGAGAAATTGCCTAAAGGCAGAAAGCACTTGGCAGCCAGGACAGCCCAGAGACTTTCAGCCATGCAGTCACCTGCCTAGGCCTCTTGGTAGAAACACAGCTTTATGCAAATGTGAGAATGTGGTTTTTGGAATCAAAGTTTACAGGTTTTGGAATCGAGAAGACGTGGGTTCTAGTGGTAGAGCTCTTGTTAGCAATGTGACCATGTGCAAACTACTTGGTTGTCTAGTCTTCAGTTTCATCATCTGAAAGATGGAAATAATAGTAACTATACAGGGGAATGTTCTGAGGATAGATGAGACTGACCCTTAGCAGGGTTTAATGCACCATAAGCACACAGTTAACGCAACTATTGCCGTCATCATCATCATCATTATCATCAACAATGATTACAGTTCTAATTTTGACCAGGAGGCTCAGAGAACTTACATAACCTGTCCCAGGTCATTGGCCAATAAGTGACAAAGCACAGGTCTCTGACATACCAAGACCCATGTTCCCTCTTTCACACTTGACTTTATAGCTTTAGCAAGAAACACTAAACTTCCCTGAGTCTTGATTGTCTCGTGTATGAAATGGGAATAATATTGCTTTTTCCTCTTACTCCATAGGGCTGTGGTCTGGGTGAGATGCAATCACTGAGGCTTGTGTGCTTTTGAGTGACTCCCACATATGATGCACACTGTTGCCCCTCAGGATTACAGATAAATTCTTTGCAGGCAAGTATTGTGGTCTGCACAGCCATGCCAGCATAGAGTAAACATTCAACAAACATGTGGGCTCAACTCAAGAGAGCTGTGGTGGGCAGGACCCAGCAATACTGACGTGAGGTTTCCTGCCACCTTCACAGTAGAAGCAGTAGGCACTCTATTGGGGGGTGGAGTCAGGAAAAAGGGGGAGGCCCATGGGCTTCATAACCTGCCCACTTCCTCTGGCACCCAGCCACATCAAAGTAGGATAAACTGTTTCACTAATCTCCATGGCAACTAGATCCGTAAGTCTCCCTTGGTGGAGGGCCCAGCTCTTCAAGTCCCTTGTCATCTTCTCCCTATGATCTTGCCAGGACCTTTCTCTTAAGCTAACACCACCCCAAACCTTAGTGCCCCAGCAATGTGAAATCAATGTGCCTTAGCATTTATCCTCACAAACTTATCAGAAAGGGAGATATTATTATATTCCCATTTTATAGGTCAGGAAACTGAGGCTCCTATAAGTAAAATGTCTCACCAAAGGCCCTACAGCTCCAGGATTTGAAACCACAATGGTCTAATACCAAGTACTGGTAACCACTAAGCTATTCAGCCCCAGCCTCTCCTCTGAGAGCTCATCCCTCAGCCTCCATTCTGGCCCCCTTCCTACTCCCTCCCATTGCCTCCTTCAGTTGGGCTCATTGGGGGTGGGGGCACCCAGAAATAAGGAAAAAATATTACCACATGCCTTTACAAAACCACGTTTTCTAACAAGCCCATTTAAGGCTCATGTAGAAGATTGTAATTTAGTTTAACTTACTATTTGCTGTTGATGAAGGCTCAGGCTCTGTGAAATTAGAGGTTAACTTGTGGATGTGAGATCAGTAATTTTTTTCAGTATAAAAGATAACCTCAACAGTAACAGTTTTATTCCCCTATATAATTTTAACTAATTTTGTTTCTAATTTTGCAATCTTACTCTAGCTTATGTGAGAAACTTATTTTAGTTTTTCGTATTCTCCTTTAAACCAGCACTACCATCTTACTGGCTCCCTCAGTAAGGGAGTCGAACATATCTTTGACATAGGCTCAATATACATTTGTGTGAATTAGGCTTTTTTAATTGTTTGAAGACAACTCTCTGACAAGACAGAGTTAATGGTTTCCTGTTTCAGATCTGCTTTCCCTGGAAGAGGAGAAATTCTTACCACAGGCAGCCTGGTCTGTACATCCTTCTCTAGACCTTTGCCTTCTCCTAGGTCACCAGCATATTGTCTCAGGGGCAACGTTCAGGGGGAGGCCCTCAGCAGTGAATGGCAAGAGTTCCAAGGGTCCTCCCTGCTCTGAGTCCAAAGGACCTTCATACCATTTCCATCTCCAGTTGCTGCTCTGCCTGGCTCTTATCTCCAGGCTTAGAACCCCATGTCTCAGAGTCTGGGCCTCTCCATAGCCTGCCCCCTTGCTCCACATCTGCTCGCAGCTGCCCAGAGCAGAGTTCCTGCTCAGCTGCCCACAAAAGTATCTCCGAGCATAGTGTGCATTCAGTGGAGGAGAGCCAGCTGGTTCCACTTGAAACTGGGAAGTGATTTCCCCACACACAGGTGACAGCCCTCCCCAAACCCAACATCTCTGTATCCCTATTTCAAAGTAAGAAAGAGTCGTTTAAATCTTTAGTATAGACTGAAGGCCCTGCCAAGGCCTTTGCATGTTAAGTCTTTTCTGTCTCAATTACAGATGGGAAGAAAAGCTTTGCATTCTTGTTAAAGGAATTCTGGTCACAAGCTAGAAGCCCAGAAGTGATCTAGATCTGCTTGATTTGGGAGGCAGTGGGGAGGACAGCAATGAAAGAGGTTCTTAAACTGGTTTGTTCATTTAGGGTGTCTTGGAAAGTTAGGATGGCAGTCTGTCAAGTCAGCATGTGCCTGAGCACCTTTCCTAGTTCAACACTTTCTCAGGGTCTTCCTGATTTCTTAATTCTTCTGCCCAAGTCTCTCCTATGAGGTGAAGTCCATATAATAAGTAGACATAGGTTATGGCCAGCCTTAGCCTGTGCCTCCTCTGCTCCTCTGTAACAACAGATGGTTGAATGACTGAGGGAAGGCAGATCAGCTGATCGATTGGGCTAACAGTTCAGCTGATTGGTTGGGGGCAGACAAATCAGATGATTGGTTGGGGAAGGTAGTCAGGAACCTCACTGAAAGAATTTAAAGACAAAGCTTCAGTCCTGAGCTTTCTAGGGTTCATGAATCATTGGGGAATAAGGTTTGCTACTTTTGTCCTGTGTGTTTAATGTGTACAATGAGAATTAAACGTCTAAATAAAGTGTGGTGCATATATAGATTAAACAGTATGGAAGTTCCTTAAAAAGAACAGAATTAAGAATAGAATTACCATATGCACCAGCAATCTCTCTTCTGGGTATCTACCTCAAAAATTCGAAAACATATCCATAAAGATATATGCACCCCAATGTCCACTGCAGTATTTTTCACAGTGGCCAAGACATGGAAACAACTAAAATGTTCTTTGATAGATGACTGGATAAAGAATTCAGTTGGATAAAGATGTGGTACATATATATAATAGAATATTACTCAGCCATAAGAAGAGATGAAATACTGCAATTTGCAACATGAATGGATCTTGAGGTAATCACGCTAAGCAAAATAAGTCAGACAGAAAATGTTGAGAATTATATGATTTCACTCATATGTGGGATATAAAACTGAAAGCAACAAACAAATAAGCAAAAAATAAAAACTCATAGACACACACAACAGGTTCATGGCCACCAGAGGGAAAGAGGGGAGGAGAGAGGTAGATAAGGGTAAACGGAGTCAAATATATGGTGACAGAAGGAAATTTGATTTTGGATGGTAAACACACAACACAATATACAGATGATGTATTATTGAATTGTACACTTCAAATCTATATAATTTTATTATTCAATGTCACCCTCCAATAAATTTAAAAAATTTTTTAATACTATACCACACGCATAGATTTTTTGGACCGGCTCTTTTTTTTCTCCCCACTCAAGTTACTGAACAACTTTTGATCTCAGTAACTGTGCTTCTATGATATTATTTTTAATTATTTTTAACGACTTTGCTACAATATACCTCAACCAAGTTCAATATTTAGGTCTTTGGGGATTGGTTGATTAGAAATAACTCATCGATAAACAACCTTGTAGAAAAAATTTTTGCATATCCAAATTATTCGTCAGGATAAATTTCCAGGAATGGAATTGCTGGGTGAAAAAAATAATGTTTTAGAGAATGAACTCCATTTTCCTGACCAACACTGGTCTTTTTGTTCCTTCTTATGTTTGCCAATTTGATAGGGGGAAAAAGGTGTCACGCTGTTTAGTTTTGCATTGTCTTTATTACTAGTGAGGGTAAATATTTTGGGGGGTGTTGCTCAGCTGTTTATGGTTCTTTTTTGAAGTGCTTGAATCATGTTCTTTGTCTATATTTTCATTAGTGTGTTTGCCTTATTTTTAATCAACTTAAAAGAACTTTTTGTGGGTTCGAATACTATTCATTTATATTACAAATATTTTTCTTAGTCTGTCATTTACTTATAGTGGGTTTTGCCACATAAAAGCTTTAAATTTTATGCCCTCAAATCTGTTGGCCTTTTATAATTTTTGCTTTGGAGGGACATGTTTGGCAGCTCTTCTCCACTCCATGCTGATATAACATATTTTTCTTCCATTACTTTTATGGTCTTGTTTTCCACACTTAAATCTTTAATCTATTTGTAAGTTACTTTTATGTTTGAGATAGAAGTCAATTTTTTTTTTTTGAGATAGAATTCTAACTCACTTTTTATGGCCTGTCACTTATCCTAATACCATTTATTAAATGACCGATTTTTTTTTTATCACTGGTCTGAGCATGCCACTTTGTCAAGTAATAAAATTTTATATATTTAATTTGTTTCTAGCTATTTTATTATGTTGTTTCACTAATTTATCTATTCTTATACCAATAGCGTGCTATTTTAATAACTATAGCCTTAGAGTACCTTCAAAGACCTAGTAAGAAAAATATCTCATTCTTAATCTTCTTTAAGAATATGTAAATACATAATAAATACATCAAAAAATGCTGCTGTAGAGGATGAATTCTTTCAGACAGACTTTATCTGTTTTGTTAAAGGTTTTAAAAGATGTTGGTATTTCAATCATGGTTACATTTATTTCCGTAACACCTAATGTTATTACAATACTGATTGAATCTAGCAACATGTCTCTTAAATTATTTATCCTTCAGTTAGGCTTGTTTTCTCTATGTAGGTTATTCACATTTCTTCTATTTCTTTTATATTTTTAGTTGCTATTATAATTTTTTTCCATTATGTTTTTTTTCTGGTTAATGCCATTATCCAGGAAAGCTCTTACCTACCTGTTTTCTAGTCCAAAGTACCTATACGCATGAAGGGGAAGATTACTGACTTAAATGGAAATGCCTCTACTATTTCATTGTGGGCTGTTACTTTATTATTAAGAACATTTCCACATATTAGTAATTTCCATATATTAGAGAGGTTGAATATCAGGAATGGATTTTTAATTCCATCAAAAGCTTTAGAGGCATCTATCAAGATGTTTATGTTACTTTATTCCTTTGAGCTATTGACGTGCTGAATTACTACAGTATCAGGCCACCTCTCAATATTTTCTCTTGCTTACAATAGTTTTCTAAGACTTCGTTTTCATGTCTATTATAGAACCTGCAATTTCTCAAGAATTCCTACTTTTCAGGCGTCGCATATGAAAATTTAGACAGTATCAGGCCATTGTACACACTTATCATGGTGCCCATCAACCATCAACCTATCAATTCCTAACACCAGCCACCCTCCCCAGCCAGGACTAAATCTATCCACACATACATTTCCCTGTTTGCTCCTGAGGCAAAGAAAACAAATGAGGGCCTCTTGTCAATATGGTGGGGGCTTCTCCTTCTGACTTGGGAAGCCTCAGAGACCCCTTGGACAACTGGAGCAGAGGCATAGGTCACATGGTGGGGTCTCCTTGACCTGAAACCCTGCTTGGCTTCCCCTAAGAATTCATCCTTGAGTTACTGCCTATGTTCACTGCTTTCAGCCACCTGAAACTGATGCACACATGGTGTACACAGCACATGAAGAGGAAACTCCAAGATTCTGAAGCAAGGCCATGGGGAGGGATGAGCTAAAGGATGAAAGGTGAGAAAGATCATAGCCAAAGAATAGTTTCTGAAGAGCTGGAAACCTCCCGATCCCTGCTCCACGTGCCAGCTAACTCAACACTTACCTGGGGCCTTGAGTTCAGCATCGATGAAGGTGAGCAGTTCCTGGCAGATGCTGCAGTAGGGAACAGGCCAGGTCAGGAATCGGTGGTAGGTTCTGGCTGCTTTCAGAAGGAGATCTGAGTCTGGTGGGAAGTGTGGAGTCTGAAATGGAGAGGGAGTGGAAAGCAGAGAAGTCTGAGTGAGAGAAAGCTCACTGATATTCCAAAATAGAACCTGCAACTTTTCTGGTATGTTCCACAAAGGGCACACATTTGCTGGCAGCAGTATGTCCAAGGACAAGGTCAGGAAGAACTGGAAGTAACTCACAGAGAGAAAGAGTTACAGATGGACAACATGGCTCCCAAGGATGTCTCTACTATAAAGGCCTTGTTTTTTCACCAATCATAACACAGTTTACCCAATATATGAGAGAACTTCTCTGAAAAGCTGTCACCTTGGAGGTCATCTTAAATGGTGCCATTGCTGCCTCTTATTCTGGGGAATGGTCTTCACCACATTATTCTCACTAGAGGCATATGTTTATTCTTTGAAGTGGATTGACTCAGTGTACATGGAATCATTTGGTGCCACTAATCTGGCAAATACAAAGGCTGATTACATAGTGTGAAACTAACTGTTGGGGTACAAATTGAGGTGGACATAACATCTCTTAACAGAATATCTTTCATGGCTCGTGAACAGGATGTGACAGCAGTTCCTCCATGGGTGCCCAACCAGACATGCCAAGCACAATGGCATCCACATGGAGTTACTGAAGCCATCAGAGGATTGACACCCATCTCAAGTGTCATTGCTTGACAGTTTCTCTCTCAGCGTTTATCCTCAGAGTTATGAGGGCTATGCACTCCCCCACCCCATGGATGTTCTTTCCTTTCTTCCCTCCACGCCCATGGCCCACCCTGGTACTTACACAGAGGACAGTGGAGTAGAAGAGTAGGGCCAAGGGGGCGAGGAGGTCATAGGTACCCTGCTCTTGGACCTGTGAAGAGGACAGTAGAGGAGGGGTTAGGCTCATTCACAGGGTGTACAACAGTAGTGCTTTCTTGTTTTATTCTCTCTTTTTTAAGTGAAAAGCAGTGTAACCACAAGACAAAAATTTGGAAAATAGAAGTTAGAAAAAAAAACATTCACAATACCCCCTTTCCAAACTCAACCACAGCTAATGTTTCGACGTACTTCTCCTTACACCATTTTCCTCTATGTATTTTCCTCTGCAAAGTTGTCATCATAGTGTGTATATTTTTACTCTTAATGTCTTCTACATATAATATTATAAATGAATTTCTGTTTTGCTACATGGTCTCTAAGGCGATGTTTTTCCCCCTCCTGGTTATAGATTTACTTGTTATTTCTATCGTAAATATTTTTTTCCAGTTTGTTGTCTTTTAATTTTATGGATTTTTTTGATTATATAAATTACAAGTGTTAATTTTTTCTTCTATAGATTTTTGCTTTGGCATGCAAGGATCATGTGACTACTCTGAAATATCTTCTTTTTTCCTTGAAGCTTAATTTTCTTAAATTTAAATATTTAATACACCTAGAATTCCATCTGCTATATAGTATGAATTAGGCATCTCACTTTGTATTTTTCCAAATGTTTAATCAATTTCCCCTAAGCCATTTAATAAATATTACTGATACCATTTTATGGCATATTAAATTTTGTTTATATCCTTGGCTAATATCCATTATTTTTATTAGCTGCAGAATATTCCTTCTGGTAGATATCTATGATTTATTAGTTTCATTTTAGACATTTTAGATTATTTATTGCTATTTAAATACTTATGTAATGAAACCTTCGAGTAAATTTCTTTTTCTGTAATTTGTATTATTTATTTAGGATAGAGTTCAAGAAGTGGAATAAATCAATCGAAGACTATAAATATGATTATGATCTTTGAAATATATTGTCTAATTGCTTCCCAAAAGGATTTTGCTATTTATAATATCTTATATGTATGAAAGTACCAGTTTCACTATACCCTTTTCTGTACTGGTTATTATCATTTTTTGCTAATTTGCCAGGCAAAGGCTTTCACATTATGGTTTTAATTTGCATTTATTTTATTATAACTGGGGCAACATTTTTCCCGTATTTGTTTACAAGTTCTAATTATTCTTTTGTGCGTTGTCTCTTTGATAGAGCTTACCCAACATACCACACACACATGTGCACACACATGATTTAGAATTCTTTGGTCTCTCAGCTCATTCTAGAACTCAAGGGGTTGAAGATGCAGAGAAAGCCTCACCATCTCTGCTGCACCTGGTGACCTCTACAGGCTCAAATTTATTCTGGATGGACCATGTTTCTGCTCCACCTGCTGCCCAGTCCCTTCTACGAAACCTTCCTCTTATCACTGCACAGCAGTTGATCTCTCATATTTAGGTTTGTAAGAGGTGGTTTAGCAATTCTGAATTGGTTTGCTTGTGATCAGGGTATAAATGCACCAGGCAAATGGCCACGTCAGAACTGGAACCTTGGGAGTCTCAATAAACCAAGACTTTCTTCTTATAGGTAAAGGGAAAGCAAACTGAGAAAGTCAAGTGTTTTCCAACTCAGTTATGTACTTACGAAAAAAAAAAAAAAACCCAAAACTTTAAAGAGAATTCTTTATGAAAGAGCCAGAATCCTCTTTAGGGACTCACAGCTATTCTGAAACCTCAGCGTAGCTCAGCATTAAATGCACTCTTCCTCTTAGTCATAAAAGCCTATTTTTTTCTTAATTGTTAGAAGAGGTATCAGTTTACTTCTCTAATCAGTTTTCTCTTTTGTGTCTTTGTTTATACGGATCTTTTGGAGGAAAGGAATTCAGTATGGCTTCCTCCCTCCTTTCTAGTCAATACGTTGACTTATAAGCAATGCCTGTCTAAAGCAGCAGCTTAAACTCAGGACCCTGGCTCACATATCACGTGTTCTCATTGAAGGACAACATCCCTTCCCAGAAACCTTCGATCCACAAGTACCACTAAAACAGAGAACTCACAGATTCTCAGTGCCTTTGCCAAGCCCTTTGGTGTCCCAGGCACCCTAGAACTGACCATCTGTGAGGACCTCTTTCTCGATTCTACAAGGCCAATCCCAGCTCTACTTTTCAGTCCTTGGCTGGCCCTCACCTCTCGGGTTTTCTGCAGGATCTGTTCCAGGAGGATAAGGAAATGGCCTGGATCCCTGCTGACCAGCTCCTGTAGGCTCCAGCAGTTCAGACATAGCCCAGCTGAAAAGAGAGAGAGAGGTCATTGGTCAGTTTGGGGTTGGAGAGGATTGGGAACCCCTGGGGCTGCACTGGGGCATTCCTTAAAAGTAAGAGTCTCAGAAAATTCAGGACCAACACTCAATCCTATTATGCCCCATCAAGACATAATGACAAGTTTCTTATTCCTGGAGTCTTGAGAGATGTAGAGAGGGGCTGGAATTCCATTCAGAGGCCGATGAACCAGCCATGATTCTGCTTCCAGTGCCTCTGGAGAGCACCCATTCTCCCACCACCTCTGTGCCTCAGTTTCCTACATTGGGTGCTGGAACTCTGAGATGCAGGGAAGGAAGACAGAGGCAGAGACTGCTGGAAGAATAAGGAGAGGAACCATGGTGACATCCTCACACACACCCCAACACAGAGCTGAGTCCATGGGACTTCCCAGGACTGCCTGGAATGGACTCCAGGAAGGGGAAGCTAAATTAATTTGTATTTTGAAAACTACAATGAGCACTTTGTCATCTGTAACTTCCCCGAAACTTTCTTATTTTGTCAATCTCTGTTTCCCTGGAGTCAGCAAGTGTAAACCCCTAATATTTAAAGAAGTGGTCATGGAGGCCTCTGTGTGTGTGTGTGTGTGTCTCTGTGTCTGTGTAGTGGGGAGTGAAAACAGTAGAGGTGGAAGTGGCTTGACGATGAGTTTCATGGAGCTTAATTTCCAGGCCCCCTCATATGTATAGGCTCCTTCCAAAGTCCTGAGGATCCCAGCAGTGTGTTCATATGGTCATAAGTTTTTGTAAAATTTGCAAAAGTCAGATATTTTTGGATCTGACTTTTACAGATACAAAAAGAATATTTTACAGATATTCTTTTACTTAATGATGGCCCCCTCGATTCCATCAGCTTAGGCTCCATCAAACTCTGGATAGGAAGCAATTAAAAAAAAAACAACGACTACCATTTATAAATGACCTACTGTGTGCTAGTCCTTTGCATACATTACCCCCATGAGTCTCCCATCCTCCCTTAAGGAAGGTGGTTCCTGTAGTTATTATTCTCATTTTATAGACAAGGCAGGTGAGGTCCTGAGAGGTTAAGTGTCTTGTACAAGTTTAATAGCCAGTGAGAGACAGTTTCAGATCTGTTTAATCTGAAAGACAAGGAAAGCCTCTCAGAGGAGGTGATATTTGAGCTGAGACCTGGATGAGGAAGGGCCAGCTGTGTGCAGTTCTGAGGGGAGAGTTCCTAGCAGCAGAATGCAAAGATCGTGAGATGGAAAGGAACCACATACATTCAAGGAGCAGAGGGTGTCTATCTCATGGGGTAGTTCGGGAGGCAAATGAGATACAGGATGTGAAAAATCTTTACAAATATAAAGAATTATTACAATTAGGCACCAGCCTTCAGGGACACAAACAACTGCCCCAGACTGCAGATACCCTCCATTTCTCAGTCCTGAGGAACATGGAGCATGGAGGCCTCTTGCTCCCTGAAGCTCTGCTAAGACTGTTCCTTGTTCTATGGGGAAGAGAAGGATGGGGATGTGGAATGAACTAAAAATCAAGAAAACAGAATTCTGGGGAAAGCTGTTTATGAATTCCCAGGTGCTCTTCTGGAATCAGCAGTTGTGGTATCCCTAAGCAGGTTCAATAACTGCTATGCTTCTAGCACATGCTAAGGAAGCAAGATACAGCCCTGAGGAGTATGAGGAAGACAGCATGGAAGAAAGGAGAAACTGCAACATACCAAGGGCACCTGTGCTGAGCACCTGCCCAGGTAAGGTCCAGGGTTTGCTCAAGTCACACACAGTTGGAATCAGAATCTGCCAGCTTCTATGCCTGGTCCAGTGCTCACAGCAATGCCTGAGGCTTCTTTGGGCCCTAAGAGCACCTCCTCAGCTTCCTCGGACCTACCTGACCAGGAGGTGGAACGGCGGTTGAGGCTGAGCCCGTGCAAGCAGCGCTCCAGAGCATGCCGGATGCGGTCTTCTGTGCATGTTGTGGCTCCTGGCTGCATCTTGAGTCATTGCCTGCATGGGGGACAAACACCAGTCAGCCTAGAGACTCCCATGTCTGAGTTGCACATTGACTAGCAGGGCAGATGGCACAGACAATGGGCACTCACGGCCCGGTGCCATCAACCTTGTTATAGCTTGAGCGCCATGAATGCAGAATGAGGGGGCTTACAGCTGCCTTCAGGGCTGGAATGGCTCCTGGAGGTGCTGCTCTGAATGGCAGGAAGGGGCCCTCCTGCAGCCCATCAGCTCAATGCTATAGGAAGTGAGGGGTCAAGGACAGGAATGGAGAGGCACCTGTCCCACCTGGCAGTGGCAAGTGTCTCCAAGAGCCTAGGGAGTGCCCGGAAAGTGGCCAGACCTCAGTAGGCTGGGCAGGAGGACACCAAGGGAAAAATCAAAATTACTTGGGGGACTTTTTCTGAATTTCCAGGCCTGCATTCCCCCCGCCCCCCACCCTCCAGAGATGGATAAGGAATCTGTTCCTGATGAAAAGAGCACAGAGATCTCCCTCAGTGCACTGAGTGCTCCAACTCTAAGGTCTGGTGGGAACTGCCTTCATACATCCCCCACCTCACCCCACCCCACCCTCTGCTTGGGTGCCCAGGCCACAGGCACCTGTTCTTTTAGTGCCCTCACCTCCACTGTTGCCATTTTCCTTTGCTTTCTCTTAGCCTTGGCAGTGTTATCCGTTTCCCAAAGACCCCCACTTGGCACCCCTATCTTGTTCTACCGAGAGCCCCCAGCAGGTCAGCCTAGCTTCTTAGTTATGTGTGAGGGCCCCTGGGTCCCTTGGGAAGCCATGACGGGTCATTTAGCGCAGTGAATAAGCCTGGCCTCTGGTATCCACAGACTTGGACTTAGATCTTGACTCAGATATTTGCTAGTCATGTGCCTTTGGACCAATTTTTAAACTTTTATGAACCTCAGTTTACTTATCTGTAAAATGGGATGAAGAGAGTACCAACCCTAAAAGGCTGCTGTGAAGATTAAATGCCATAGTGAATGTGTTGAGAAAGTTTTCAAGGCAAAAAAGCTATCACGCCACAGTCTTTGCCACATCATTCTTTCCTTCAGGAATTTCACTGCATTCACCCTTCCAGGAAGACCCTGTTTCTCACCAATTAGACCAGGTCATAGAGGGAAGCTGAGGAAGTAGTGGTCCAGCTCCGTGGAACTGGGGACAGACCAGGAAACCACAAGCAGAAACACAGAGCTCAGAGCTAAGCCATGTAAACAACATGCAAAGAGCTACAAAATCCTAACCTGAGCCCAGCTGCATGGCTGGGGCATTCATCTTACAGACAGCCCGGTAGGCAAATCTTCCTCCTCCCCCGACCTGGGAGGAAACATGAGCCCAGGGAAACATAAGCCCTTTGTGAGCTGTCCAGCATCACATGACTTCAGTGATGTCCCTGGGATGGTGTAGGGGTGGGCACACAGGAAGCAGAATGCATGCATTTGTTTTTTCATATATTTACTGACCATCTACTATGTGTCAAGCACTAGCGACACAGCAGTGAATAAAGCAGGCAAGCTACTTGGTGAGAGACAGAGACACTAAACAACTTAACAGACCAAAAAAAGAGGTCGTCACAGCAGGTGATCATGCTATGAAGAAAGAGATGGTGCCGGGAGGGGCCAAAACAGGAGCCCACTCTAGGTTGTTGGATGTCAGGAAAGCCTCTCAGAAGGGATATTTCCGCTAAATGAGGAAGCCAAAAGTGAAGTTAGGGGAAAAACATTCCAGAAAGAAGAGACATGTGCAAAGGTCTGGGTGCAGGAATGAGCCTGCCAGTAAGTGCAACCCTGGAGCACACACTAGCCTTCCATGTTCCACACCTTCTAGTTGCTGAGGTAGCAGATTAAGTTCAGAAAAACTCTCCGGACCATGGACCTTGGGTGTTTCCACTAGTAGTGCCTGGATGCCCAAAGATGTCCTTGGGACCTTCCAGGGCAACTTTCACAGTTGCCTTGGGGCTTTTTGTCTGCTGACTCCTCCACAGGTAGTCCAGGCCGTGAGTCCACTGACCCTGAGCCAGGTTGGGCGGATTTCAGGCTTTTTGGCTCCTCCCTCACCTGAATTGTGCCGGTAGCCGGCATGGATGTGTGTCCCTAGGGATGAACACTTGTGTTCACCCTTCTACCTTCAGTGGCAGCCCAAATACAAGACCCTCTCAAGCCTGGTCCTTCTCAGGCTCAGAACTAATGGCACCTGCTGGAAGAGTTGGAAGACAAGGCACTTTCAAATGGGTGAGTTTGGGACATGACTGGCTGGCCCAGATGTCACCGAAGGCTTTTGTCCCCAAAGGCTGATCTCTTCCTTTCAGCCCCAGGGCAGGTTCTTGGAGGCAGCTCAAAGGTCAGCCCCCTGTAAGTCCTTCCTTTCACAGAAGGGGCATCTGAGACCCAGAGAGGAGGAGGGGCAGGCAGGGTGGGGCTAACCTGGGGCGGGGTCAACATGGGCACCGCAGACAAGGATGTCAAGTAAGACTTCTGTATTCTGAAACTGTAGATGAGGCCCAACTCAAAGAGCAAAATGACCTGCATGCTAAAGTTCTGAGAGTCACAGTGAGCTGTAAGGAATGGGGACTAGCAACAACACTGGGGATCTTGCTGGGAGGTGTCGCTCCAGAACCAACACAGCTGCCCACCTGCCCCAGTCAGTACAAGAACACTGGGAAGAGAGGAGGGGTTGTCCGCCAAGGGCACAGGGGCTTTCAGAGAATCCCTCATTCAGACTGTTGGGTGGGGATGCTGCCATTTTGTTCTCAGTTCTCCCTCTACACAGCCAGCACGCTTCCTTCTGTGCTCCCCATGAGACATGGCAGGGCTGGGAGGAGGACCAGAGGGGCAGCTTGCAGGCCCACTGCTGGGTAAAGCAAAGATGTGAGCTCTTGTGTGTGTGTATGGGGGAGGCGAGGCAGGTGGTAGACACTAGGAACAAAAGCTGGACTGGATCCGTTTTGTTGATACTTCACCCTGGAGGGCTCCTGGCAGGTGAGGAAAGGTTTAGCAGTAAGAGTCTGATGCAGGTTGGACCACCTTTAGGGGAAGCTCTAGGGAGTTGGATGAAGAGACTGGGAAATTTGTGGCACAGAGAAGTGAAACAACCGGTCTCAGGTCACACAGCTAGGATGTGGCAAAGCCAGGATATGAAGCCAGGGAGTCTGGCTCTTGACCACTACCACACACTGCCCCTTGGCACCATCAAATGCAGTTACTGGAAGAAAATAAAATCAGTTCATGCTTCTACCCCTCAAGTGAAGGCTCAGTTAACTATATAACATGATCTTGCTTTAAGAGACCCAGACTCCCAACTCCTCAGAATCTTGAGGCCACCACGTCTGTCTTCACAGCTGCCCACAGTCCTGCGATAGGTCCAGGGGTCACAGAAGTGGCACTCCTGGCTAAATTGGGCAATGACCACGGTGGCCTATGGGGCCCAGTTGTCTCTAGTCTGGAACAAGGGCTTTACCGTGGGAATTGGGTTTAAATACCCGCTCCGCCCCCACGACAATGGACAAGTCTGTTGTGCAATGAGGTAGGAATGAGTCACCCTGCCCTATTATGTCCCACAGTAACTGATACAAATGTGCAAGATGCAAATGAACAGTCTCAGCCAACACCCCTTCTGCCTCACCCCCGTCCTTATGGGTCAGAACACAGTGTCCTCCACAGAGGCTAAAGACTGCTCCCACACACCTCCAATGCCTGCTGGTTCATGCTTCTTCCCTTCTCTGGGCCCCTGTGACTTACCCATCTCCTGGTCCCAATGTCACTGGTTGTTCACTTGAGGCAATTACGGCCTTCTCCACGGATGGGCACTGGACAGATTTCCTGGCGTGCCAGCTTACCTGGCATCCTGAGGCCATCTAGAACTTGCCCCCGGCTTCTCTGAGAGGCAGGACCCTGGCAGCTGAGGGAAGTGGAGGCCCAGCTGGGGATCCTCATCTGAGCCACCCTGGGGGTTGACCCAGCTCACTGCCTAGTCCTATGGCACGCTCATTTCCGTTTGATGAGTCAGTCATCAGCCGTTTCTTGTGACTTGTCAGCAGAACTCCATTGGCTTTGGGATGGAGATGAAGGGGAAAAAAGGTAGCATCCCTCTCTCTCTCTAGGGATGATGCCTTTTTCAAAGGCTTGGCAAGCAAGACTTGGCTTCTCCCAGCACGCAATTTCCAGCACCCCTCACCACCTTGCCCAGAAGAGTTTCTGTTGTGAAATGCCATTGGCTGCTGGGAATGGGAATGCCCACCCCATCCACCGTGGGACAGTGCTGAAACTCAAAAACAGGGCTTGCCCCCACCTCCAAGTTCCTCTTCTGACCTAGGAAGGATGAGTCTTTACTGGGGACACTGAATATAACAGTTTGGAGAAATGGGCCGAGGGAGACCTCCTCTTCACATGTTGACATGACCCCATGATACAGAACGGGTCGTCTTCCATAACATGCAGGATTAGTCAGAGAGTCAAGATCGGCCTGAGGCCCACTTCCTGAGGCAGCCCCATGGGAGGCAGGGAGGAGGGCTTCTTTTATTGGGGGACTTCTCAAACAGTGCAGAATGGCAGAATTGGAAGGGCCAAATCTCACAAGGAGAGAAGCATGGGCCTCCAGGCTCTGGCAGGCATCCCACGGTGCTTCCTTGGTGTTCTGGAATGTTCTAGGACTATGCATTGAAGCCTTAGTCCCACAGGTAGAAATAAGAGAGACACCAAGGCAGGTGGTTTTGTGCTGACCCCACTTGCTTCAGTCCTAGGTCAGTCTTTCCTCTCCCCCTTTCTCTTGTCCCTTGTGGCTTAACCTCCCTTCCTGCCCCCATTCAGCTCCTCATGACTGTGACCTAATTTTAAAAATTCTCACTTCCAATACAGGAAGGATGCATCAGAAACTAAATAGATTGGGATGAGAAAGGGGTTGAAAGCAGAGAGGAGTGACATGGGGGCAGGGATCAGAAGGGGCAACACTTCTCTGGGAATTCCTTTATGTATCATTTTGACTCTTAGAACCATAGCAATATTTTACAGATCCCAAACTAAATAAATAACTCAAATAAAACAGGATGTTAAGGGGGGGAGGGCAAAAATGAAATACAAACAATAACAAATTTACCTATCTGTATTATAAATGATTAACATAACCACATTGAAAGTGACAGAAAGTAAAAGAACTAACCTGAGTAACTTTGGAAAATAGCATTTTGACAGAATACTATGAGGCTAAAGACAAAAAGAACTATAGACAAATATTGGTTTTTTTTAGTTATTATACCTGTTTTTCATAGGGATATGAGTTAAACATCCTGAAACTTCATTATATGTATGCTAGAATTGAACAAATAAGTAAATATACATAGATAACAAGAGCCGATTTCTTATTGTTAGAGAAAGAAGTTACAAATAAGGAAAAGAGGGAGGTCTAGAATGAACCAATCTTATCGTGTTAGACCGGAATTGGAGAAATCAATATGAACTCATGATTTTTAATGTATATATAGGTAGGTACGTATATAAGTAATAAAAATGTGTATATGCTTGGATTAATATGCACACGTATATTTTCTAGCTGTCAACTGAGAGAGCCTAGAAACAACATCCCAGAAGGTATGAGCACACTTAATGCCCAGATCTTGGTTTCTAAATACCACTCTCCAGTCAAAGGAACCAATGGCTGATTCTAGGACTGGGGCAGAAAATATATAAGATAAACCTGGAGCATCTTGTATTGCAGAAAATAAATCAATACTTGCAAAAGGATAAGGAATGTCAAAAGGACATGAGAGCTAGCTTGAAGAAGCTATTAATGGCCAAAGCCAGGATAACTTGAAAAACTACATAACAAAAGGGTTGAATTATAATTCATAGTTTGAAATAAATACCCATGAGTTACATTATTGTTATAAATAATAAAATTAAAAATAAATAGAGGTGGAAAACAGGTCTCTTTTACAAAAGAATTTCAATTAATAAATGTGGGAAGAATGAGAGAAATACAAAAGCGCCATTAGGTAAACACAATGGTAATAATTCTGCAGGCAAAGCCATTGATGGATGCTAAAATCTGTGGGTGAAAATCTGAGAGGAAACAGGATATTTGCATAGTATCGGAGTATCCCACCCCAAGAAATTGATCAATTACAAAGGAGAAAATAATAACTTTAGAGTGGAGAAACCCAGCACCACCTTGATCAAAGTTAATATCACCAATAATAAGACATATCAACATCATGTATGCCCTAATATGATGCACCGAGAGGGATATGACATCACTTTTGTGAGATGCTTCCAAAAATGCATAACTATGAGAAAACATTATTTAAAATCCATTTGAGAGAAATTCTAACTGACCAGTACTCACCAAAATGTCAAGGTCATAAAAGATAAGGAAAAGCTGAGGAACTGTCACAGATTGGAGGATACTTAGGAGACATAAAAACTAAATGCAATGTGAGATCCTGGGCTGGATTCTGGAACTGAAAGGGAAAATGGCAGGGGAAACAACTAACATCCAAATAAGGTCTGTAGTTTAGTTAACAGTATTGTACCAGGTTTTGATAACAGCACCATGTAATGTAAGTTGTGAACATTAGGGGAAGCTGGGTGGAGGGCATACATGGCTCTATGACCCTTTATACAGTTACGTACTCTTACATATCCTTTATATATCTTTCTCAGTTATCCAATGTCTTGCTGCCCTTCATGAACTTGTTTAAACAAGTTGCTATTTCATGTATAGTCACTGTTCCTAATTACTGGTGAGTGGACCATGCAGGTCTAGCTGCCTTAAAATCCCCTAACTGGGGCTGAGAATCTCTGGGGTTTCTGGAGGGTTTCTGAGGGCTCTCTATGAGAATGGTTATGTTGTTTTACATTTTGATGGCAATCTAGAAAAACTTAATAATGAATACATTCTGGAACATCTTGATGATACCTACGACCAAATGGTACCATACAATGTTGATGCCCAGTTTGTATTTGTGTCTGTCACTGTTTTGATGTCACCTAAAAGGACCGAACATGCTAGGTGTGTCCTTGGGGTCTGCAAGAGCTCAAGGTTGAGCAGAATGAGTTAATATATGGAAAATGTTTAGAATAGTGCCTGGCACATAATAAACGTTCAATAAATGCTATCTATTAACTATCAGGGTACTTTCTTAACGTACACAATTCTGCTGCCCAAATCTAGATGCCTTTGAGATTGGGCCAAGAAATAAAACACTCCCTGGATGATTCTGATGCACAATGAGGCTTGGAAATATTTTCTATTTTACAAATATATACATACACTGGACTGTAAGATGAGGAGGGCACCTTAGAGATCATCTAGTGCAACTCTCCCATTCTACAGATGAAAAGATGGAGGCTCTGGGCAGTGGAGGGACTTGCCTAGGTTAGGAAGTGTCAAATTTATAACTAGAATCTGAGCCTCGAAACTCATAGTCACAGTACCTCTTGCTTAGGTGAGAATCAGCCTCTGCTGCCAAGCAGTGAGTGCCTCTCCTCAAGGTTATTTTTGGAATCCTTTTTCAAATTTCTTCTGGAGTTTTGGGGCTCTTTAGGTATTCAATTTCTTCATGTGTTGATTTTGTGAATTTAAGTTTTGACAATATCATTCACTTTAATCAAGATTTAAAATTTTATTAGCAAAGATCTGGATCTAGAATTCCTAAACAATATTAAAAATTATTTCTGAGTCTATGATTTTAGCTTCTCTTTTAATCTTAATGTCCTAACATTACAATTTTTTTTTAAATACAGGTCCAGATTTTATTAAATATCTTTACACTACATCACAATTCTTTATATAATTATTTTTGACATTCATAGTAAGTAGAATAACTATGATAACAGCAATTGTTCGTTTGTTTTTGGACAGGGGCTTTAAGTTTGAGTTATTTCATTGCTCACTGTTTTATTTGTTTGTTTCCTACCATGCTGTCCCTGTTTACAAGGTCTTTATTGTAATTCATTTCTTGCTCAGCTCAGGTATTTCGAGTAACTTCAGGATGAGTGTGTGGGTGAGGCACTTTCTAAGACTTTATGTGTCATATGTCATTCACTGAGGCTCAGTATGAATTATAGCTTTGCCAAATATAAAATTGGCATAATTCATTTTTTTCACCCTCAATATATTCATGTAAACCCAAAATAATCAACTGAAAAGTGGCTATAGCAAAAAATAGAATTAAGTAAGGTGATTGGGTACAAATTAGAATAGAAATTGATGTTGTTCAATTATACAAATAAAAAACAGAAATTATGTTAGAAAAAGATCCCACATATAATAGTAACAAAAAGAACAAATAAGAGAAAATAAGCTTTAAAAATGTGCAAGATTTCAATGAAATAAAACTTCTGAGGGACAAAAAAAGCAAACAAATAAATGAAAATGCCTACCCCATTGTTAGGTAGGAAGATTCAATAACATGAAGAATTAATTCAAAATGAATCAGAGACTAAATGTAAAGAGCTTAAACTATAAAACTCTTAAAAATGATCATTTGGACTACATCAAAATTTAAAACTGTGTGTCAAAGGAAACAACAGAATGAAAAGACAATCTGCAGAACAAGGGGACATATTTGCAAATCATATATCTGATAAGGAGTTAATATCCAGAATATATAAGAACTCCTATAAACTCGAGAACAACAAAAATAAACAATCTAATTTAAAAATGGACAAAGTACTTGAATAAACATTTTTCCAAAGAAGATACACAAATGGCCAATAAGCCCATGAAAAGATGCTCAACATCACTAATCATTAGGGAAATGCAAATCAAAACCACAGTGAGATACAATCTCATACCCATTAGGATGGCTATTATCAAAAATAAAACAAAACGAAGATAAATGTTAGCAAGGATGTGAAAAAATTGGAACTTTTGAGCACTGCTGGTAGAAATGTAATATGCTGCAGCCACTATGAAAAACGGTATGGGGTTCCTCAAAAAATTAAAAATAGAATTATTATATGATCCAGTAATTCCACTTCTGGGTATATACCCAAAAGAATTGAAATCAGGTACTTGAACAGATATTGTGCACTCATGTTCACAGTAGTATTATTTACAATAGCCAAAAGGTAGAAGCAACCCAAATATCCATCGACAGATGAATGGATAAATAAAATGGGGTATATACATACAATGGAATATTATTTGACCTTAAAAAGGAAGAGATTTCTGACACATGCTACAACATTGATGAACACTGAGGACATTATGTTAAGTGAAATAAGCCAGTCACAAAAAAAGAAAACAATGTTTGGTTCCACTTATATGGGGTACCTAGAGCAGTTAAATTCATAGAGACAGAAGGCAGAATAGTGGTTGCCGGGGGCTGGGTGGGAGAAGGGGATGGAGAGTTATTGTTTAATGGGTACGGACTTCCAGTTTTCCAAGATGAAAAGAGTTCTCTGTAGATTGGTTGCACAATGTAAATGTATTTAACACTATTGAACTGTACACTTACAAATAGTTGAGTTGGTACATTTTATGTCATGTATTTTACCACAATTTTAAAAAAGAGTTTAAGAAAAGAATTAACATATTTTGATATAACATAGGAATGTCAATTGTGTATAAGTTTTTATCCAGAGAACAGGAAGGAAAGAAGAAAGGAGAAAGGAAGGGAGGAAGGGAGAGAGAGAGGAAGCAGGCAAACTGGCTATTACTAAGTGGCTATTCTATGTACGGTACTATGCTGGGCATTTTCACTTGATTATCTAGTTTAAGGATCATAATCACCCCATAATATAATCCTAGTTTTCCACAATTCTTGTAGAACAGGGAGAATGAGCCATTTATTTGCCCGAGTTCCTGCAGTCATAGTTCCTATGGCCTGAGCTGGAAGCGTGCCTGACCCCTGTTGGCCTGACTCCCATAGCCCGTGTTCTTTCCTATGCCATGTTCATAGGAAATCATTTGTACTGTTTTCTAGACACTCAAAAGAGTATATGCAGTTTCGCCTCAGTGTTATAATTTGAGGCTTCCAGGGAAGCCATCTTTCATGACAAGTGTCTGAATTCTCATTGTCAGTGATTCATTCCCCATGGGTTAGGGTGACTCACTTCCTCTATCCTAGCTTATTTTTCAAGATATAAGATTCCTGGAGGGACATTTAGCTAACAGATGAGTTTATTACAGCAGCAACAGTGGGATATTGGGCAGAGGAAGGACTCTAGGGCCAGAAGAGGAAGGAAATATGAAAAGGTAGGTGGAGTTGGCGTGGGATGGGGTGGGGGAACAGGGAAGGAGCTGGATGAAGTAGAAGTGTGCAAAATGGGAGAACCGCTACAGAGAGCATAGATAAGCCTTTTCCTACTTCCCGACTTTGCTCATGCTCTTCTTTACCAAGGAAAAGGCCCAGGAATGCTCAGGAAGACAAAGTTGTAGTTAAGACCAAGAAGAAATGAGATGAGAAATGGAGGAGGGAAGGAGAAAGATGCTAACACGTATGCAGCACTGACTATGCCAGACACTGTGCTTAGGGCTTAGAGCACATGATATTGATTCTGAACAACCCCATAAAACACTAAACATATATGGATAAGCAAGTGCAGCTCCTGGTAACTAAATGACTTTCCCAAGTTCATACAACTAGCAAGTAGCCTAGACAGAACTTGAACCTAGGTCTACTTGACTCCCTTCTACCCAGGTAATCATCTAGAAGAGTAGTAAAAAGAAAACAGAATGCATGATGTTGGCTTTGCATATAATAATTATAATAATAGTAGCAAATGTTAATTGAGGGCTTACTATGTGTCAGGCACTGTTCTAGGTGTTTTCTATGAATTAATTCAGTGAATCCACATGAGATAGATACTTTCTTATTCCCATATTAAAGATGAGGGGACCAGAGAAAGACTTTAAGAGTTTACCAAGTTATAACTCCAGGCAGTAACCAAATTTTATGAGTCCCTAGGCTAAACCATGGATACCTGGCCCTGGGTGTTTAATACACCACCTTTCAAATGTACAGCCTGTCTTGTTTGCCATCAAATGACAGCCCAGTAACAAAGCAACAAGTGAATGTAAACATAAAAACTCAAGAAAGGGCAATTACCCACATATTGGCAGTTTTCTGGTCCTTCTGTATATGGAAAAAGATTGTGGTTGTGACAAACTGCAATCATTATAGGCTGATCACCATCTGCAGAATCATTTTCAGTTTGTAAGACAGACGAGAATATATCATAGTTTTGGGCAAAGATTTTATAGAGCACTGTGACTTCCAGAAGCTTTACAGGTTGAAAAAAAAATAGGCATAGATTGTTCAAATTCATTATCTCTTCTCTCCATCATCTTTCCTTCTCCCAGAGTGAAACCATTTACTGCCCCATTGTCTCTGTTAATCCACAGCAGGTTATTATTCTCACCTTCTTTAGTCTCCTCTTCTCTTTAAATTCTTGGCCAATTATGTAAGAGAAATCTCGCTTTTCCCTTCTCTATCCCATTCATGAATATGGTTTATTAGTGCAAGAGAAACTTCTCTAACAAGAAAAGAAAACATCAATGTTTGTGGACAGAACTGAAATCAGACACACTTCCTGATACTTGGCCAAGTGAGATATTTACAACTTTTTATGAAACAGACACTGATTTCAAGAGTCCCATTTAGCCCAGTCTAGAACTCTCTAGGACTCTAAGGGGCTATTTACTATGACATGAGGACAGCAGGCATTGAGGCAGTCTCTCCCAACTTCTTATCAAATATACCTATGAAGACTAGAAAAAAAGGAGGATATATGCACACAATCCAAACTGAAAATCAATACTGACAGGCCAGAGTCAGGGGTTGACATTATGTCTAAATCAGAAAGAAATGGGTTAAGGAAGTCTAGACTTCAGTTCAGGCCCAAATTTTGATCTATAGAGTGGTCAAGATATCTATAGGTGGGTGGATCGTGCATCATGGATGATTAAAGTGTGGCACCCAAGAGGGTGTGCAGCCTTTTCATATATTTGATCCACTTCTGTCTTTTTCTTCAGTGAAGATTGGCAGGTCACATTTGTTGAGATGGAGGAATTTGGGGAAAGGACAATTTGAGAGGGGAAAACAAGAGTCCAAGTTGTATCACATTTTGACCCCAATGGAGAGGTCTGGGATGCAGCTCTAAATCTGAGGGTTAATATACTGGTCACTGAGGCTATGAACTGTGTGATGAGGGAGTGAAGAGCCTAGGGCTCAGCCCTGGGGCATCCGATGATAAGAGGTAGCACATGAATAATCAGCAAAAGGACACTGAGAAGGTGCAACTCATAAAGTAAGAGGAGAATGCAATGTCATGGAAACTCAAAACAAGGGTGTTTCAAAGAGGGAGTGTGGAACGCTGCTGCGAAATCCATAAAATGTGGGCAGAGAAGTGGCCATTGCGTTTGAAGACATGGAGGTTTTTGGTGATCTTAGATGAACATGTAGAGGCCGGGAATAATAGACTGAGAAGACAAAGGGAGGTGAGAGAGAGGCAACTCTGTTAAGAAGTTTTGTTTAAAACTGGGTTTTATGAGATGCGCCAGTATCCTTTTGCTGAATCTCTTCTTTTTTCTCTACATAGCAGAAGTTCATTTCTGGTAATTGTGACCAAAAGGACCCTAAGATGTTTCCAATTATGTTTTTTTAAAGATCTCTATCTACATCTAAAAAGAAACTACTCTATATAATTACTTGCCAAAGTGTTAACAGTGGTTATCTCTGAGAGACAAGATTAGGTATACTTTTTATTTTTTTCTACAAACATTTTAATAACTAATTTTATGCATTATTTTTTAATCATACAAATAATAGGTGTTAGGTACATAAAAAATAAACAGTGGTTCTGGTAAAGTGGAGAAGATGTAGTTTTTCCTATTCCTCTTACTAAATACAACTACAAACCCTGGGCATTATATAAAAAACTAACATAAAAGACTCTAAAGTTGGGGAGAATAAGACAGAGCAGATAGGGACCTTGGGAGCAAAAAGTGACATGGTAGTGAAATTTATTATTATTATTATTATTATTATTATTATTATTATTATTATTATTATTTTGGCTTGTATATCTCAGACTTGGAGCTCAAAAGCCAGCAAGTTGGAAACACTAGTGGGTGCAAACAAAAAAACAAAGACCCAGAGAAAAGCCTACTCTCTCTAGCAAAAGACCAGGAAAGGTAGTTTAGCAAGACAAAACATTTTTGGACAATAACCACTCCACTCCACTCCAGCCAAACACTACAGAAAAAACTGTGGCTCAATCTCCACTAGCAAAGGCCAAGTAGGGAGCCTAGATTTCACTCCAGCCAGGCTATAATGAGGTGCCCCAACCCTTCTCCCCAACCATGGGTGGTGTCTGAGAAAGCCAAATAGGGAGCCAGGCTTTTCATATCCACTGGCAATAATGAGCCCCCTTCACCCTGTGGTGTCACTGGAAACCTCTGGGGAGCCTGAACTTCTAGTCCCACCCAACAATAAAGGCCCCCGCACCCCACCCTGGGGTAGTGTCAGAGGAAGCCTAGTGAGGGAGTCAAGACTTTTGCTACTGTCCAGTGGTGATGAAGTCATTTTCTCCATGATATGGGATCAATGGACAGTAATGAGGCACTCCTGTACCTCTCAGCTAAGGAGGTATCAGTAGAGACCTAATGGGAGCTGGAATTCTTACCCCATCCAGCAGTAATAAGGAGCACCTCCCAGATTCCAGTGGAAGCTGAGAATAGAACCTGGACTTGCACCTTCACCTAGCAGTAAGGTGGTGGTATCCCCCATCCCTACTTCCCTTTCCAGAAAAGCGTCAGAGAAAGCAAACTAAAATAGAAGGTTTAAATAAGACCCAGAACCTCATAACTCTCATAATACCCAAAATGTCCAGGTTTCAATAGAAAATAATTTGTCATCTCAAGACCAAGGGAGATCTCCAACTGAATGAAAAAAGGCAATCGATAGATGCCAACACCAGAATGAGATATTAAAGTTATCTAACAAAGATTTTAAAGCAGTCATCATTAGAAATCCTTCAATGAGCAATTATAAATATTTCAATGAACATTTATAAATGAATAAAAACTAGAAAAATCTCAGCAAAGAAATAGAAGAGATAAATAAGTTTCAAATGGAAATTTTTGAATGGAAAAATATAATAACTTAAATAAAAAACTCAGTGGATGGGCTCAACACCAGAATGGAGGGGACAGAGGGAAGAATCAATGAACTTGAATATAAAATAATAACATTACCCAGTCTGAACAATAGAGAGAAAATAAATTGAAGAAAAATGAACAGAGCCTCAGGAAACTGTGGGACTATAACAAAAGGTCTAATATTCATGTGATCAGAGTCCCAGTGGGAGAGGGTAGAGATTAAAAAGTATTCAAAGAAATAATGACAAAAAACTAGGCAAATTTGGCAAAATATATAAAACTACAGATTCAAGAAGCCATATGATCCTAGGTAGAATAAAGCTAAGAAATACACACTAAGACACATTACAGTCAGACTTCTGAAAACTAAAGACAAAGAAAAAAATCTTGAAAGCAGCAAGAGAGGAACAATATCTTTTCTTAGAGAAAAAAACAATTCAAATGACAGTAGATTTCTCATCAGGAGTCACAAAGGCCAAAAGGAATAGAACAACATTTTTCAAGTGCCGAAAGAAAAGCACTGTCAACTTGGAATCCTGTAGCCAGAAAAAATATCCTTCAGGAATGAAGGGGGAACTAAGAGAATTTGTCAACTGTATACCTACTCTAAAAGAAGGGCTATAGGAGATTCTCTAAACAGAAAGAGGATGATAAAGGAAAAATATCTTGAAACATCAAGATTGAAGAACATGGCAAGCTAAAATCTAGATAAATACAATAGACTTTCCTTCTCTTCTTGAGTTTTCTAAATTGTTTGATGACTGAATCAAAAATTATAACATTATCTGATGTGGTTCTAAATGTATGCAGAGTAAATATTTAAGGCAATTTTATTATAAATGGGAAAAGGTAAACGGGCATATAGGGAGGTAAGGCTTTCACACTTTATTAGAACTGGTAAATTTATGATATCATTAGACTGTGATAAATTATGTAGGTATAATATAACGCCTTGAGCAACCACTAAAAAAGCTATTCAAAAGATACGTACAAAAACATTATAGAGAAATCAAAATGAATTTAAAAATATTCAAGCAATCCATAAAGGCAGAAAAAACAGAAGCAACAACAAAAGCAAAGGAAAAGAACAGAAAACAAATAATAAAATAGCACTTAAGCTCCAAAATATCAATAATTACATTAACTTTAATTGGGCCAAATATACCAATTAAAAGACAGAGTGGTAATAGATTACAAAATATGACCCAACTATCTGCCATCGTCAATGGACTCGCTTCCAAATATAATGATACAGGAAAGTTGAAAGTAATAAATGTACAAAGATATATCATGTAAATATTAATCAAAAGAAAGAAGTGGCTATATTAATATCAGACAAAGCAGACATCAAAGCAAGAAAAATTACCAGTGACAGAGAGGTACATTATATAATAACTAAAAAGTCAACCTACCAAGAAGACACTGTAATCCTAAATGTGATTTACCAAACGACTGAGTTGCAAAATATGCAAAGTAAAAGTTGATAAAATCGAAAAGAGAAATAGACAAATCCATAATTACAGTTGAAGACTTCAAAATCTCTCTTTCAATAATTGATAGAACAACTATACAGAAATTCAGCAAGGATACATAAGAACTGACTAGTACCATCAATCAACTGAACCTAATCAATATTTCTGGAACACTCTGCCCAACAACAGAATACACATTCAAGTATCCATGGAACATGTACCAAGATAGACCATATTCTGGGCCATAAAACTAACCTCAACACATTTAAAATAATTGAAATCATGCAGAGTCAGTTCTGTAACCACAATGGAATCAAACTACAAAGCGATAACAGATAACAGAAAATCTCCATACACTTAGAAACTAAACACACAACTAAATAACGGGCCAAGGAGGAAGTCTCAAGGGAAATACAAAAATACATTTAACAGAATGCAAATGAATATACAACATATCAAAATTCATGGGACATAGCTAAAGTTATAGCTAAATATATATGTCAGAAATACATGGCCCAGCAATTGCACTCCTGGAAATGAAAACTTATGTTCACACAAAACCCTGTGCATGAATGTTTATAGCAGCTTTATTCAGAATAGCCAAAAACTGGAAACAACCCAGATGTTCTTCAGTGGGTGAAAAATTAAACTATGGTACATCTCTATACCATTCAGCAATAAAAAGGAAATAATTATTGATACGTAGAAAAACTTGGATGAATCTCCAGAAAATTATGCTGAATAAAAAAGCCAATCCCAAAAGATTATCTACTGTATGCTTCCATGTATATAACATTTTGAAATGACAAAATTGTATAATGACCACAGACTGGGAGAAAATATTCACAATACATATATCTGACAAATGAGTTGTATCCCAGAACTGAATAGACGAATAAGATCGGAACTTCACAAAAGATATCCAAATAGTCAATAAATACATGAAAATATGCTTATCATCATTAATCATCAGGAAAATGCAAATCTAAAACCACAATGAGATTATACTACGCTAGAGTAGCTAAAATTAAAAAAGATGAACAATACCAAGCTGGCGAGGATATGGAGCAACCATACATTATTGGTGGAACTGCTTTGAAAATCAGTTTGAGATTTAATAAAGTTAGCAAATATCTTTTGACCCAATAATTCCACATCTTTACCCAAAATAAATAAAAACACATGTTGACAAAAAGACTTGTGCAATGATGTTCATAGCATCTTTATTCACAATAGCCTCAATCTAGAAACAACCTGATCCATCAACAGGAGAATGAATAAATATATTTGGTATATTAATACAATATATTACTATTTAGCAATGCAAGGAATAAAAAATAACAAACCACTAATACATGTAACAACATAGATGAATACCAAAAACATGTTATACAAATGAAGCTGGAACTTCATTTACAAGAAGTTCTAGAACAGGCAAAAACTAACCTATGGAGAAATAAACCACAATGGTAGTTGTCTCTAGGAGGTACAGGGAGAGTTGACCAGGAATGAGCATGAAGGAACTTTATGGGATGATGGAAATATTCTACAACTTGATAAGAGTACAGGTTACATGGGTAGATAGATAGATAGATAGATAGATAGATAGATAGATAGATAGATAGATAGATAATCTCCCATTACTCAGCAAACTGTAAAATTGGTGCATTTCGCTACATATAAACTATACCTCAATGCAAATGTTTTTTTAAAGTGTCATGCAATACTAAGTATATAAAATAAATCTTTAAAGTTTTTCTGACCATTTACCTGTGTTCCACTTTCCTTTTTCAAACACACACATTCTCCACCTCAATTTGGCCTCTTATCCTTCCAGTCCTTTTTAATGCATTTATATGCCTGCATACATCCCCACACACATGCATTTCTTCTTATGTTCATGGGATCACAGCATAGACATTGTTCTACGCAGAGTTGTCTCCAAAAGAGTGCATCTGATTGTCATTTCCCCCTTGCCACTTAAAGCTTTCTAATTGTTTTCCAATGCCTTAGGACAAAGTCTGACCCCCTAAACCAGTTTACATGACCCCGAGAAGTCTGGGCCCTTCCCGCTTGACCAGTCTCATCCCTTTATCTTTCTTCTCTAACATGAACCTCTTCCTGCCTGTGTGCCCTCTGCCTGAAACATTTCCACCATCTTCTGCTGCTTTGGATGAGGCTCCTAATATACATTTTTTTCATCTTCCATTTACAAGGTCACTTTTTCAGGGAAGGCTTCCTGACTCCAGGTTGGGTTAGGTGCCCACCCACCCTCTTTGCTTCCCCTTTGCCTACTTTGTAACTGTTTCCTCTCCTGGATTTTCAGCTTTGACAATAAACTGTCCACTATGCAAACAGTTCTAACCCCAGCGTCAAGCACAGCACCCCGCCGGATTCTCCCTGGGCAGTTACATGAGTGTGCAAATGTGCTATGCAAACCAAAAGCCCCACCCAAATATGTGGCCATGATGTTATGACCATACGAGCAATAGGGGAGATTCCCCAGGCCTCAAGGGGAAATCACGTCTATTGTAACTTCCCAGTGAGTCAGTCCTCGGAGGTGTTGAACGAGTCATTTTTGGCCACCCATGGAGTGGGCAGGTTGACTGGGAGAACTGGCTTCCTCCTGTATTTCCTCTGCCAGAGGCCAAAGGAAGGGATTCAGGTCAGAACTCATGCTTTCTAGGAGCTGTTCCTCAGGCCACAGTGTATGACTACAGGACAACGTATGGTGCTACTAATTTATTTCTTTCTGTACATTGTTCTCTTCCCTCACTCTGTCCCTACACTTATAAAGCAACCACTTTGGGGAAGCTTGTGTCAGGAAAGTAGAAAACTCTGAGCTCATAGATAACTCCTAGCAGGACGGATGGGGCTCAGAGCTGGATTTCAGTTGATGTAAGAAGATAAAAAATCTTTTTTCCTCTTTTTTCTGTAATTCTTAGAGCAGTTTTAGGTTTATAGAAAAACTGAACAGAAAATAAAGTTCCCATACACTCCTTCTGCACCTCCCACCTGCCTCTCCCACCCACAGTTTCCCCTATTATTAATATCTTCCATTAGTGTGGTATATTTGTTAGAATTGATGAGCTAATATTGATGCAATAGTATTAATTAAAGCCCACAGTTTACATTAGGGTTCACTCTTTGTGTTGTACAGTTCTACAGGTTTTGCCAAAAACAAAACATCATGTATCCACCATTACAGTATCACACAGAATAATTTCACCGCCTTAAAAATCCCCTGTGATACCTTCTCTTCTCTCCACCCGCTGGCAACCATGGATCTTTTTACTGTCTCTATAATTTTCCCTTTTCTAGAATGTCACACAGCTGGCATTACACATAGTGTAGATTTTTCAGACTAGATTCGTTCTCTTAGCAACATGCATTTAAGGCTAATCAATGTCTTTTCATGGCTTAATAGCTCATTTCTTTCTATCGCTAAATAATGTTCTATTCTATGGATGCTTTGTTTACCCATTCACCTACTGTAGGACATCTTGGTTGCTTCTAACTTTTGGCAATTATGAATAAAGCTGCTATAAACAGTCATGTGCAGGTTTTTGTGTGGAACAAAGTTTTCAATTTATTTGGGTAAGTACTTAGAAGCATGATTGCTGGATCACAGGGCAAGATTTCTTAGCTTTCTAAGAAACTGCCGACTGTCTTCTGAAGCAGCTGTGCCATTTTGCATGCCTACCAGCAATGAATCAGCATCCTCATCAGCATTTGTAGTTGTCAGTATTTTAGATTTTAGCCATTCTAATAAGTAAACTAAAATTTACCAGTGAAAACATCTGGTCCTGGTGCTTTCTGTTTTAGAAGGTTACTAACAATAGATTAAATTTCTTTAATAGATACAGATATAGCAGTATCTCATTGTTGTTTTAACTTCCAATCCCTAATGACATATGATGTTGAGTATCTCTTAATATGCTTATTTGCCATTTGTGTATCTTCTGTGGTGAGTGATTCAGAACTTTTGCCTACTTTTTAAAATTGGGTTACTTATTTTCTTATTGTTAAGTTTTAAAAATTCTTTGTATGTTTTGGATACAAGTCTTTTACAGATAAATGTTTTGTAAATACTTTCTCCCAGTCTATGGCTTCTCTTTTCATTCTTTTAATGGTGTTCTGCATGGAGCAGAAGTTTTAATTTTAACAAAATTCAGCTTATTAAAATATTCTTTCATGGGTTATGCTTTTGGTGTTATACCTAAGATCTCCAAAAACATCTAGGTTTTCTCCTGTCATCTTCTAGAAGTTTTATAGTTTTGCATTTTACCTTTAGGTTTATGATCCATTTTTGAGTTCATTTTTGTGAAAGGTTTAAGGTTAGTGTATCAATTCACTTTTTGCTATGGATACCAGTTGTTCCAGCATCGTTTGTTTAAAACAAAACAAAACAAAACTATCCTGTCTTGATTGAATTGCCTTTGTTAATTTGTCAAAGATCAGTTGCTTATATTTGTGTGGGTCTATTTCTAAGCTCTCTATTCTGTCCCATTGATTTGTTTGCCTATTCTCTCACTTGTATCACACTGTTTGTATTACTGTAACTTTATAGTAAGTCTTGGAGTCAGGTAATATCCTTTCTCTAACTTTATTCTTTTACTTTAAGATTGTTTTGGCTATTCTGGGTCTTTTGCCTTTCCATGTAAACTTTAGAATCAGTTTGTTGCAATAGAAAAAGTAATTTTCTGGGATTCTGAGAGGAATGGCATTGAATCTGTTATAGATCCAGCAAGGGAAGAACTGGCATGGTAACAATACTGAGTCTGCCTATCCATAACCATGGAATATCTTTCCATTTATTTAAATCTTCTTTGACTTTGTTCATCAGAGTTTTGACGTATTCTTCATATAGATCTTCCACATATTTTGTTAGATTTACACCTAAGTATTTAACTTTTTTGGTACTAATGTCAATGATTTTTTTTTTTTAAATTTCAAATGCCAATAGCTCATTCCTGGCATATAGGAAAACAATAGATTTCTTTATATAAATCTTGTACTTCGCAACCTTCCCATTATTGCTTATGAGTTCCAGGAGTTTTTTTGTCAATTCTTTGGGATTTTCTACATAGACGACCATGTCATCTGTAAATAAAGGTAGTTTCATTTCTTTCTTCCCAATCCTTTTATTTCCTTGTCTTATTGCATTAGCTATGACTTCTATTACAATGTTGAATAAGAGGAATGAGAGGGGACATCCTTACCTTGTTCCTATTTTAGGGAGAAAGCATCTAGTTTCTCACCATAAGTATGATATTGGCTGTAGGGTTTTTGTAGATATTCGTTAACTAGTTCAGGAAGTTTCCCCTCTATTCCTAGCTTGCGGAGAGATTTTATGATGAATGCATGTTAGATTCTGTCAAATAGTTTTTCTGTATCAATTGATGATCATATGATTTTTCTTCTTTATCCTGTTGATGTAATGGACTAGACTAACTGACTTTCAAATGTTGAAGCAGACTGCATACCAGGAATAAATCTCACTTAGTCGTGGTATATAATTATTTTTATACATTATTGGATTCAATTTGT
Organism: Pteropus medius; assembly: GCF_902729225.1. Lineage (NCBI taxonomy): Eukaryota > Metazoa > Chordata > Mammalia > Chiroptera > Pteropodidae > Pteropus > Pteropus medius. The sequence continues at coordinate 1,530,297 of NW_024352783.1, forward strand.
TAAACTTTTGTTGAGGGTTTTTACATCTATGTTCATGAAAGATATTGGTTTGTAGTTTTCCTTTCTTATAATATCTTTGGCGATTTTGGTATTAAAGTAACACAGACCTCATTGAATGTTTTAGGAAGTGTCCTCCTGCTTCTATTTTCTGGAATATATTGTAGAGAATTGGTATTATTTGTTCCTTAAATGTTTGGTCAAATTTACCAGTGAAAATATCTGATCCTAGTGCTTTCTGCTTTGAAAAGTTACTAATAATTGATTAAATTTCTTTAATAGATTCAGATATATTACATGAGCTTTGACAGATTGTGTCTTTCAAAGAATTGGTCCATTTCACCTAAGTTACCAAATTTGTGGGCATAGATATGCTTTCAATATTTCTTTGTTATGTCCATGGAATTGATAGTGGTTTTTAACTTTTTAAATTTATATATAATTCTATAATATAAATTTCGCCATTTTAAAGTATGTGCTCCAGGAATTTTTATCATATTCACTATGCTGTGCAACAATCACCATGACTTAAATCTAGAACATTTCCATCACCCCCCAATTAGCAGTCACTCTCCATTCTCCCTCCCCTTACCATGCAGCAACCACTAATCTTTTCTCTGTTTCTATAAATTTCCTCATTCTGAACATTTCATATAAAATGAAATCCTAAAATATGTGGTCTTTGGCATCTGTTTTTTTTTTTTTCCTTAGCATGTTATCTAGGTTCACCCAAGTTGTAGCATGTAACAGTACTTTTATGACTGAATAATATTTCATCGTATGGAAATACCATGGCTAGTTTTTAACTACTTCAATTTATGGACCAAGATTCATATTGGATACCTGGGGGCTACCAGCCCAGAGCCAAAGAAAAAGATAAGAGACATCGTCCTAGTAGTTTTCCCTTCTGCATGAGGGACAGTAAGTAATTAACTTGGCCTTGAGTTTCCTCTTTTAATAAAAAACAATTCTGCTTGAGTCTTGTGAGCTTAAATAAACTGCTGCCACTGCTACAAGCTACTATCCATGATGAAGTTCCCACTTCTTGCCAGGCACCGGACCAGACAGGTACTTGCATATGGAATGATCCTTCAGAGTAGACCTTTTACCCCCATTTACACATAAGGAAACTATGGCTCTGAGAGCTAAAGTCACTTTTTTCAGGGCCTGCAGCAAGGATGTCAACTCGGATCTGCCTAACACCAAAGCCCTCCTTAGCTGTCAGGTAACACCTAGAATTTTTTATCTAATTGCTCTAGTAGCAGGAATTCCTAACTTTTTTTGCTCTAGACTCATTTGGCAATCTGGAGAAGTTTTTAGACCCCTCTCCAGGATAACATTCAGTTTTAAATACACGAAATAAAATACATCGAACTGTAGAGGAAGTGAATTACACTGATATAGAATTATCAATTTTTTTAATAATCAGATTTGTGAAATGTTAATATATGCTCTCCTCATTAACACATTAAATAAAATCTAGCATGAGTGTAATCACTATTATCACTTTGAAGTAGTAAAAAACATAAATGACAGTTGCGGTACCTGCACAACTACAAAGTGATATAAAAACATCTGGATAACAAAACATCTGGACCAAGTCACAGGTGCTAGTAATATGACTATAGTTTGTTGCCTACATTCATAATGGAAGGAAACACTGAAGTTCAGTTAGAGGTGAATGCAAATAAAGATGTCATATGTTTCCCATCCAAGGCCACGAACCCCTGGTAAGAGTCTCTGCCATCCAAAGAAATGGGAACGTAATCAGAAAGAGGAGGAAAATCCCACCCCTTGCAGGGCCTTTTGGTGCCTTCAGATGTCTACTATATTCAGGAGTCCTGGTGTGAGGAGGGGTCACCTTCCTGCCCACTCTCCCTCTCTAATCCAGAATTCCTCAAGTCCACTTCTTTAATGGCAAGCTCCCTAAATGTGTTTTAGTTTCTCATGCTGGTCCCCAACTCGGTCTTAGTCTTACACATCCTCTCTGTCTCTAGACAGTTAAATATCTTTTAAAACAATCCCCTGTGAGGTTTGGGGAGTTTCTCATCTCTCATATCAGACTTCTCAAATGACTTCAGAAGGGCAGCCCCTAAAGCGGTTCCCCTGGGAGACGGGGAGGCCCCAGCTGAAGGTGTGGTGCAGAGGCACTGAATGAAGGCCCAGGGCACAGCCCAGCAAGGGGATGGGGGTGGGGACCGGGGGCACAGCAGCTCCTTGTGCAGAGAGCCACTGGCCTTCTTGCCTTGTGGGGGCTGGCTTGGGGAGAACAATAGGTTAAGCCATGAAACCTCTCTGTATCTATTTCTTTGCCCATAAATGGGAGATGGGTCTCTCCGCATTGGCACATTATAGGGTGGGGAATGGACAGCAAGAAGGCTTGACTATACCCTCAGACCAACCACTGGATATGCTCACCTCCAACACGATGAGAACCAGAAAAAACTCTCCAAGGAGCATCAAGAAGCAGCAGTGCTTTCCACACTTTACTGAAGACCCAAGGCACAAAATAAACACAGTTCCCCCCACCCCACCTCCTGCCTAGTGCATTTCTGAGACAGCTAGGGAATGGACGGTCTGGGCAGAGCCAGAGCTTAGATCAGATTTCCTCACCCCTTCCCATTCCTCTTCTTTAATCAAGGCATCCAATATGGGGCCCTTAGAGAGTTCTCCTCCTCTCTCAGCCTCAGTGTCTCCATAGATGAAGTGACTTCCGAAGGCCCCTCCAGCTCCAGTCGACCTAAGAGGGATGAAGGATTTCCCTTCCCAGCCATATCATCCCCATTTGTCAGCACCAGGACAGCTGCCCCAGCTGCTGCAAGTCCCGGGGCTTGAAGACCACTCTGCTTCCTGTCTAACCACCGTGATAAAGGTGTAGGGAGCACGGGGCGGGGGGAGAATGACAGGTGCAGGGAAGCCCAACTCCACAGAAGCACATGCCCCAAGTTACATATGTGACCAAGATATGACACCTGTTTCCATGGTTCCCCAGACCTGCCTCCTCACCACAGCAGTGATTGGGGTGGGGAGAGAAGGTGGCAGAGGCAAGAGGGAGAGAGACAACAGAGGATGCATGGGAGGGGGTAGATTGATAAGGAGGAGGCTTGAAGGGCAGGGCAGAGCAGAAATACCCAAAAAATGTCCCGAGGCTGAGACAGATGAAAGGGGTTCAAAAACAAAAACAAAAAAGTCAAAATGTACACCAGCAGCCCCAATGTTTCCTGTTTTTCTAACAAATCACCAATGATTTCCAAGAAAAGCAAGTTGTGCTCTGCTCAGCCCTGGGCACAGCCGCAGAATTTGCACATCTGGCCTGTGCTTCGAGAGCACACGGCAGGACCGGGCACAGGATGTGGCAGAGTCTCCGAAAGGTCTGCAGCTTGAAGAGGCGCAAGGGCACAGGCCAGGAGTGCTTGGGGATCCACTGCTTGCCTGCTCCATCAGTATCCTCAGGACCCCCAGGAAAGCAAGAAGATTCCCTGGTGCTTAGATGAACCTTTTGAAAACTCATATGGATGGGCTTCTCCAGGCTCATCTGAATTCTCTGAGAATTTCCAGTCGGCAGGGTTTGGGGGCTCCAGGGAGGCCCAGTGGTGTCAGGTGTCCTGAATGCCTGGGAGTAGACAGCCCAGGAAAGACAAGACACCCTACACCTCCGCACAAGTGGGCCCCTGGCCATCATCCCTCCCCACTCCATCTCAGCTTCTCTCCCTCTTGCTGCTAGGGTCTCACAGGGTCCTGGGCTCTTTCAATAGCCCCTGGAGGAATCGGTAGACCCCAGAGCTGGGACCAAAGATTATAAGTCTCCTCAGCCCAGGACCCCCACCCCTTCTCGCTTCAGCCACCTGCTCCTCTCACAGCCTCCCCAAGAACCACACCCTGCCTCTGCCCGCTCAGCCCCTTCCAGGAATACACAGCTACCCCCAGGAAAGCCCATCTCTGTTTCCACTCCCCACCCCACCCTGTGCCTTCTTTCCTCTTTCATTGGTAACCAGAGCCTCCTCCTCAGGAATGCCTCTCCCCACTCCTGCTGCTTCACCAATGCCTTCCCTGCCCGCTCTTCCCGATGGGGAGCCAGGGGTTTGCCCACCCAGAAAATTGAGCTATTGAGCTATCTTGCCTTACCCATTCAGGCTGGGGGAATTTGGGCCTATATAGACCCAGCCTGCTGAGGCCCCACTGAGCCCCATCAGCACACACCCTCCCTGGAGGCAAGGCTGGGAGGCAGGCTGTGGGTAGGAGTCATAGATGGACGAAAAGGAGACAGAGAGCTCAGCCTCTATCTGCCTGTAGCCTTATTCCCATTTGGCTGTTACTCCAGTGGCCAGACCATATCCTCAGATCAATCACACACACACACACACACACACACACACACACACACACATACACACACATATTGTGCTGAACCACTTGAAAGTAAGTTGCAAGTTGCAGATATTATGACAAAAAAAAATAGATTGAATCATATTAAACAGGAGCACATGTTATCAAGTTCATATGGTTCGTTCTAATATTTTAGCATGCATCCCTTAAGAACAAGTACATTCTCCACCCTGAGACCATTATTAATTACACTTAGTAAAAGAATAACAATGACACTATGTCATCTGCTATGCCCCAGGGGCATACATACTCTTACAGAGCACCCGCCCTGTGCCTGACTGCCTGCCTTCTCCATGCCTAGGGGACCTCATCCATACAGGTGGCAAGCAGTGGGAGGAAGGAGGCCACTGGTCCCAGCAACCATCTTACACTGAGAGTTTACACTGGACAGGGTGCAAAGTAGACATCTGAAAATCCACCACAGCCCAGCGACAACACAAAATGAGAAATTCTCTCCAGGGAAATACAAGGCACATTATGAGATTCCATTTTCCAAAGATGGTCACATTTCCCATTTCCTCTTCTACAGTGCAGCCTTGCTACTTCCCCATGAAGAGGTAGAATCTAATTCCCCTCTCCATAAATCTGGCTAGGCTTGTAACTGCTTCGACCAATAGATTACAGTAGAGGTGACACTGTGCGGCTTTCCAAGCTAGGTCATTAAGACGATGAAGCTACTGCCTCATTTGCTAACACTGGCACTTGGAGCTCTGAGCTGTCCTGTAAGTAATCTGACCATTCATCTGAATGTTGTCATGATGCGAGGAAGCCCAAGCCACATGGAGAGGTCCATGTAGGCACTCTGACTACAGTTTCAGTCCCCAGCTGTACAAGCCTTCCCAGACATTGTTGAACACAGACAAGCCTGCTCTGTGCCTGACAACCCACCTTCCCCATGCCTCGAGGACCTCATCCATACAGGTGGCAAGCAGTGGGAGGAAGGAGGCTGCTGGACCCAGCAACCATCTTACCTTGAGCATTTACACTGAACAGGGTGCAAAGCAGACACTGTGCCCTGCCCAAATGCCCACAGAATCCACGAGCATACTAAAATACTTAGTCTTCTACCACTGTATTGTGTAATTTGTTACACAGCAATAGTATCTGGAACATACGTACTTGGTATAGGCCTCACACTTTGACAGAGACCAGGCCATAGGGCCAGGAGCGACCGACCATGTGTTCAGAGAGAAAGCTGCTCAGAAATGGGTGTCAGGCAGCTCATATAATCACAGCAATTCTGAGGTGAAAGAGCCCTTAAAGGTTGTCTAACCTAAATTCATTGACTCAAATAAAGTTTTCTTACTGAGTGAATATGACCACAAGATAATTTGCTAGATGCTGTGGTAGATCCAAAGATGACTAATACACTATCTCTCATTTCAGATATTAAGCTCCACTGATGCCATCATGGAAGTTGCCACATTCTGAGGACTAGAATGACCACAGCAACACACCAGGCATGCTCCTGCCTCAGGATCTTTGCACTTGCTATTCCATCTGCCCGCAGTGCTCTTTTCCCAGATGTCTACTTGGCTTGTTTCCTCACCAATTTCCAGTATTTATGTTATGTTCTCAACAAGGCCTTCTGGCAAACCCCACCTCTGGTACATCGTGCTTTATTTCTCTATCCCTCTGACAGCAACGGACACACAAAACATTGTTACTTATTACTTATCTTGTTTATTATCTGTCTCTCTTCTCCAGCCCCATTAAATTGTAAACTCCATGAGGGCTTAGAAGAGTGCCTGGTACATATTTGCTGGATGGATGAATAATGAATGAATAAGTAACTGATACAGAGGTTTGAAGGAAGATAGCAGAGAGAAACACATGGGATCATACACAGAGAGCTTAACTGAAATGTGGATGTCGCTTTTCTCATATGAATCATAAAACTGACCCACGGCAAAGCCCAGGGATGCAGCATTTCACCTGGACAGTAGCTGGAGGTCTCATTATGTTAAAACGAGGTTGTCTGATAAACACTTGCTCCTCTGATCATCTCATGTCTTGGAAGGTTTAGGAAGCAATGAGGAAAACCATTTCATTTTTTTGGTCTTTGATTCCGACCAAGAATAACTAAAAGTTCGTAAAGCAGGAGTGAGGGGAAGATGAGAAAATGACCACATCACATCAAAGTTTGGGCTAATCATGGAAGAAAATGCTAGACATAGTCAGACATATAACTTAGATTTCAAGAAAGCAGATTTCTAAGAGGCCAGGAATCAGAGAGGATGGCGTAACAGGAAAAGAAAACTCTGAAAATTAAATTCTAAAGGCACAGTCACAGAGTTTCATGAGAATGTAGAGGGCTAGCATGACTTCCTGGGGCATGCACAGAGGATAGAAGCAAAGTTCCAAATAAGAATGGACATGAAAGAGCAAGAGTGAGCAGGTCACAAAAGAAAGGCTTGAGAAGAACACTGAAGACATCAAGAAGGGTCCATGGAGTTATCTTCAGAGCCGAAACTTGGAGAGATTAGGCTAACCACTCAGGACAGGTGGGGCAGTAGTCACAGATGCCCAAGAGAGAGCAGAACTGCTCCCATGCTATTCCCTCCATCTTTTTCCTCCAGGGGGATGATTTTCCTACGAGAAAGTATGGATCAAAGATGGTTTATTGAGTCAAAAGCAGATGTGCATGGAGGGTCTATTATTTGAGGGACTTTATTGGCGGGGGCGGTGGGGGGGGGTGTCCAGAAATCTCAAGGAGCTCATGGCCAGAGGGAAAGATGGGCTCCTGAGAGGAGTATTAGGAACTACAGCAAATACGAAAAAGACAGACAACCGGATAGAAAAATGGGCAAAAGGCTTGAATAGACTGTTTACAAAAGAAGATATCCAAATGGGCAATAAACATAAAAAGGTGCTCAATTTCATTAGTCATTACATAAATGCAAATTCAAACCATGGTGTGATATCACTATACACCCACCAGAATGGCTCAAATGAAAAAGAGTAAAACACTGTTTGTGAGAATGTGAAGCCCTTACAACTGCAGGTGGGAGTGTAAACTGGTACAGCCAATTTCCAAATGGAAAACCATTTAGCAGTACCCACTAAAACTGCATACCCCATGATACAGCAATTCCACAACTAGGAATGTACTCCTAGGACATGAACTAAAAGGACATGTGCCAGAAACTTCACAGCAGCATCATTCAAAATAACCTTCAAACCAGACACTACTCAATGGGTAAGGCATCCCAGTGGAGGTTAATATGAGACAGGTGCAATAGAAACTTGGAGGAAGGAGAAAATCAATTAGCAAAGTTTCTCCAAGAGGATCACTCCTGAGAGAACTCTTCAGGAAGGAGAAGTTGCCCCAGGATTCAGGCACAGTGGTGAGAAAATGGACAGAGGCAAGAGGCATGAGCCAGCATGGTTCCTTGAGGAAACAGCTGGGTGTTCAGCCCCAGTGCAGGATAAAGTATGACATGGGGCACAACGGGAGATTAAGCTGCACAGGCTGGGGTGGCAGATTGCACATGGCTTTAAATGCCAAGCAAAGTGCTTAAGGGTTTACTCAAGGACCATGTGGAGCTATTGCCAAATGTTCGACTGGTGAATGATGCATCGGCTCGGGGATTTAGAAGTCGACAACAGCAAGGGGGTGAGGGGGAGACTGAGGGAGAAGGTCCAACAGAGAGGGCCCTAAAGTCAAACAGGGAGTTCACTGCTGAAGACAAGTTGAGGGTTGCAGATGAGGATAAATACATCTCAGAGTCATAAAGAAACTTGAGGTTGTGAAAGGGAACTGCTACTGATAATCTCTGAAGAATCAGAGAAAATGAAAGATGTACAAGAGAGACAGAGAGTGAGATAGAGAAAAATGGAGACAGACACTAGAGAAGGCTAGTGTCTGGAAACTACAGTCTCTGAGCCCACCAGCCCCCTGGCAACATTCTCTACACATATTAAGAAGCAGTTCGTGAACACTCAGCAAGGGATCTAGGAACCACCAGAGGCAAGAATGGATTCACTAACTGAACAGGTAATACACAAAAATGCCACAAAAAGAGCATACCTGAATTTTAGGAAACCTTACTATAGTCTCATGACCATGTAGCAAAATGTGAGCCGAATGGTAACACAGACAGATGGATTCACCACTGGCTTAATAACTTCACCCAAATGAGGATCTTGATCTGCAGGGAATCTCTCCTAAAATGCCAGAGAATTCTGTTTTTCGATCTTTTAATTTAAAAAATTTGTGGCAAAATATAAATAACATAAGATTTCCCATTTTAAACGTACAGTTCTGTGGCATTAAGAACATTTGCACTGTTTAAAACCATTACCACCATTACCTCCAGAACTTTTTCATCTTCCCAAACTGAAACTCTGTACCCATTAAACATCAACTCCCCATTCTCCCTCCTCCCAGCCCACTGTAACCACCATTCTACTTTCTGCCTCTATGAGTTTGACTCATAAGTACCTAATATAAATGGAATAATACAGTATTTGTTCTTCTGTGTCTGGCTTATTTCACCTAGCATAACATCTTTACGTTTCTTCCATGTTATAGCATGTGTCAGAATTTCTTTCCTTTTTAAGGGTAATTAATATTATTCCCTTGTATGTATACGCCACATTTTGTTTACCCATTCATCTGTAGATGGATATTTGGCTTGATTCCACCTTTTGGTATAGCGTGCCATTTTTTTAATGAACAGTTTTCAATAGAACTTAGAAGGCATGCTTATTGCACAACAGAAGGGATGAAAAAAATCTTTATATATATATATATATATATATATTTTTTATATATATATATCTTTATATATATATATTTTATATATATATATCTTTATATATATATTTTATATATATATAAAAATCTTTATATATATATATTTATATATTATATATATATATATATTCCTTCTGAATTCATTCTCCCTTCTTCTGTAGTAATATTTTTAGAAATTTTAGATTACATTTCTCAGATTCTCTTATCGCTAAATGTGGCCATATGACTCCATTCTAGCCAATGAAATATGAGTAAACACTGACGGTTACAATTTCCAAATGCTTTTAAATGGAAAAAGCATACCTTCTTCTTTTTCTTTCCTCCTCCTGCTAGCTAGAATTCAGATGTAATTGTAATTGCTAGAACAGCCAGCATGGGCCATGACATAACAGCTACATGTTGAGGAAGGAGGAGCAACAAGAAAGAAGTAGCATAGGTTCCAAACTTACGAAGATGTCATCACTTATTCACTTATTCTCAGACTGTTACATGAGGGAGAAATTAACCTCTATCCTGTTTAAGTGGCTACTATTTTGGGTCTCTCCGCTATAACAGACATACTAATATACTAACTAATTTTTCAGTCAACACTGAGTTAATCTATGAAGCAAAATTATGTTTTTGTTTGTCTGCTACTGTGTCATTTAGATACAGCTAGTGGGATTTTCCCCAAATTTGTGGAGTATGTTTTATGGTCTGACCTTAGATAGAGGCCACATGGTGTACCCAAAATTCCCTTGTAAGGGGACAGCTCATAAAGGCTGAAGTCATCCTCCAGAAAAGTAACATATACTCTCTGTATGGCATACCCACCTCTTTGTATCCTACTCTGGGGCAGCAACAACAGAGATCAAGTCATTTAAAGGCATTCTTTGGAGCAAACTGAGTTGGCCAGTAGTGAAGCAATTCAAGTTGAGAGAGTACTGTTTTGGTAAAAGAATTGGAGATAATCTCTTAGTGGTTAATAAGAAGGTGCCATGAAAATAAAGTATGGGCATTACCAAACTTTTCCTTCTTAAACAAGATCAAATAGTTTAAAGAAAATAATGTTCCCAAGACAAAATTCTGGAGACAATAAAAAGATCGATGATTGCCAGGGGCAGGGAGAGAGGAAGACATGAATAGGCAGAGCACAGAGAAATTTTAGGGTAGTGAAGATATTCTATGGTATTATAATGATGGATATTTGTCATTATACATTTATCTAAACCCATAGAATGTACAACACCAAGAATGAACTCTAAGGTAAACTATGGACTTTGAGTGATTATGATGTGTCGATGTAGGTTCATCGTTGGTAAAAAAAAATAAAATAAATAAATATATATATATATATATATATATATATATATATATATATATATATATAATTCTGATGAGTGATGTTGATAATGGTGAAGGCTAAGCATGTTCAGTGTCCAAGGTTATATGGGAAATCTCCTCTCAATTTTGTTGTAACCCTAAAATTGCTCTAAAAACTTAAGTCTTTATAAAAAATAATGATGATGTTCCCACCTCCACATACTGAGCAGATCTTAGGAATACACAACCAACAATAAGTAATCCTTCATTTTTAAAAATGTTGGATGGAACAGAACTCTCCGAGGTGACTGAGCTCTGGACCCAAGGTGAAACTGAACTGTGGCTACAACCTTCAGTATATTCTTGATGAAAACCCAGTAGAGTTGAGCCATGACCCAAGAAGGGGCATTCTCAGTCAGATACAACCATCTCAGAGAAGAATGTTGAACCATAATTGCCTTGAGCCAGAGATGGGAGAATGCAATGTCCACTGGATCCAGAATATGGTCCCATACTGAGAGCTTACTTCTATCAACTCTCACAGTCTCCATCATCTTGTTTTTCTAGCTGATTCAGGTATCTTCTAGGACAACCTCCTCTTCTGACCCCCAAACAGCTCACGTGCCTTGGACCTGAGCTCTTTAGCCTCACTAGTTCAGAAATGTGTCTTCTTGATGCCACACAAAGTTCGTCCTTGCTCGACGTCTCATCACCCTCCTCAACGCCACCCCTCAGGCCAATCTCTCTCTCTCACTCATATAGGAGATTTTTTACTATCAGTTTCTTTAAAAGGCCATGACCTTATCCTTTTTCTTCTTTTGCACTTTATGGGAAACCTCCCTACACAAAACAGTATTATCACACCATGGCCCACAGGCTCACATGCTGACATCACAGGAGTCCTTTGCACCTCTGCCCTGCAGCTGGGCAGCTCTTGTTCTTCATTCTTCTCTAACGAGTTCAGAAAAAGAATTAACCACAGAAAACGACCTCTGGTCATTAAAACTCAGGCGGTAAGGGTGAGCACCATCTTTGGATCATCTACTCTTGGACTTCCCACTCACCTGAGAGGGAACACAGAGTATTCCTCTCCTCAGGACCAAGAGAGCCTGAAGCACTTTGCCAGATCTTTCCAGCTGCTCATATTAGGAATGGAGATAGCAAGGGGCCCTGGAAACAAGCTTGTGTTCTTGTGGGTGCCATAGCAGTGGTTCCAGGCTGGTGGGTGGGTGCCCCAGGGCTGCCAAGGCCCTCTGAGGAAATAGGGAGGCCAGTCTTTGCCTCCTTAGCTCATTTCTCAGGTGTGTATGAAGAAGACATAACTCTCCATCTTGAGTGAACTCTGAATTGGAATGAGAGGTTTCTGTCCCCAGAGAAGTCCTTTCCACCACTCTCTCCCTACCCTAGAAAGTCCTCTTTCCTCTCCCCTTCAAAATAAAACAAAACAAAACAAATCAAAACACTGTCTTTTCTCCATGCCCCCTGCTTGGGAAAAATAGAAGAGAGAGTCCTTTTTTGCTCTAAATAGTTCTACATTACACACATAGGGCCACATTAGTGAACAATGGTTTAAAAGCTGTAAAGGGCAATATGCAAATTGATAATAATTATTAGTAATGCTTTCTTTTCTCCCAATTTAAAAACTTGAGTTCTACATTTTCCTTGACCTCCTCCAGGGTCAGTATGGGCAGGCACCTCCTGGGGATCTTTGAAGAATCCCCGGAAATCCTCCAAGCATTTCTTTGCCCCACTCCCCCTGAAAACACAGCTCCTGATTGCCCCACAGCAGGCTGGGCAGGCGGGACAGGAAGCCCCTCTACCTTGTAAACACCATGTTGCAAACAGATACTTCCCCAGGCTCCTGTAAAGCAGAGGTCACCAGTCTGGGAGTGGCTTATTTGGGGACAGTTCCCCAGGTCTTACGCCTGTCAGACTTAGTGAACTGCTCATCATAAATCTGACTAACCTGGAGAATGGGAAGAGATTCCCAAGGAATAAAGGCTCATGGGGTCTAAAGCAGTCCAGAGGAGGACATCTGCCTTGCTGTGTATTGAAGGGCAAAGACACATGGTTCCGCCCCTTCAAATGCCCATAGAAGACCAATGAGGTGCCTGCAGGGTGCAATCCCTGAGGGTGAGGATGACTGAACCCCAGAAAGATCTCAGACGGAGGGTAGCCAAAAAATCCAAGGTTGAGGGCCAGGCCTCCTCTGTGCTGGCTGCTCAACCAGGCAATTTTTCATTCAGCAAACGCCAGTGGAGCACCCAACATTGGCTCTGCTAGGCACTGGGGAGTCAGTGCTGGACAAAATGGCAGGGAAGTTTTCTTCATCAGGAGTGGGATGAAAGAGGAAAGAGCACACGTTAAGTCTTGGGGAAAGTGAGTCAGGCAGTCTGGCTGGGGGAGAAGGTGAAGATTCATGGAGACGACTGAAAGAGTGGGACTTGGCTTTGACACTTGGACAGAAGACCAACGTTCTGGACTTTCCCTATGAGGTGCATCAGCATCGAAGGCTTCTGAACATAGTGATGAAGGAGTTTTCATAAGAAGAATCTCCTGCTGAAGCTAGGAAGAGACTGTGGCCGGAAGGCCCACGAGCAGGCATACAATGACGAAAGCCGGATTAGGTGGCAGAATGAAGAATAGGGAAGTGAGAGAAGCAAGAACCCTAAGGAAAGAAGCACCATCGAAGCTGATGAAGGAGACTAGACTTTGGGTGGTGAGCACACAATGCAATTTACAGATAATGTATTATAGAATTGTACACTTGAAACTTATATAATTTTATTAACCAATGTTACTCCAACAAATTTGGTTTTTAAAAAACTGGCTGGATAGGAGAATAGGAAGGTGAAGGGCAGACTCAGAGATGATGCCAAGGTTTCAAGACTGGGAGTCTGGTTTCACTAGAGACAAAATGGGGAAGTCTGCAGAGGAAGCCTACTTTGTGGAAGAAGAGTTGGGCTCTGGACATATGTTGAAGATGAAATAGTGAAAATAACCAGTATGGACTTGGAGACAGGGTTTGGGTGAGAGAGACAAGCATATTGAGTATGACAAGAACAGGAGTCTGCAGAGGAACAGTGGGAGGTGTAAGTAGTGAGAAAAAAGGCTCCAGGTGAAAGTGTTAGGCAACAAACGCTACAGAAACTTCAAAGAGAGATGCAGGTTGGGAGAAGGCCATTGGCATTTGCCATTACAAAGCCACCAATGACCTTAGATGAAGCCATCCAAAAGAGAAGCATGGGCAGAAGAAAGCATGACCCTACTGTGGTCTGAAGAAGGATTCATAGTCACTGGTCGTCCTGCCATAAAAGGGGCACCTTGAGGGAAGGAGTAAGTCCCCTCTCTGCTCAGCCCATCTGACCAACTTCTACAAATCTAATCCTGAAGAGTAGACTTTGAAAACTCATAGGATGTCAGAAAAGTAGAGTCCATTTGATCCAGGAGGGAACAGACTCAGAGAGATGAGGAGGTAAGCAGGGAACAGTTAGGACCAGAGATCATATCTCCTATTCCCTTCATGTAGTCTGAACATCACAGCACAGCCCCCTATGTTTTCTTAAGCACAATAATAGGCCAAGGAAAGCTCTGAGCTTTTAGTTTTCTCAGAACGAAAGTCCCAAGATGTCAGTACAGAAGTGAATGCAAAATGCAAAGGTCTGTGAAACATTGGCTTGAAAACCCCAAGAACAAGAGGCCATTAATTCCCAGCTCAACGTGCAGATTGGGTAGGTTGACCTCGAGAGCTTATCTGGGTCAGCCACATAGGAAGGCAATTCTGAAGTGGAGCTCAATTAGTGTACTTCACTAGGTACTGGGAGAGCGAGAACAAGAGATCTCAAGAACAGCTCATGCTCCAGCATAGGATAGGGGTGAGGGTTCCTGCATCCAGTGATGGCTCCAAGGTTGCTCATCACGAATGGCTATGATTTTCTAAACACCAAATTGCTCCTGCTCTGAGGGAACGAGCGGTGAAGCAGGGCTATGGGATTTGTGAGGGAACTTCCCAGCTTTGGGATTTGTTTATTCAAGGCCACTGAACTTCTTAAATTAAAATTATGTTCTCAGAACAAACAATTTTTATACAACCTGTCAGACACAGCCACTATGATTTAGAGAACTAGAGACTCTTAGAAATGGAGTGATCTTCGTCTTCATTCTCACCACCATCATTTCTCCATCTGACTTGTATTTTCCCTGAACACTTTCCCCGACAGGGAACTCACTCCAACAAGGCCACCTATTCCATTGTTGATCTGCTCTGGATTTCTCCAAAATCTTCCCTGTAGTGAGCTATAGTCTATTTCCTACAATTTCCCTTCATTAGTCCCTTTTGCTTCCTGGAGAAAGACCTCCACAGAGTAGGTCTTCACCTTTTCCAAAGCATGCTGCCCTTCAAACATCTGAAGATAGATATTACTTCTCCCTTGTGTCCTTTTCCTAGAGGTAAACATCTCTACCTCTTTAACCATTTCGTATTATAGCATCACCATTTTGGCTACCTTTCTCTGGGTATAAAGTGGTTGACCAGCATCCCCATTAAATGCAGTACCTGCATTAAATGGAGTTAAACTGCACTCCAGATGGCTCTAAGCAGCTCGGTGTGGAAATGGACCAAGAGTCAAGATGGCTCTCAGTTCTGGAGCACTGAGGTGATAGGTATATCCCTGGGATGACTGAGGAAGGGAGAAGAGAAGAAGAAGGCTTGCGGAGTGGGAAACCAAGAATCTGGCAGCAGAGGACCTACAGACCAGAACCATTCACCCAACTTTCAAGAAACAGATCATTCCACTGTAGTATAAGCTGGCCCAGGGTACAAAAGGTGAAATGCATTCAGAATCACTTTGCAAAGCCAGCACATCAAGGCCTGTCAACAACAGCAAGACAGAAAGGAAAATACAAGCTGACCTTACTTATGAGTATAGATGTAAAAATTCTACATAGAATCATAGCAAATCAAACCTAGCTGTGTTAAAGGAATAAAACACCTTGACCAAATGGAGTTTATTCCAGAAGTGCAAGGAGGGGTCAATATAAGGAAGTTAATGATATAATGCATCACAAAAATCTATCTCGGGGTAAAAGAATACAAGAATTTCCTAGTAGGTGCTTAAAGAAGTATTTGACCACCTTAACTTCCATTCCTGCTTTTAAAAATCCTTAGAAACAGGGAACTAAAGCAAACTTCATGTGGTACCTGACTTCAAGGCACTAGGTCTCAAGAGCTGTGACCACATCAGAGAAACAAAGCCCTAAGCCTATGCCAGACCCTGAGAACTCAAGAGGCTGTGAATGTCTATGGCAAAAAAAAAAAAACAGTAGGGCAGCCATCTCTATCCTAAACCATCTCTATTGAGGTGAATAGTCACAAACACACATTTTCTCTTTCATTCCTGGCCTTAAATCTAGTTCTCTGGTTTGGGGACAAGAACAGAGGGCCTCTTGTAAGGACACCACTAGCAAAGGTAATGTTCTTTAATCAAATTGGAAATGAGTCGAATTCAAGACTTGAGAAATCCAGGAAGCATACGCATGACGGTGGCTCGGTGAGCGGTCGGGGAGCTCAGCTCCCTGCACGCTCCCTGGATATCTCACCAGTGAGTCACCAGTGACCTCCTCTGCAGTCTGCAGATTTCCATTACCTATTATCACCCCCAGTTTGCCTCTCACAACAGCTTATATTTCTGTGGAGCGGTGCTGGGAAGCATCCAAAGAAATTGGTGTAGAGAAAGTCCTGTTTTATGATGCAGGAATTATTAACTTGAGTTCCTCAGTTGACTGCAGAGGTCTGAGAAGACCCTGAAGTTTTATGCAAAACTTTGAAAGAGAGAAGGAGAGAAATCATGCATGCACATGCACACGTGTGCTTTGCGGGGAGATGGGGAGGATCTGTCACTTTTATCAGTTTTTCAAAGAGGCCCACTAGAGAGAGGAGAGGAGGTATCTGAAAAAATGCAAAGGAAAGGGCCTGCAGAAATAACCAACTCTCCCCCGATTCTGCCCTATGCTCTCCAGCTAACATGTTTTCCCATAGCTACCTCCCCCACCTCAAGGACTCTCCAGCTCACATCTGTTGATTCATAGCTTGCTATCCAACTAATGTTCTTATCTCTGTAGCTGTGTAGGAATAAGAAGACTGTGTAAAACTGCTTGTTATGTTACAATTAGAGCTCAGCCGTTGGATAGGAATATGCTGAGAAGGTGTCGGCATCAATAAGTGTTGCTTCCTACTTATAGCCTCAATGCCCTGTCTCTCTGTTCGAGAATCCTATAATAGTGCTGACAATGCCAAGGTCGCAAGACAAACGACCTGTAAGACCAGTGGTCTGGAAATTACTCCCCCGCTTGCACCCCACCACCAGAAGCTCCCCCACCCCATCCTAATAAATTCTCCTTCCTCTAACAAAGTTGTCTGAGTGTCCAATTTCCTCTGTCGGGTGTCACTTCCTACAACACACTATCTAGAGAGAGTTTGAAACTTGCCTTTAAGAGTTGTAGGTGTAGATGTGATCTAACGAACCCAGAAAATGCAACAAGGAGGCAAGTCACCTCAGTTAGCTTGCATGGAAGTGGCTATGTGAAGATCTGCCTGACTAGAGACAAAACCACCAAGCCATTCAGGAACAAATGCTCAAACCTAAAACCTAAAAATACGTCTGCAGACTTCGTGGTTCTGGGGCAACAACTTTGGATAAAGAAGAAGGATGTGGGGACTGAACAGGTGACTTCTTAGATGAGACAGAAGAACAAGGTTTATTAACCCTTTAAGAAGAGCAGCTAGAGAGAGACAAAAGCAAGGCCGAGCAAACGACGCAGTGGTCTTCTGTGGACGGGGGCTCTTTCTGCTGTTGATGGCCAGCATGAAAGCACACAGGCAGAGGACTCCAGCATGGAGCCTGCAGCAGTAGCTCTGAAACATGTTCTCTGGTGATGAGCAGTAAAAGGAAAAGGGAGACACCCTGTAATAGTATGAATGGCCTTAACGTAGTTAAGCTGGACATTGCAGTATGGGGGAGGCAGGGAAGGAAGAAATGCAGGAGATATAGGAGATGAAGAGGGGATGAGCCCCTGGTCTATGCCAGATAATGGACAAGGTACTTGCTAGCAGTTATCTCATCTAATTCTCACAGAACAGGAAGTCTACATATCCCGCCGAGTTGTTGAAAAGAATACCTCAGAGGATGCACCCAAAGAGCATTTAGCACGTGTCTGCTAAATGTTAGGTATTACTATTATTAGTGTTACCATTTTCTTTACTTTGTAGCTCACAGGACTCCATAATTCTCATGACTGTAATTAAATGATACGTGTATATTGTGTCTTGCCTACTAGACTGTCATTTCCAGAGGGCTAATTTCCAGAGAGCAGAAGCGTAATATGTCTTGCTCAGGATCTCAGAGTTCAGCACAAGCTTGGCACGTAGAAAGTGCTCCATGCTGAAGTGCTGAGCCAATGTATGGAATGTCAGAGGTTAGAAAGGGGCTACAGAAAGCATCTGGTGCCATGCTGCTATACAGATGGGGAAACTGACACCCAGACTTGGACTTACCCAAGATCCCATGGCTAGGAGTGGAAGATTCAGGCAACAATGAGGCTCCCTGACTCCATGGGAGGCAGAAGCCTAGAAGCCACCATCAGCTCTCACACCAGCCCTGCCCCCACAAGAAACCCACACAGGCTCATTTGCCTAGATCAACAACAACAGCAAGAAGACTCTGGAGTACATGAAAATAAAAAGCACACCACTCCCTCCTGACCCCACCCTTCTCCCCCCGACACTGTCCCCCGACACTGCGTTCAGGCAGCTTCCACTGTTGATGTGCATGGACCTCTTGCTTATGAGATCCTAGAGAGTTTCATGGTGACAGCTTAGCCACATTGAGCATCAGGAGGCTATCATGAGCAAGCCACCAAGTCACTGGTCAGACCTTGTAGGCCAGGGCAGTGAGTGCTCTGATAGTAAGACAATAACAGGCATGGCAAAGACAGAAGGAAGGGGTAGTCAGTGCTGTGGAGTGAGGAGGGGGTTAAGGAAGACTTTGAAGATGACAATATTTGATCTGAGCATCCAAGGATGAATTCATGATCCACTAGGCAGGTAGAAGAAGGGCAATGGAGAGTGGGGAGAAGGAATAGCACATGCAAAGGCACAGAGGTTGGCTTGAGATTCAGAAGATGAAGCAGGCTAGGTGGCGGGAGGCCTTGCTAGTCATGCTAGGGGGTATTGGTCTTCTCCAGAGGGCAATGGCAGCTCTGCAGGGTTTGCAGTTGAAAAGTGACTTGCTCTGATTTGTTGTCTTTCATCACCATGACAGCAGGAGAGGGGTTGGACTGGGAGTGGGGGGAGGCTGGAGGCTAGAGGCTGGAGGCAGGAGCCTCCCACTGAGGCCAAACTCTAAAGCCCAAAAGCTATTGCCCCAAATGGTAGACTCAGACTCAAGAAGGACCAAGTGTCTGCTTTGTGCCAGCAAAATCACCCACTTCTTCCTATTCATTGCCCCCACATTCCTATTGGGTGCACCTTGCTATAGCTACATCTCACCCAGAAGTCACTTAACTGATAATCCCGACTATCCAGAACCTAGCTGTTAGCCTGGAAGCAAACAAAAAAGACCTATGGACCGCCACATTCATGTCCCAAACGTTGTGCCCTACAGGGCATGCACTTCACACCCAAGGGCACATGCAGTCTGCCACTCAGGCTTAGTCATCTCTGGTCAAGAGTAGATGCCAGCTAGAGACATCCCAACTCTGCCACTTTCTAGCCATGCGGGCTTGGTCCTGAGTCTCCTCATGCATAAAATGAGAGCAATAGCTGTCGCTACTTCAGAGTGTGGCTGTGAAGATTAAAGACGATGACGTACTGGGAAAAAGGGCAAAAAGAAAGATGAAAGAAAAAGGTAGAAACTGTGTCCTGAGCAGATCCGAGGTACAAAAGAGAATGGTAGGTAGAACCATGTGATATTTTCAAGAACTTATTAAATAAGACATAATATGCTGTATTTATAAATTCAAGCAACACATTTTATAAGATTTCCTTTAAAACTAGATATAGTGAAAAGTTTTGGTGTTTAGAAGGTAGCGCTACTGGGAAAATTAATGTATGCAAATTTGCATATGGGAATGAGATAATTCTGTGTGTACCTGTGTAGGTCTAAAATGCCCCCCAAATTTATAAAACACACATCATGTTTAACAGAATCTAAGATGCTATTAATTGTAAGATGCGACATTTCGTGTATCACTAAGAAAGAAATATTGCTGTTAAGATGCCACAGATAGTAAGATGCATCTTGATTTCAGAGCTGTTAAAATGTGAAAGTATGTATATCTCCAAGTCAATGGAAATCCTAATATGCAATATATGTTTGTTGTGAGAATGTCTCATTTTCCTCTTGAGCAGAAAATATAGTTTTTCTTCATACCCCCTTCCCTACCTTCATCTATGCCAAAGGATCAAAAATCAAACATAACACTTCTTCCTTAACCTGGTGATCACTCTATCTGGCCACTCCAGAAGCTTCCTCTCTCAAGAAGCTGATCCAGATTTTCAGCTCATCCAGAACTAAGCTAAACAAGTCTTAGGTTTACAGGGGTCCTACTGAGCCACCAGCTTATCCCCTTGGGGTGAACCTCTTTAAATCAAGTCCAAATTTGCACAGATTGAGTACTCAGCTGAATCCAAGCTGGGGCTTCCAACTCTAGGTTGCCCAGGCAAAAAAGCTACTGGCTTTCTTCTCCCACTTCTCAGCCAGCAGATCCCACAATCAATGACTAAGCTGAAACTGTAGAGCAGCCTCCAACAGCCAACCTCCTCCACAGCCTTCACTGTGGAGCCTCCTCATCAATAACCCCAAACATGCTTTTGCCCAATACTACCTATTATTCTTGAAAGAAACAAAAGGGGCTCATGAGAGGCAGGCAGGGGAGGCAGAAGTTGTGGCTTCCACTGCAGCTTGGGGAGAAAAGATATTAATCACCCCCCACCCCCATCTCAACTAGAGATAAGAGAGAGAGATTTCTTAAAAGCCCTATGAGGCCCAGTACACAAAGACCCAAGCCTTCCTGACCCACAGTCCTGGCCAGTTATGCTTCAAAAAGCAAGTGAGGGTGTCCTGAAGCAGGAAGAGAGAGCTTGACCATTCCACACTATGGTGGCCATGCTGAGGAAGCAGATAAGCCCTTGACACTCTTCTTCTGCAAACACCCATACTTACCTCATTTAATTTTTCCACAGCCCTCTGAGGTCTCTATTAGAGTCCATTATACAGACAGGAAAACAGGCTGGGAGAGGGGCAGTAAGATGCTCTAGGTCACAAAGCTGGGCCTGGCTGGAACCCAGGTCTCCTTTCCACATCACACAGAGTCACCAAGCAATGGCTTCATTGTCATCACTCAAGCTTACTCAAATGTTAGAATATGGATTCCAGACCCCACCCCTGGAAAGCTATACTGTGGGACCGGGGCCTGGAGAATGTGTGTTTTACAAGCTCTGGGAACCAACGCCTTACCAGATGGTCCCAGACCAGGAGTAAGGAAAGCTGGATGGGAAGATACAGAGACCATGGGAGGGAGGAAGAGAAGGGCCATCCAAAAGGGGCCCTGGAAGCAGACCTGGCCTACTTTTAGCCCTCATTTAGCCTAAACCCACCCCTCCTCTCTGTACAGAGGCTTGTTAACTCACTAGATACCACATCCTGCTGCTTTCATCTCGCCTTCCTTTTCCCTCTGAACAAACTCCTTCCTCCTACTGACCTGAACTTCTTGCTTATTTACCCCAGCCCTGGGATGGGCCAGCCCGCACGCGCACGCGCAAACACATGCACACATGCACACACAGCGTCACGCAAGGGACAGCCAAGGTGTAAAGACTGGTCCTCTGACAGCGTCGAGCAGTTTTCTAGAAGAGCAGCCACTGTCTGGGGGCCCATGCTCGCTATCAGGAGAGGGCTGAGGCAGGCACTTTCAGAGACTTCATGGCAAAAGACCCAGTGGCTAATGCTTACAGAGAGAATTCTCAGGACGAGGGAAGCAGACTCCTTGACTCCGCGACACTTGGCGGCCTGCGAAGGAGTCAGGAAGCTTCGGCCACATTCGGACCGCACAGAGACGGTCCAGCAGTGGCCACCTAGATAACGGTGGACGGTCCCCTTCTGTCTCCGGGATTATTGAGAACGCTAGTGTGCGGAACCCGTGCCTGGGCAGTGTTCCCTATCCACGAAGCCGTTAGACAGCAGGATCTGTCCAGCCTACTCGCTGTAGCCACTGCTCTCAGAGCTCACTGCTCCCCGACGGTTCCCAGCCCTCAGATGAGCCCTACGCGTGCCCTCAGCTACCCTCGTCCCGGCCGCGCGGTCTCACACCTGCAGTCCCTGCCGGGCGCCGAGCCCCTCTCCAGCGGCGATTCCCTGCGATTCCGGTTACGGTCAGGACCACTGCGCGGGGGCTCGAGTTGGGAGGCAGGTCCCGGCATCTGCCCAGGCTCCGCGCCAATGGTGGGCTGGGGGCGGGGACCGGGGCGGGGCCACACTGAAGGGCAGGGCTTTGATTTAGGTCGGGCCCTGGGCGGGGCTGGCCACCCAGCGGGCCTCTCACGCCATCTGGTGGCCGGGCAATGTCCACGAAGTGCCAGTTTAGCACATGTGTCCTCAGAGTCTCGCCGCAGCCAGCCGAGCGCCTATAAAGCAAACCCCAGTTCTGAGTCTGTCTGCCTTCAGAAGGGACAGGCCTTGGAGGGTGGGCGGCCACTGTCGGAAGAGGGATGCCAGCACGGAGCACCAACACCGAAACCCCCAGGAGTAAGGTGCGGTTCCGTCAAAGGAGCGGAAGCGCGGCTTTGACCTCGCAGGAGAGGTGGGCGGAGCAGGAGAGAGACTTGGGGTGGGGGCTTCGGGGAAGGAGGAGAAAGGGGAAGCTCCCACGAGCTGCTTCCTTCTGTCACTGCGACCCAGCGCCCCACTTCCTCCTCCTACTTCTATTTTCTTTGGGTGCTAACATTTAAAATGACTGCACCC
The DNA here is from genome assembly GCF_902729225.1 of Pteropus medius. Lineage (NCBI taxonomy): Eukaryota > Metazoa > Chordata > Mammalia > Chiroptera > Pteropodidae > Pteropus > Pteropus medius. The sequence goes on from NW_024352783.1 coordinate 1,552,758, forward strand.
CTGCTGTGCAGACGGATGCTTTGACCCTTACCCTTCTGCAGAAACCTTCCTAGAAATTACAGCCAATCCAGACTTTCAGCACTACTGCTCCAGCCTCTGGTCTGACGTTACCACCTTCTTTCACCAGTGGCCGTCACTTCAGCCATTTTTCAGCCCCTGAAGGGAGAGGGGGATCATCCCTAGAGTCAAGGCCCTCTTCTTGCCTCCCCTGCTCTCCCTACGGACGTCGTAACGGATGTTGTTAAATCAAGAGCTGGGTCACAGAATCCTGGAAGTCACTGCATATCCCTGTACCTCAGTTTCCTCATTTACAAAATGGGGATGTGAAGGTTGGCTTTGCAATGAAAAGAATAGCACTTTACTTCAGGCAGTCCTTGCAATGAAAGAATAGCACTTTATTTTAGAGTTAACAAAGGGCAAGGCTGAAATTTTCACTTCCACTATTGAATGGGACTCTGTGTCACAATATCTGTTAGAGGCGTTCAAAATCAGCCACAAGGTTGTACGTTATGTTGGTCAAAAGCCACAACCCTACCTGAGGCTTTGAGAGATGTGAACACCAATGACTTTTCTTTTCCTGACTCCCTAAATACCAAGAAAAAACAACTTCCCCAAAGGCATAGAAACAGAAAGTACCCTTGGGTGAACATAGAGGACTGGTTCTAGCCTATAGTAAGAGATGGAAGGGAGCTCAGAACCATCTAGTATTTCTCCTCATCTACCAGTAACCCCCCACATACGACTATTTTACAAATAAAGAACCAGAGCCATGAAAGACTGTGGGAGGACAAGCCTAAGGTCATATGACTTGATGAGGGTAGGCAAGGACTCTAGTCTCCCCAATCCCTACTTTTCTACCACAAAAAGGAGAAGTGGGGCAGGGAGATAGTTCAGAGGTGGACAGATTAGGGAGGAAGGGGTAGAACCGCTCTAGAATGAGGAACTGAGTAGCAAGAATGACACAGTGTGTACCAGATTGATATCTTGGGTTATGAGATCACTTTGAAAGCTAAAGAAAATGCTAGAGAGGTTATGGCATCCTTTACTTCTTCCATGTCTTTGTTATTCCTAAAACTGAAGATGGAGGAGAGCTGAAGCGGAGTTGCCTGTAAGAGCTCACTACTAGGGATCTGAGCATCCCATGAAGCCCACTTACTTAGTCCTATCCTGCATCCCCTCAGATGTAGGTATTCTCTTCTCCCCTAGCAGGTGTGACCCAGATGTTGAGCTTGCATATTATCCTACCCCTCCCTCAGCTCCACCTGTATCTCCCTGTCCCTCCAGGGCAAACCACCAACCAGGAGATACCATCAGCACCTTACACCTATAGGCCAGAACTTAGAACTACAGCCACCTAAGCACCTTCTTCCACCTTCTACTCCCACCTACCCAAATTAGCTGGTAAGACTCAAGGTGCCTCTGTCATTCATGTGGTGCCTTATTTATACCACATCGTATAGCTCTCCTGTTGCTTCAAATTTGTCTATTTATTATTTCTGTCTTTCCTTTCACTGACTTATATTTTCAAAGATGAGTCTACCCCTGTCTCCACCCCTTCATCTTACATTTATTCTTCAATGCTCTGAAAAAAAATCACCAGGAATGCCAAATCTAATGACTTCATTTTGTTACCTCACTATAGCATTTGATGCTAACCCTCCTTGAGAATTTCTCCCTTAACTTCTCCCCCTCCACCTCTGACCAATATTCTGTTTTCTTTTTCCGGCTTCATTTTCTACATTGTTTCTTAAATATTGAGGATGCATGAGATTTTATGTGAGGCTGCTTCTCTTCTTGCTGGACACTCTCATCCATTCTCATCATACTGATCCCTTCTAAATCCATAGCCCAGATTTCTCTCTTGAGCTCCAGATCTAGAATTCTGAGCACTTACTGCACATCTATTTCTGGATAGCTCAAAGGCAACTTAATCACTCCATGTCCTGAAATGAATTCCTCATCTTTCCCCAAACTTCTTCACTTGCCTTTCCCATCTCAGTTAATATCTTCACTATCCACTCAATTTCAACACTAGAAACCTCCATATACAAGTAACATATCCAGAACATGTAAAGAGCTCTTACAACTCAAAAATTAAAAAGACAAACAATCCAACTTTAAAACGGGCAAAAACTTGAACAGATACTTCACAAAAGACAAATAGCCGATAAGTGCATGAAAAGGTGCTCAACATCATTAGTCATTACCACTGTACAACAATTAGAATAACTAAAATTAAGACTGACAACACCAAATGTTGGCAAGGATATGGAGTAACTGGAACTCTCATATATTGCTTGTAACAGGGTAAAATGGCATGGCTACTTCAGAAAACTGATTGGTAGCATCTAATTAAATTGAATATATATCTCCCTCTGACCCAGCATTTCTACTTTTAGATATATATCTGATGGATTTATATGTCCACACAGAAACATATATATGAATGATTATTCCAGCTTTATTCATAATAGCCCAACTCTGGAACAACCCAAATGTCTATTAATAGTAGGAGAGATAAAAAGCAATTGTGGTATATTCATATAATGGAATGCTACTCCGCAATAAAAAAGGAAGAAATTACTGATATGTGTATCAACATAGATGAATTTTAAAACATTATGTTGAGCAAAAGAAGCCAGACTCAAAGGAAAATATACTGCATGATTTCATTTATATGAAGTTCAAGAACCAGCAAACTAATCCATAGTGATAAGCATCAGAATGGTGGTTATATTGGTGGAGAGAACAATTTAACTGGAAAGGGGACATGAGTGAACCTTCTTGGGCGATAGGTATATTTCCTATCTTGATCTGGGTGGTGGTCACACAGTGTGTACATATGAAAAAATGATTGAGATGTTTACTTAAAAGGGAAAAAGGTTAATAGTATCATAAGGAGACATAGCAACATTATTTACCTCTTATTTTGATGCACCAAGAACAGCACAACATCACTTCTGTGGTATTCTTTGTCAAAATGCCTTACCTCAATCTAATCATGAGAAAACATGGGTCTAACCCAAGTCAAGGGTCATACTATAAAATCTTCAATGGTGTGAAAGTCGGGAAGCACAAAGGAAGACTGAAAAGGCTGTCACAGATTGTCACACAACAATTAAATGCAATGAGGGATTCTGGATTGGATCCTGGATCAGAAGAAGAACATTAGTAGGACAATTGGCAAAATTTGAATAAAGTCTGTAGATTCATTAATAATAATATATCGATATTTTTTCCTGATTTCAATAATTATACTATGTTTTAGGTACAATACTAATATTTAGGGAAGCTGGGTGAAAGTTTTATGATAACCCTATGCAACTTTTTTAACTCCAAAATTATTTCAAAATATCAACAAAAAAAGCAAAAAATAAATGTCGCAAATCTTATGAACTTATGAAGAACTTCTCATTTCATTTTCCATTTCTAAAACTTCAAAAGAAAACTGCAGATCACTTTTCTCTATGATACAAATATAAAAATCTGATATAAGTACAAATTGTAGCCAGCTTTTAATTAAAATAGTAATATGCTGGAACAAAGTGAGGTTTGTTCAAGGAATGCAGATATCCTGGATGAGTCTGAAGGGATTTAATGGATTTAGTCCTAGGTCAGCCTCACAGGTTGGCATCTGAACCTTATGGAGGAAAGAGCTTCAGGCAACAGCAAAAGGAGCTGTTTCCATTAGGATCTTGGAAACCCAGGACACAGCAGCAGAAACACCAGGTTGGAGGTTGAGGGTGGGGAAGCACTTGATGAGGAAAGCACACGATGAAGAGAGCTTTGAAGGAAGCTGGAGGACTGAAACGGGTCAGAAACTCAGGTGTCTCCAAGAGCCAAACAAGTCAGACTCCTGGACAGATCTGGTGAGATGGTATTCACTTACTGTATTATTGCATTTCATGACAGCATTGTTTATACTCTGTGCCTCCTGAAACAACCCCTGTTGAAATTTTAGTCCTTTTTTTTTTTTCCATTTCAATAAGGTTTTCTTTCCCCACACAGCTTTTCCATATTCTTCTTATAATTTCTTTTCAGGAGGTATTTTACACTGTATTTTTTCAACAGGTATACTTTGTATATTAAACATATAGGAATTTTCTTAATTTCTACCAGTAAAAATGCCTGCTCCCATTTCTCCTCAAGCATATATTCCTTTTGGCCTCTTCTATTTTTCCAAATTTGCTAGAGACATGATTACTTGAAATATTTCATTTTTTAACTAATTCTAATATAAGAAAAACAATTGCACAAAGACAAAAACTGGCAACTGCCCTTGACCTTGATGTCTGGGAACAATAGGGTATTGGAGACATGGGGTTTGAAATTAAGAAACCTCTAAAAGGGGGCCTCCCTGAGGATCCAGCTCCAGCCCACTGTGGCCATGTGGAAATGCAGGACTGGTATGGTCAGATTTTATAACTTTTAAAAAATAACAAATATAGGAGTTCTTAATCTGAAATCTCCTGGTCTTTAAATGCTAAAAACTAATTCAACACACTATTTTAGAACTCATTGCAGGCCAAAGCAGGCATGACCTACTGACTTTCAGTTTTTGACATCTGTTGTATATTGTTCAGGTGGGAGCTGCCCCAGCGAGATCTGAGTAATTTCTGTTAATGTGAGCTAATTTGTTCTCACTGTCTCGGGAGACATTTTATGCAAGGAATATCAATGTTAAAAGTTTATTAATGTTGTTTATCATATGAATAGGACACAGGAGAGAAACTGCATAATTATTCCAATAAGATGCACCCTAATGAAAACTCTTAGGGACTAGAAATAAAAAATACTTCATCAAGATGATAAATGTGTATATCTCAATCCAAAAGGCAATATGATACCTAATGATGACCTGCAATGGAGAGCAAATATAGTCTTAAATAACAAAAGCATTGCTACAAAAACAAGGAGGAAAACAAGGATATCACACTGTGAATAGTGTCAAAAATATTCTGAAATTTAAGGAAAAAACACTAGAAGAAAAATAAATAAAAACATAAATTTGATAAGGAAGAGTCAAGCTTATGATTATTTGCAAAAGACATGATTGTGTACCTGAGACACCCTAGCTAATAGACTGAGGAATGTTTAGAACTTATGAAAGAGTTTAGTAAAGTAGCTGGACACAAAAATAAATATATGAAATTCAATAGTTTTTTATATACCAGCGATAACCAAACAGAAAATAGAGCTCATTCACCCCAGCAACAAAATATGTAAAAATAGGAAATTCAGAGGACCCCGGATAGCCAAAACATCTTGAAAAAAAAAGAACGAAATTGGAGGACTCAAACTCCTTAATTTCAAAACGTTAACACAAAGCTACAGATAGACATAAAATCAGTGGAGTAAAATTGATAGTCCAGAAATAAACCCTCACATTTACAATGAAATGATTTTTAGTAAGGGCACCAAGACAATTCAAAGGAGGAAAGAATTATTTTTTCAAAAGTGATGCTGAGATCATTGGAGATCTCTATGAAAAAGAATGAAGTTGTGTCCCTACCTCACACCACGCACAGAAATTAACTCAAAATTAATCAAAGACCTAAATGTAAGAATTAAAACTATAAAACTCTTAGAAAAAAAAAGTAAATATAAATCTTTGTGACCTTGAATTAGACAATGGTTTTTTAGATATGACATCAAAATCACAAGTGACAAAAGAAAAATAAAGTATGCATTATCAAAATTAAAAGATTTTGTGCTTCAAGGACACTATCAAGAAACAAAAGACAACCCACAGAATGGGAGAAAATTTTTGCAAATCATATATATGATAAGGAGTCTGAATCTACACTATATAGAGAATTTCTATAACTCAATAATAAAAAGATAAATAAATCTATTGAAAAATGGGCAAAGGGTATGATAGATATTTCTACAAAGAAGATATACGAATGGTCAACAAGCATGTGAAAAAATGCTCAACTTCATTAGTCATCCAGGAAATGCAAATCAAAACCACAATGAAATACCACTTCACATCCACTATAATAAAAAAGACAGATATTAACAAGTGTTGACAGGAATGTGAAGAATTTGGAACCCTCATACATACACTGCTGGTGGGAATTAAATGGTGTGACTGCTTTGGAAAACAGTCTAGCAATTCCTCAAAAGGTTAAACATAGAGTTACCATATGATCCAGCAATTTTACTCCTGGGTATATTCTCAAGAGAAGTGAAAACATGTGCACACAAAAACTTACAGATATCTAAAGCAGCATTATTCATAATAGCCAAAAGATGAAAACAACACAAATGCACATCAATTGATGAATGAATAAATAAAATGTGGCATATTCATACAATAGAATATTAATTGGCCATAAAGATAAATGAGGTACTAATACATGCCACAACATTATACTAAGTGAAAGAAGCCAGTTACAAAGGACCACATATTATATGATTCCATTTATAAGAAATGTTCAGAATAGACAAATACATAGAGACAAAAAGTAGATTGGTGGTTGCCTAGGCTGGAATGGTTTGAGGAAAGTGGGAAGAGAATGCTAATAGGTCTTTTAGGGGTGATTAAAATTTAGCTATCATGATGACTGCATAACTCTGAACATACTAAAAACCATTTAAAAATTTAAAAAGTAAAAGCCATTTAATTGTATACTTTAACTGGGTGAATTGTATGGTATGTGAATTACATCTCAATAAAGCTGTTATTACAAAACTATAAACTTTATAATGAGATACAAAAGAAGCCTTGCATAATGGAAAACATTTAATGTTCTTAAATTGGAAAATGGTATTATAAAAGCTATCCATTCTTCCCCAGTTAAGTATATACATTTAATAGTGTCAATCAAGAGCCAAATAAAACTTTTTTTTTGAGGGTAGAAGATTGACAAAATGATTTTGCATTGCATTATGAAAAATAATTGTGCAAGAATAACCAAAACACTCTTTCTGAGGTTTAGTAATAAGGAAGGAATTGCCATCTGTGATATGTAGATGCTCTGTAAAGCCACAGAGCTAAAACAATGTAGTACTGATGTAGAAAGTGTAACAGATCAATGAGGTCAAATTGATCTATCAAAAACAAACACATGAGTTTAATATATGATACAGGAGATAGGGTCAATTATCCAATAAATGAGCTAGGCCAACTAACTAACCATTAGGAGGAAAAAACAACTGTGGTTTCTACCTCAAATCTTACACCACAAAAAATTCCTGACTAATTGAAGATCCACATGTAAAAATTCAAATAAAATGAGAGAAATTTAGAAGAAAAGGAAATCTGTATACAATATTGAAATTATAGATGACTTTTTAAAGAATGACACCAAAATCAGAAATTATGAAGAAACAGATTGATTTGAATATGTAAAAGTAAAATAACTTCTGTACATGAAAAGTCACCATAAACATTAAATTAAAAGGCAAATGACATACTAGGGCAAAGCATTTGCAACAAGTAACAAGAATATCATGCTTAATATAAAATGTATTTTTACATTAAAAATGTACATACCCAAAAGAAAAGTGGTCTGAGCAGATAGATGACAATCCACCAAAGATATATAAGTGATCATGAGTCTATAAAAATGTTTCAACTTTATAAGAAAAAATGTAAATTAAAGCAATGAAATATAAACTCCATCTGATAACTAGGCAAAGATAAATTATATTACCTAGAGTTTTAAAACATTTGAAGACCCCAAATTTTCATAAAGTGTTATTATAAGTATAAATTTAGTATTATTGTATATAGAAAATGTATTAAAATACATGTACTCTTCTAGGAATTTAACTGAAGAAAAAAATAAATCATTCTTGTATATGCAAGAATATTGATCACCAGTTTGTTTATAATTATAAGCAGTGAAAAATTATAAGCAACATTAATGCTTAAAAATTGGGAATTTGTTTTAAAATATGGTTAATGCATACAGCTGTAAAATATTATGAGCAATTAAATAATATGTAAATATTCTATATAAATATTATAGAAGAATATTTAATGACATGGAAAGGTACCCACGAAATGTTAACTTTAAGATGTAGTTTTAAAATGGTATACAACTTTTGACCTAGAGATTCCAATTCTGGGAATTAATCTTACAAATATTCTTGTATATGAATGTGTGTGTGTATACATACATAGGCTTCTAGTTAAAATGACAGACAGTACTTATAAAGAAAATATTTCTTCTCTTTTCAATAATACAGAAATACTGAATAAAATCTAACAGCAAACAATTTAAATAATAAAAACAAGCCAAATATGTAAATAATCATAATGAATGTAAATGAAATAAAGTGACCTATGAACAGTTGGAGATCAATGGATTAGATAAAACAAATAAAATCTGATTATTTGCAGTTTATAAGAGGTGAAGAGACAAAAGGGTTGAAAGTAAAAGGATGAAAAAAGAAATATCAAGTAAATACTAAAATAACTAAAATAAAAGTGGTGATTTGTGTTAATGTCATATTAAAATAGACTTAAGTGTTATTGGAGGTAAAGATAGTCATTATATAGTGATACGGGTTTAATTCGCCAACAGGTAAAACAAACCTAAACTTGTACAAAACTAATTTTAAAAATCTAAAAATATATATAAAGCAATATTTAACAGAACTACATGGAGATATTGGGACGTCTACCATCATTTTGGGAGATTTCAATAAATTTCTCTGAATTATTAATACTTTGAAATGTAAAATGTAGTTGTTATGTAAGATTTGATCAGAGACAATTAAATTTGATGAATATATATAGAACTCTGAATTCAATAATTGAAAAATGATATTCTTCTCAAGCACACACAAAATGACTAAAATTAATCACATGCAAGACCACAAAGCAAGTCTTAACAAATCTCAAAGAACTGGTGTCATACAGACTATATTCCCAGACCATAGTACCATTAAGTTGATAACAAAGAAAAAAATTAAATTAACACAAATTTTTACACTTCTGAATAGTCCCCAGGTCAAAGAAAAAATTCACAATGGAAAAATTTTTTTAATATTTAAAACTGAACAATAACGGAAATACTATATATCAAAACTTGGGGGATACAGTAAAAGTGTCAGGTAGAAGGAAATTTATAGTTTCTTAAACACTAACCTGAGAAAAGAAGAAAGGCTGAAAATAAGCTAAGTGTCTAATTTAAGAAGTTAGGAAAAGGACAATAGAAAAAGTATCTACCTCACCCCCAAAAAGGAGATAAAAATAAGAGCCAAAATCAATGAAATAAAAAAAGACAAATATTGAACAGAGAGAAATAAATAAAGCTAAAAGATGGTTCTTTGAAAAGACAAACACATATATAACAAGATAGATTAGAAATATAAAGCACAGGTAAATAAAATGACTTAATAAAACTGACTCAAGAAGAAATAAAATGTCTATAATTCCATAACTTATTAAAACATCAAAGCAGTACTTTAAAATCTTTTCACAAGGACACTGCCAGGACCAGCCCATTTTACAGGTGAGTTCTAGCAGACTTCCAAGGAACAGGTTATTCTCATCATGTACTAACCCTGTAGACAACTAAAGGAGGAATAGCTCCCAACTCATTTTATGAGGGTACCATAACCTTGATATTGAAACTTAAGAAAGATGGTAAAAGAAATTAAAGGACAATCTTATTTCATTGTAGAGCTATTAGGAGGCCAAAACGGATTATATATTACAACCATGTGGATTTACCCCAGGAATGCAAGGGTAATTTGACATTAGAAAATTCTACCTGTCATTCATCATATTAATGGTGTACAAGGAGATTATCATGTGATTATCTAATTGAATGCCAAGAAGGCATTGATAAAATTCACAATTTATGAAAAAAAAACTCTTAGAAAACGAGGAATAGAATTTCCTTAACCTGAAATAAGGCATTTACCAAATAGCTATAATAAACAAATAGTTTTAGTGAGGAAATATTGGAATCGTCCTCTTTAAAATCAGGCTCAAGCTACAACATAGATGAACCTTGGAAACTTTATTTTAAGTGAAAGAAGCCAGTTACAAAGGACCACATACTGTATGATTCCATTTATTATGAAATGTCCAGAATAGGCCAGTCCATAGGGATATAAACTAAATCAGTGGTTGCTTGGGATTTGGGGGGAAATACAGAGTGACTGCTGATGGATATGGGGTTTCTTTGGGTTGTGATGAAAATGTTGATTGAAGTGATAATTGCACCACTCTAAATATACCAGAAACCATTTAATTGTATACTTTAAATTGAGTGCGTTGTCTGGTATGTGAATTTTATCTCAATAAAGCTGTTTTTTAAAAAGCAATCAATGAGCTGTGGAATGTTGCCAAAAGCAGTGATATTGGAGGAAAAACATTTGATTTCAAAAAAAATCTGGCACAAGACAAGGATGTACAATATTACCACTTCTATTCACCACTGTATTAGAAATCTTAGCCAGAACATTAAGATAACAGCAACACAATGGAAAAGTACTATAAAGGAAGAAAAAATGGTCATTACAGATTATGTAATTGTTAACATAGAAAACTAAGATGACACAGAGCAATTAATAGAAATGAGAATAGATAGTATCTGGCTGTAGGATCACTATACAAAAAAAGGATTCTGTTTCTGTGTACCAACAACTAACAAAAGATATATTTTAAAAAATCCACAACGGCAACATAAGCAATAATAATAAATATAAAACATGTGCAAGACAATATGTCAAATTTTTTTATTGTAAAACTTCACCAAAGGACACTTAAGAGGACCTAAGTATTTGGCAAGATATATTGCTTTTACAGATAAAAAGTATTATAAAGGTATCAGTTCTTTCCAAACTAATCTGTAATATATAATGAATCCTGGAGAAGCACTTCCAAAATAGCAGAGTAAGAATCCCCAAAAATTTGTTCCATAAAAGCAACAAGATCACTGCTTCCCCCCAAATCCATATATATATAAAACAAAATAAAACAAAACTGTCAAGATCAACTTTTTCAGAACTTTAGAAATTAACCAAAGGTTAATTCTCAAATGTCAACAATCTGAGCAGCATTTTTATTCAAGAAAAGTGTCTGACCATCAGTAATAACAACAAGCTTTGTGGCGTTATTAACTTGCATTGTTTCTATCCCCCTATCCCCAGCTTTGGGTAGACTTGAAAATCAACCGCCTTGAAACCATGGTAGCTGTGAAAACCAGCAGTCCTGCAGGGACTGAAGGAGGCAGAACAGGTCACCCCTAAATGCCACCCCCAGAACTGTTGCTATTTGATCTGTCTGGCAGCTCCCTAGAAAAGCCCCGCTCGCAGGGCTTGTTTTTATTTGACTGGACTCAGAGCTTGCCCTGCTCTCAGGGCGTTCCTCAGCAGCAATGATTCAACAGCCCAGTTGCCTGAGCAGCAATACCAGTTGCGGCAGACAAAAGGCTGGCAAAACAACTTAAAAGGAAAATCTGAGGAATGAGCTGTCTACTGGGGGCTTTGGAAAGCTCTAACATATTTCTGGTAATCTAGAAGGTTAGGCACATGTGCATACAGAAGGCCCTAATCATTCACCTCTTACTGACCTCGAGGATCTGCTCAAGCAGGAAGTGAAAGCTAAGGCAGAATTGTAAACTGTCAAAGCATTGATGGTGTTACCCGACACACACACACACACAGTCCCCTGGCAAAGGTTGGGATATTTGTTGGTTTAAGGTACTTAAGGAAAGCTCTATCTATCTAATCGCTAATTGACGTCCATGGCCAAACACAATAAATAATACAGACTTGGTAAGATTGATGAAGGAAAGACACTAAACAAACAGAGGCGAAAACAACAACAATGAACAGGAACAACAGTAAATCTGGGCACGGGGGGGAGGTGTGAATTTGATTTTCACACTTAAAATGTTCTGTTTTCAACTGAAAATTATGACATTCAAACAGAAGAATGGCTCACACACAGGAAATAAAATAGTCAATATAAACTATCCCTGAGGAAGTCCAGGTAATAGACTTACTAGACAAAGACTTTAAACCAGCCATTATATACAAAGAACTAAAGAAAACCGTGTCTAAAAGATTAAAGGAAAATACGAGGATGATGTGTCACCAAATTTTATGAAGATTTAATATATTCCCAAGAAAAATCCCAATAGAGTTGTAAAGGGAACTTGCTAAGGTGTTCTAAACTGTGTAAGGAAGAGCAAGGAGCTAGAATATCCATGACACTCCTTAAGAAGGAGAATAAGTGGGTGAGAAGCGGCGGTGGTGGGTTATTTCTTACAAAAGATAAAAATGTGTTATAAAGCTATGACTGTGTAGTATTGTTGCAGGTATCGACAAATAGGTCAGTGGAAAAGTGATTTATGAGAGCGATGGCATTACAGATCAGTGGGAAAAGGAGAGCACATTCAATAAATGGAGCTGGTACAATTGATTATCCGTATGAAAAATAAGAGTACAATTTGAGAAGTTTTGCCATAAATATAGATACGTGAAAATAAGTCACCTCAATCAGGATAATGAACACGTATCTGCCTTTCCCAAAAGTTTCTTTGTGCCTCTTTTTAGTCCCTTCCTCCCATCCATCCCCTGCTTCCAGGCAACCACTGATGTACTTTCTGTTGCTATATATTAGTTTTCATTTCCTAGAATTTTAAATAAATGGAATCATATAATATTTACTCTTGCTTTTTCTTTCTGGAGTCTTTTCCAACACCAACAATTCTCTAACTCTCTGGGCATCAACTGGGTGTTCAACAATTCAGTTCAAATCTGACATTAACTACCTAGTGTTAGCACAGACACCATGGCTTAAAGGCTCAGCTCTACAAGACTGGCCCCCACTTCAGCTGCAGGTCACAAGTCCCAGAGTTCCCATACTTCTGACCAACCACCTCTAAGTTGGTAGTTCTCACAACCCCTTCCTCGGGTTCAATAATCTTCTAGACAGGCTCACAGAACTCAGGCACTTTACTTATGTTTACTAGTTTATTATAAAAGACAGAACTCACAAACAATGAAATAGAAGAGATGCATAGGACAATATATGTAGGAAGGTTCCCAGAGCTTTCATATCCTCTCCCAGCATCTCTATGTGTTCACCCACCCAAAAGCCCATCAAATTCTGTTGTTTAAGAGGTTTTATAGCGATTAATCTACAGCCCCCATCCTCTTCCTAGAGGCTGGTGGGTGAGGCTGAAAGTTTTATTCCTCTAATCACTTGATCTTTCTGATGACCAGCCCCATTCTGAGGCCATCCCTAAAGTCACCTCATTAGCATAAACTCAGGTATAATCAAAGGGACTCATTATTAAAACAAAAGACACTCCTTTCACTCAGGAAATTCCAGGGCTTTAGGAGCTCCATGCCAGGAACTGGAGACAAAGACCAACTATATTTCTTATTTAGCCACAGTTTGGATTCTTTCACTTAGCATAATTATTTTGAGATTCATTCATGCTGTTGCATATATCAAAAGATCATCCTTTTTTATTGCTAAATACTATTTCATCATATAGATTTACCACAATTTATTTACCTCTGATGGACATTTGGGCTTTTTCCTGTTTCTGACTATTACAAAGAAATCTTCTGTAAACATTCGTAAAATTTTTCTACAGGTTTAGGTGTTCTTACGTCGACAATTTAGAATTATCTTAAAAATGTTTTAATCCATTCTAATGTGTATGTAGTACTATATAATTGTGGATTCATTTTGCATTTCCCTAGTAACAAATGATGTTGGACATCTTTTTTACTTGCCATCTGCTTCAATGTAAGAAAGTCCAAAATTGTAGAAAAATTTTATATGAGTTTATTAGAGTTTATTTGAGACAAACAGAGGATATGCCTGGAAGCAAGATCTCAACAGACTGAGAAAAATGCTTCCAAGAATGACAGTTTGAAGTTTATTTTATGCATTTGGAATTAAGGAGGGAAGTAAAGGAAGATTACATGAATATGGGAAAAAACAAGGCAGAGAAATCTCTATATTGAATTACCAGATAGTTAACAAGACTATGTGCTCTCCTGAGGCTGATTATCCTTCTGAGGGATCTGAAAAAGAGGTATTTCAAAGGTATGTTAACCTAGATGCACAGAAACAATGGACATGACTTGGTTAAGGCAAAGATCAACCTTTTACTAAGGAAGTTATATGCCTGGGGTGTGATTACCCACCATGAGCTGCTCAGTTAGGAATTTATCTGAGGTTACTTTTCAGTCACTGGACTTGCCAGATTTGTTATAGAGCTCCCTTTTTTGTCCACATATGTATATCTTTTTTTAGTGAAATGTTTGTTCAAATATTTTTCAAACTTGGGAGTGTGCATTTGTTTTCTTATTATTGAGTTTTGAGAGTTCTTTATATTTTATATATATCATTGCTTTACCAGATACATGATTTGCAGATATTCTCTTCCAGTCCATAGCTTTTCATTCTCTTATTAGTGTCTTTTCAAACACTGTGTACGTTTTTAGTTTTGATGAAACCCAGTTTATTAATTTTTTGTTTTATAGGATTGTGCTTTTGGTCTCATATTTAAGAAATCTTTCTTTGCTTAACCTAAGATCACAAGGCTTTTTCTCCTTTCTTCTAGATGTTTTAAAGTTTGGCATTTTAAATTTAGATCTATGATCCATTTTCACTTTTTTCTATTAGATATGGACCCGAAGTTCTGTTTTTTGTTAGTTTTTTTATTTGTTTGTTCCTATATATATGGATATCCAGTTGTTCTAGCGCATTACCCCTTGGGCAAAAATCAGCTGACCACTTATGTGTAGGTCTCTTTCTCTCTGTTCTGTTTAACTGATCTATTTGTATATCTTCATGCCAATACCACTCTGTCTTGATTACTGTAGTCTGACAATGTCTTGAAACCAGGTAGTATAAATGTTCACGCTTGAGAGTTATTTTGCTAGTCTATGTTCTTTAAATTTTAGAATCATTTTGTCAATTTATATCAAAAAAGTGCCTACTGGGATTTCAATTGGGATTTCATGGAATCTATAGATCAATTGGGCAGAATTGATATTGTACAGGCATTGAGTCTTTTGATCATGATCATGTTATATCTCTCCATTTATTAAGGTCCTCTTTAATTTCTCTCAGCAATGTTTTGTAGTTTTCAGTATTCAGGTCTTTAATATTTTCACCAGATTTATCACTAAGTATTTCATATTTTCTGATGCCATTGTAAAAAGTATAGTTTTTAATTTAATTTCTAATTATTTGTTGGTAGTCTATAAAGATATAATTGATTTTTGCCTATTATGCTTACATCCTGAAACATTGCTAAACTCACTTATTGGCACCATTAGCCTTTTGTACATTCTTTGGGATTTCTATATAGACAATTACGTTGTCTGTGAATGAAGACTATTTTATTTCTTTTCCTATCTTCTGTGCTACAGCTGTCTACTTTCTCTTTGTGTTTACCAATTCTGTCTCCTGCTGTTAAATTCATGTGCTCTTAATTTTAGTTATCATATTTCTTAGTACTAGAATGCCCACTTGATTCTTTTTTACATCCAAGTCTCTATTGAAGTTTTCCATCTTTGCATCCATTTTTTCAGTCTTTCCTTCTGCTTCCTTTAATATACTTGTAACAATCATTTTAAAGTCCTTGTCTGCCTACTCCAATATCTGTATCACCTGCAAGTTGGCTACTATTGCTTGTTTGTTTTCTCTTGATTATTGGTCATGTTTTCTTGCCTCCACACTTGTCACATTAATTTTTATTGTATGCTGGACAATGTTTATAAAAGAACCATTGAAACTGTAGTCAGTGGTATTTTCTGCCAGTGAGGGTTTGTCCTTTCCTCTGTTAGGTTCGTAGAGCAAGGGATTGACCGTCTCAATCCAGTCAGAAATAAGCTAGTTCAGGAATGGGTCACAGCTCTAGTTCCACTCAGTCCGCATCTGCTTTCAAATATCTCCATGGCAAGATCTGCCATGTAGTTATATGCCACCCTCTCCATCAGGACTTTGATTTCCAAACACTACAAGACTGCAAATTTCATGCTACCTTTAAAATCCAGCTCCCCATCCTCCGTGCCACCCCAGTACTCAGCAATTATCCCATGGGTAAAATCAGGGTTCAGTTTGAGGACCCTCTAGATTCCAGACCATCATGCCAGCCCATGCAGCCTTTAAAAGCACTGCTAATTTCTTTTCCCTAGTAGAAGTCTCCCACTATGACAAGCCTGATCCTCAGTCTGTGCAAGTGTCCTTTGGAAGAAAAAGGTTATTGAGTTTGGCTCACTGAGAAATATTCTTCCTTTTCTGAAATTTTAATTAATCTAATCCTCTATGTTTCCTTTAATGTGTTTTGAAATGTGATTTTTTGTAACTTATCCAATTGTTTCCAGTCATTGTAACAGAAGCTTACCCATATTTACTACATTCTACTTGGAATGTGAAAAACAAAACTGAAATTTTGAAAAGAAAATATAGGAGAATATCTTTATAACCACAGATTAAAAGAGTTCTTAAACATGTTAGAAAGTCTTCATTATCAAATAAGATTAAAACATTTAAACCACCTTAAGATTAATATGTTTATTAATCAAAAGACACTATAAAGAGAGTGAAAAGACAAACCTCAAACTTATAATTGATAGTTAATATCCAGAATATATGAGATACTTTTATAAATCAATAAATGAAAGAAAACATGTGAGTCTAAAATGGACAAAAGATATGAATTCACATTTCACAGAAAAAAAGAGCATAAGCAATAAACATATTAGAAGATGCACAATCTTCGTAGTCAGCACATTAAAATCTCAAAAGTGGGGTAGTGGTTAACTCTAGGAAAGAGAGAGGGTTACGATCAGAAAGAAACCCATGACAGGCTCATGGGGGAGGGCGTAATATTTTATTTCTTGGTGATAGTTACATGTTTTAAAATTATTTATTAAGCTTTGCGTGTATGCTGTATGCCCTTTCCTGAATGTATGT
This sequence comes from Pteropus medius, assembly GCF_902729225.1. NCBI lineage: Eukaryota > Metazoa > Chordata > Mammalia > Chiroptera > Pteropodidae > Pteropus > Pteropus medius. Next base: position 1,569,679 of record NW_024352783.1, read on the forward strand.
TGCATTTCACAATAAAATGTTTTTAAAGATTTTTAAAGGTAGACATCTTTTTTCTTTATATCAACATATGCAGCAATGTTATACTCTTCTTAGACCTGGAAGACATTTCTTCTTCTTAAGATAATTCTGCCTGGCTCTATTAGACGTAACTCTGTCTCACTATATTACATGTTTTTCTCAAAAGGCAACCTCATCACCAGCATTTGCTGGCACCTGGGAGGACCTCCACTGCCACCCTCATGCACTAACACTAGCAGGATTTGGAAATTCTAATTTTTGATGTCTCAACTCAAACTACTGTGTCAACTGTGCATTATCTAAGGCAAAACACTGTAGTTGTCTCTCTCCTACCTCCCCTCCCCTCTCCTCTTGATCATGGCTGTCCTGAATCCCATACCTGCACCATGAGTCAGCAGCCCCTACCTCAGTGACAGAAAAGGATCTGATTAAATCAACTCTTTCTAAAGCAGGAGTCCTTAACTATGTATGTGTTGTGGACTCTTTTGGCAACCTAATGGAGCCTATGAGCCTCATTTCAGAATAACGTTTTAAATCTATAAGATAAAATAATAAGACTACAAAGGAAAACAATTATACTGAATTACTACTTTAACATAAATGAAAACAAATTGGAAATCCAGTAATATGTGTGCTTCTCTATTAATGTGTTAAATAACATGATCCAGTGGCAGACCTAACAGCTGGCATAATTTTGACATAGTGATAAATGTAAATGATATTTCAAGTTATCTGCAACAACTAATGGGATATAAAAATATCTTTTAATTATTGGTGACAAATTTGTTTGTTGACACTACTGCGATTTGTTGCACACATTCGTTATTAAAAGAAATGCTAAATTTCAGTTGGAGGCAAGTGAAAATTAAGATGTATATTTTTCCCAAGTTCAGCCACTCCAGGTTAAGAAACCTGAAGTGTGAATGGAGACTTACTGCCACGAGGGGGCGCTGGTATTTTAGAAAGAGACGCTAACGCCTCTAGCTGAGCGAGAGTGAACCACCCAGGCCAGTCTCCCGCCCTTTTCTCAGGCTGGCCTCAGACCTCACAGCCCCAGACTGTCTCCTGGTCACCTCCAGCCACCTTCCTCACGCACACACCCTGGTGACAGGGGAGGAATAACTCTAGTGTAAAATCATCTGTAACTCCAATAGAGGCTTCTTGAGGCTGAATCATCTGCCAACCAGCACTCAGGGGGATTTGCCAACGTGGTGGACTCCACACTCAAGGCTACCCGGGTCTAGGGCCTTGGCTATAACGATAGTCCTGATCCAGTCAGTCGATCCAGCAAGAACTCACAGGAATATCACAGGCTCAGGTTCCAGAACAACTGCCTGGCCATCCTTCCGTCTGTGGCTGGAGGGGAGCCAGGGCTCACAGGGGCAGCTTCTGATGAAATCTCTGGAGGGCCACTAGCCTTCTGGAAAGTCCTCTCCTCATATTTGGGGGGCCCCTCAGGAGAGAGTCATAATCTGCATGTGGCCTGTCCCTTAAGTTGTGATGCTGTGATAGGGCCACCTTTTGTTGCAGCTTCCCTAATTCCTTTCAGAATGAGAATGGAAACAACTTACTTTGGGGGCAGAGTTTGGTTATGATGCTGTCATCCTCCAAATATGAAGCAGAGAAGAGTCAGCTCTTCCCTCCTGGGATTTCCATTGGTAAGTGAGCTGCCTTTGAAATCATTGAAGAGGCAGTGTGATGGGGTAGTTAAGAAGCAGCCTCCACAAAGTGTAATGAAAACCTTTCTAGATGGATAGTATGTAATTTCTGCACAGGTCTTTGTTTAGTAAATACATCACTGTTTATTGGTCAGAAATCTTGCTCCAAAAAAGGAACATAAAGATTAAAGAGGTAGAGGGGGAGGTAAAGGGGGATGGGGAAGAGGAGGAAGAGGAGCCTCCAGACAACCTGAATCAGAAACACTAGCCCTGCCACCAACTAAACATGTGACTTTAGGTGAGTTATTTTACTTACCTCTGTGCCTCCATTTCCTCATATATAAAATGTAGATAATAGTCTTGACCTCATAAAGTTGTCATGTGGATTAAAGGACATGTTACACAGAAAGCAATTAGAAGAGTGCCCAGATCACAATAAGTGTCAAACGAGATTTTGCTATTATCAATAACTGGCATGAGTTTTATAAAATAAGTAAATAAAATACTTCAGCCGTTCCTTCTCTCCTTAGCTCCACCAATCCAAATATTCATTCCAATTTCTTCCTCCCCTCATGACTGTTTTTATCTGAGAAATTAGTTTTTCCCCCTTTCTTAAGAGTTTAATCCTTTTTCCTCACACTTGCCCCATCCCTCCATACAGAGAGGACAGTGGAACAAACATTAGAGATGGAACCTAGAGACCTGTGTCCAGTCTTGCTTCTGTGCTTCTCCTCCTTGAGCCCCAGCTAAACATCCAGGGTCCCTTTGGTTTAAAATGTAGATTTTATTATTATGCAGGTACGGTGAAGCCAACAGATCAGGAGCCTACTGCCACTGAAACCGTAATTTGTTGCTCACAGTTCCCATGCCAGTCGGGGCCACACAGGGAAGCACCAGGATTAGTCATGAGGCAGAGGAACTAAAGGAAAACGTGGCAAGAGCCTCTATTATGGTTTTCATGGGAAAGGCAAGGCAGGACAGGGCAAATGGGCTCAGAATTGGCTAGTCTGAAGTAAAGGGGATGGCTTAGTTGACCTATATGTGGCCCCAAGGTTATTAGCCCTGGAGGAATAGTGGCCCAACCTGTGAAAGCTTAGGTGCTGGTTCTGGATTGGTTGATTTGCATACCAAAGGCATGCTCACAGTGAGGTTATTTGCTGTCCCTGGGAATTAGCTAACTCTAGGAGGCCAGTCCTTCCAGAGTCGGCAAGGCTGCAGATATCAGAGCATCAAGGATACAGAAAATAAGAAAATATAGTTGATTCACCCTTCCGCTGTGGATGTGGTTTCATTAATCTCTTTGTACACGTCCAACAGATATATTGCTATTATGACCAAGACTTTTTATCTTCACTGGGGACTCTGACATAAAGGTTAAGGGAACAGTGACATCACCAAGAGGGCAAAGTAGGAGAACCCAGCCTCCATCCCCTGACAAAGGCTCACAGTTAGACAGCCATTTACAAACAAAAATAGTTCTGGGAGCATTCAGGAGTTTACTTAAGAAGCTTCAGTCTCTCTAGTTGTGTACCTACCTGCATGCTGCTGGCCTGACCCCTTCCACCAGCCTCTACTGCTATGTGCATGCCCAAGGTGAGACTGCAGTGCACAGCTGCAGCCAGGGTTCCCACAACCACCAGTGTGCTTGCATTTGGCTCTGGCCCTTGCTGCTGCCTTGGCCTCCCACCACTACTTACTTGCGTGTCTGCAACTGGCCCCTGCCACTACACAAGCACCTACCACTGGCCTGACAGCCAACTGCATGGACACCACTGGTTCCTGCAACCACTGCTGCCTGCCCTAGTCCCTAACTACTGGACCTGAAGGCACTGCTGAGGACCCCAACAGTTCTTGCAGCCACGGTGGATGCCCCACGGCACTCACTAAGAACCACACAGTTGTTGATGCTATGGATTCCAGTGGCCTGAGCTGACAAGACATCATGCCCCTCTCTGACTCAGAGCCACCACATGTCACTGCACTTGGTGGCCTTCACCACTAGACCCAGGGTCACAGTGCGCTCCAGCATGCTCCAACCATAGATGAATGTCTTTCCTTTCTGAAGTTAATCCATAAAGTTGGAAGAGGCGATTGCTTTTTCAAATGTGTGGACACCTACACAGGGCTACAGAGACCATGAAGAATCAGGGAAACATGATACCACCAAAGGACACAGTAAACTTCCAATAACTGACCCTAAAGAAATGGAGATGCATGAATTTTCCAGGAAAAAATTAAAAGTAATTGTTTTAAAGGTGCTCAGAGAACTACAAGAAAACACAGATAAACTATTTAATGAAACCAGAAAATAATACAAAGAGAAAAGAGAAAACATAAAAAATAACCAAAGAGAAAACATAGAAAAGAACCAAATAGATATATAGGAACTGAAGAATACAGTGACTGAACTGAAGAATGCAACAGAGAATTACAACAACAGACTGGATGAAGCAGAAGAAAGAATCAATGAGTTATAAGACAGACCAAATTATCCAGTCAGAGAAGCAAAAAGGAAAAGAATGGAAAGGAATCTGATAAGGGGTTAATATCCAAAATATAAATATACAAGGAACTCATACAACTCAATAGCAAACAAAATGAAACAAAAGTAAACAAACACAACCCAAACAATCAGATTAAAAAATGAGCAGAGGACTTGAATAGACATTTCTCCAAAGAAGACATGCAAATGACCAATAGGTTCATGAAAAGATGCTCAATCACTAAATCATCAGGGAACTGAAAATCAAAACCACAATGAGATAATCACCTCATACTTGTTAGAATGGCTACCATCAAAAAGACAGAAAGTAAGAAATGTTGAGAATGTAGAGTAAATTCTTGTGCACTGTTGATGGGAATGTAAATTGGTGCAACCACTATAGAAAATAGCATGGAAGTTCCTCAAAAAATTAAAAATAGAATTATCATATGATCCCGCAATCCCACTTCTGGATATATATACAAAGGAAATGAAAGAACTACCTCAAAAAGATATCTGCATTCCCATGTTCATTATATATATATATATATGATTTCATATATATTTTTATATATCTATATGAAAATTATTCATCCATAAAAAAGAAGGAAATTCTGGCATTTGTAACAACATGGATGGTCCCTGAGGGCATTATGCTAAGCGAAATGTCAGAGAAAGACAAATCCTATATAATCTTACTTAAATGTGGAATCTGAAAAAGCTTACTTCATAGAAACGGAGTAGATGGTGGTGGGCAAGGATTGAGAGGTGAGAGAAATAGGGAGATGATGGTCAAAGGGTAAAGATTCTCAGTTATAAAATGATTAAGTTCCAGGAATATAATGTACAGCATGGTGACTATAATTAGCAGTACGGTATTGTACATTTGAAAGTTGTTATGGAAGTATAACTTTAATGTTCTCACTATAACAAAAACAACAACAAAATGATAATTGTGTGAGGTGAAGCACGTGGTAAATAACATTATTGTGGTGATCATTTCATAACATATTTATGTATACGTCAATTACATCTCAGTAACACAGGGGGAAAATTTTTTTTAAGATATAGTTTCCAGAGTCAGATGACCTGGGTCCAAATGCTGGTTCTATCACTTTGTAGCTATGGGACTTTGGGACAGTTATTTAAACTCTCTGTGCCTCAGTTTCTTCATTTGTAAAACAGGGCTGATAGTATCTTATTTCATAGCATTGTGGGCATTAGAAGAACTAAGACCGTAATGCTCTTAGAACAGGTTAAGCACATAGTGAGTGATCAATGAAATTTAACTATTATGATTTCTTGACCACATCAAGCTGCCTTATCACTTGGGGCCTTCATCTATACTGTTCCTGCGACTGGAAAGGCTCTTCCCCAGGCTTTTCACCTGGATAATACCTCATCTCTCAGATTTCAACATAAATGTCACTTCCTCAGTGATGCTGGAGTCCCAGCACCCTGAGCACCCCAGCCTTTTTTATAATTCCTCATAGGAATCCTTGTAATGCTCACCTTAGTTGCAGTCACATGGTTGGTTGTGTGTAGTTTATTAAATATCTGTCTTTCCCTCTAGGCTGTAAGCCCTGTGAGAACAGGACATGTGTCTACCCAGTTTCACTGTGCCCACAGTGCCTGGCATACAAGAGATAGTCAATAAATATCTGTGCACTAGATGAGTCACACAGGATTACAGCTGCAGGTGCATTTATGCCTGGGTGAGAAGCCATCTGGACTGTTATCTGAAGAGCAGAAATATAGAGTCACAGGGTCTGATCCCTTGTTTGTTAATGGGAAGCCTTCTGGGCCCTTCAGCTGCCCTTTTTAGACCAGAGAGTCTTGGAAGAGATTCTTGAGGCATCAAAACCTGTGTTGTAGATGACCAGCTGGCCCAGAGACATCAATTGGCAGAAGTGATGGAATGTGTACAGAAACATGCAGCTGCCCTGCTCAGGAAAGATTCAGTCTTGGTTTGCTAAAGCAGCTGAATTCCAGGAATACCAGTGGGGGTATTGGGTCATGTCATACCTGCCTCTCAAGACAAACAAGCTGAAAGTTGGGGCGGGATGGGGGGCGGGGAGGTGCCATAACCGCTGAGAGAAAGGAAGGGCCAGATGCAGGGACCGGAAAAAGCCCCATAGCAGGTGGAGGTGGACATAATTAATGGAGCCTAGTGAGCGAGCCTGTACATGCCAACTTGTCAAAAATTTGTTCCAAAGAGTCTTGGTCTCACCAGTCTCCTCCCTGAGAAAGCAGAGCAGGAATAGCTTGAGATCGGTATGCCAAGCAAATGGACAGCAGAAAATTCTCACAAGCCAGGGGTTTGCTCAGAGGCCCCAGCCCCCTTAGCTAAAACGGGGATTATGTCTGTGCTCATTTACTTCCTAGCTGAGTTTTAGGAAAAAACTCAAAAAGACACTAGGTTATGCCAGAGATTGGCAGGCAAGGCCAGCCTTCCTTAGGCCTCCCCTTTCTAAACAAAGAGCGAACTGAAGGGAGACACTCAGAGGAAAAGGCCCCATCCCACAGCCTCCTTCTCTCTGGAAGCCCCTTTGAGTCCGACTCAGGTCCCACACAAGTATATTTGTGTGGACGAGAGAAAAGCAAATGCCCTTTACAAGTTGAGGCCTTAGCAGACCAAGTGACCACTTTGCTAGAAATACCCACAGTGATTTTGACCCCAGACCAGTTGCTCTCAATGGAGATGCTATTGTTCAATTGAACATTTGTGATGAAGGGGTTTGGCTGTCACAGTGATTGAGGAACACTACTAGTACTTAGTAGACAGGGACCAGAGGCACCAGGCATCTGCAATGCACTTAGGGGACAGTCATGCACAGTGCAACTTTTAAAAGTCTCACTGGAGATTCACAAAGATGAAAAATCATCTGTGCCCAGAGTCTAACTTTATTTTGTCTATGAACACAAAGATTTTGTTTTGTCTTGAGTCACAATTTTAGCATACACTAACATTTCCAGGAAGGCAACTTGACCAAGAACTGTTGGCTGCTTTGGAAAATCATGTTGCTTAGTGCGGCGCCACTTAAGGTGTTTGAATCACCAGAGTGACACACCTTTATCAGACATTTGTTACAGTGATAATCTTGGTAATTCTACTTATAGGTGGAAGCATTCCATTATTTCCTTACGTCATCTAATGTAGTTGTGCCCAAGCACTTACATATTGAAATGCATGTCATTTTACTATATGCCACTTTCTTTTTTATTTCTTCCTTGAATTACTAACAAGGTATTATGTTGATATGGGGGAGGAAATTAGGTATGTTGGAAAACTATGTCATCTATAAATTTTATTTCAGGGATGATAAGAGAGGGTGTTACAAAATATTTGTGATAAGGAGAAGAGTGCTGTGGGAAATTCACACATGTGCTTCATTGCGTTGGTTGGATAGCAGAACACCAGCTGGTACGCAGCTAACATTTTACCTAATTCAAGCTCTTCATTTGTAGACGTGTACTGGTTTCTCTAGACTGGAGAAAACGTTTTCCAGTGAATGGCACTAATTCGAGAAATTTGCTGCATTGTAGGTGATATTGCTAAATATAGATCACAGATGGGACCTCCGGGCCACAGCACTAGCAAATTATTTGCATGTACCGCAAGGGACCCAAGGGCCATTTTCATTGCCCGAAATGGTGCACCTGCGCCACCTAGTGGGACATGGAAGAGTAGCAGGTCTGTGAGATGTTAATCAGTTTAATTTGCATATAGATAACAATAATAACTGATTATTATCAAGTAACACTTATGAGGTGCCTACAGCAGACTATCATTTTATATATATTAGCGCACTTAATCTTCACACAATCTTTATGATATATACACTGTTATTCCCATTTTACACCTGAGGAAACCAAGGCACAGAGCAGGTAAGTGACGACTATTTTCCAGGTGGGGCTGGAATTTGAACCCTGGAGGTCTGGCTCCATAGTTGCTGTTCTTAATCATGGTGCTACGGGCTTGCAAGGCTCCTCTTTTGGAAGACACTACTCGGAGGGTCAAAGACTACTGAGTCTGTAGGCTACTGCAGCCATTTCTTTCAGAGCAGGATTGTGGGAAGAGAAGACAGTGGAGAGGAAGAAGTACTTCATAAAAGTTAATACGTAAGTTTTAGGGCATGGTAAGGTCCAGAAAACTCTTGCCTTTGTATGGGCCATGAAAATCTTTGTGCGTTAGTGGGAGGAAGGTATTTTACTCTTTTGGCAGAATGTAGAGCCCTGAAATAGCTAAATCCCCAATTATACTGTAAGCTTCTTGAGGGCAGAGCCCACATCTTCTTGTTCACTTTTGTATCATATGTACTTACCCCAGTACCTGATAAGTACTGAGGGCTCAATAAGTATTTTTTTTTCATATAACATCTGTATTGAAATAGAATTCATACACCATACAATTCATCCATTTAAAGTGTATAATACAATGTTTTCATCTGTTCACAGAATTGTGCAACCATCATCACAATCAATTTTATCATCCCCCAAATAAAACCGTCTCATTAGCATTCACCTCTCATTCTCCCAGCCCTTATCTCCAGCCCTAGGCAACCACTAATCTGCTTTCTGTCTATGGATTTGCCTATTCTGGGCGTTTCGTTATAAAAGGAATCATACAATATATGGCCTTTGGTGACTGGCTTCTTTCAATTAGCATACTGTTTTCAAGCCTCATCCATGTTGTAGCATGTAGCAGTACTTCATTCCTTTTTCTGTCTGAATTACATTGCATTACGGGGATATGCCATATTTTATTCATTCATCAGTCGATGGACATTCAGGTTGTTCTCCCTCTTGGCTATTATGAATAATACTACTGCAAACATTTGCGTACAGGTTTTTGTATGGACTTATGTGTCATTTATCTGGAGTATATACCTAGAAGTGGAATTTTTAGGTCATGTGATAACTGTATGTTTAACCTTTTAAGGAACTGGCAGACTGTTTTCCATTGGCTGCACCCTGTTTTTTTTTTATTCTCATCAGGAATGCATGAGGATTCCAATATCTCCACATCCTCACCAACACTTGTTATTCTCTCTCTCTCTCTCTCTTCTCTCTCTCTCTCTATATATATATATATATATATATAGCCATCCTAGTCGTTGTGAAGTGGTATCTCCTTGTGGCAGGGCTGTTGGTGTTTCATCACAGACTAATAGACTACCAGACTTTTGGAGCTGGATGGGACCACAGCAATCATGTAGCCCAATTTACTCATTTTGCAAGAGAAATAGTGAAGGTGAAGAGAGAAGGGACTAACACATGGTCACAATTATTAGAGGAGGCATTAACAGAATCTATATATAAAAATGTTTTTTATTTTAAAAGATAAAGAAAACTAAATTCTTGTGTCTAAAAAATGATGAGAGTCTGAGTTATATTATTCTCTAAAACCTAGAAGTTTCTGCAACTATAAAACCCAGAAGACAATGAATAACTAATAACTGATAGTCACAAATAGTTAAATTCGTGGATCCTCTATGTCGTAGCCTCAGATCAAAGTAAGCACGTTTCATTCTCTTCCCTGTTTAACGTTGACAACATCCCTACCTTACAGAGTCATAAGTGTAAATAAAGAGTTTTAGACCCTATATCCTATAGGATCCTATCTCTAGCAGTGTCTGTGAGACATTCTTGGACATGCAAAGACCCCAAAAGTGCACCATCCGCACGCCCTTCCCTCAAGGATTATTCAAAATAGCATTTCAGTTGAGTGAGAAATTAATCAGATAAGGAACTCGGGAATGAGGAAGATGATTATATAAAAGAAATAGCAATAAACAACAAAGACAGAAAAACTGAGTTAACTATTAATGCAGTTCGAAATCTCAATATAAATGTTAAAAATTAATCTTTGAAAGAGAAGACACATGACGTACAATTTTAATAATGGCCTGAATCGCGCTTTACGCGCGCAATCCCATGCAGCTGGTGAGCTCTTCGCAGTGTCCCCGGGGCCGGCGGCGCGTGCCTGTGGACTTTCTACCTCGAGCTTGGAGGAGGCACACCGCAGACAGGGGTGCTCTAGGCTCTTCTCAGGCAGACTCCAGCTTCCCGCCTGATGAATATGGAGTTCCTTCACTCTTCCCTCGGGTCCTCCTGCACTTTTCTGTTTCAGGAATGTGAGTGACACATTTCTCTAGTTTTCGGTGGCGACAGTTATCTATCTCTTCAGTCATTTCAGTGGTGATTGAAGGAGGTAAGTCACTCGCCATCTTGAATCAAGGGAGAGAGGACCAGTTTTGCACAGACTTGAGGCGCTTCCTGAGGGAATGACAGTGGAGACATAATCGCACGTCCTTAGACAAGAGTTCTCAACCACCCCTCCGCCCCCGGTTCTCCAGCATCCGGCCAAAAAAATAGATTCCTCCAACCCCAGGCTAACCAAAGCCAGAGCGGGTAGGATGGGTGGCCTTCTCTTGGGCATCCGTGTGTCCCAAATGATAGCTTTCCTGTCCTGTGCTTTTGGGTCAACTCTGCTGGAGCAGGCACGGCAGGGCGCGCAGTGGGAGCGAAGGGCTGGGGTTCTTTCCGGAGCGGGCTGGGAAGCTGAGTGGCCACGGGGGTGAGGAGCCTCAAGGGCCAGGCCAGCCTGACACCACCTGGCGGAGTCCCGAGGAAGAGTCTTAAAGGCGCGCACTCCTCCGCGCACAGCGCACTCCAGCAGGAGCCGCTGAAAGCTCGCCTCCCTCTTCCGCCCGGCGCCTCGGAAGGTAAGTGCAGTCCGCTGGCCGGAGTCGGGGCCCGGTGCGGGCAGCCCGGGGCAGCCCCGCGCTCGCCAGGCTCTGGCTTGGGCTGCGGTTGGAGGGCGGCGCCCAAGTTTTCTGAAGGCCTCGCAGGGCAGCTGGAGCGGCGCAGCGCCGAGCCGGGGATGGCGCGGGTGGCCGCGGACTGGGGCCGTCTGGGGGCGGCCTTCCCTGGTCGGGCTTCGGGGAAAGACACCCGCGCGCAGCGCACGCCGGAGCCCCGGCCCCGCGCCCCGCGCACTTGGCGCGCTTTGGCCGCGGTCCTGGCGAGCCCCAACATGCTGGAGTTGCCACTCGGCTCCGCGCCTTCCTGCCCGCTCCGGTCCCTTTGCAGCCTGCTCGCCCCGCAGTCGCACCCGGTCACGCCGGCAGGTCGCGCTCGGCGGCCGGCCAAGCCCGCCCCTACCCCGCTGCGCCCGCGCCCCGGGCCACCCCTCCCGGCCTTTCGGCGCTGCGCCCCTCGCCTTCCCTATCTCCAGCCGCTCGCTATTTTCACACCTCCCAGTGCCCCGGCCCGGGCGCCTGATTCAGTGCTTAGTAATTAATTTGGCGTTTCAGAATGGTCAGCGGGCTGGATAATGGGCGCATTCATCCCCCGGGCTAATCTGAACAGAGGTGGGAAGAAAGGCTTTCACAGACAGAAAATGCCATTCGCTGAGCGCTCAAAGGGGCTGTCACTCCCAGAATAAATCGCCGCCGCGCCCGCCGGCTTCTCTGGCCATTTCCATACAGCCCCGGCCGCGCTGCGGACCCTCTGGCCTCGGCCCCGGGTCCCAGGAATCACTCACTCGAGTGCCTTCGACGGGGCAGTCGGGCCAGAACGAGACCCGGGCTGGGGATGAAGGGAAACGGGGAAGCAGGGGGCGCGGGTTACGGCCGCAGGGGACAAAGAGCTTGATTAGAAAATCAAATGCTCAACTAGAAGGAGGCGCATCTAATTCAAGGCGCGGACGTTGGATCTGCGGCTCTCAGAGCATGGGTCCCAAACCCCGCTTTTCGCAAAAGCGAAGGACCCGTGGCACAGAGCCGTCGGTAGGCCACACAGCAAGTTTCTGGATCTCCCGAATTGTAAATGGAATAAGCACAAACTGCAGAAAAAGGGCCGGATGGTGCAGTCTCGACCCTCACCAGACCTTTAAGTCCGGGTTCCCTGCGATTTTGGCTTTTTTGCCCGCAGGACTGGGGGGATGACACTTTGTCCTCTAGCTCATCACTCCTTCCTGGACCCTAGGGTATGCCCGGGGGTATCAGCTGAGTGGGCAACGGCGGCTTTGTCCTCTGACCTCTTCTCGACCTGAGATCGCCCTGAGTGTTGGGCACAAACGGTCTACGGGCTCTGAAACCTGGGGCCTTTCCCTGGCGGGACCCCCGTCCTGTGGCGAAGCCGGATCGTGCACTGCAGCCGCAGCCCTAACCCTGTGGACCAAGGGGCCTCCGGGTGGGCAGGGTAAAGCTCCAGGCACTTGATTTTCCTGCCGTCGGGGCTCACCTTGTGTGTCCACCTTGTGGGGTCCAGAAGGAGCTGTGGTTCTAAGTTCAAAGCTCAGCTCGGTTGAGAGGCGGGAATGACAAGGGGAGCAGTTGGCTGAAGGGGTGTTTCTGGAATGGCCAGATGGGTGTCCCAGGGTTTGTAAGGAACAAATCCAATGTCATTCACCAACTTCTGAGTGGAAAGTCATTCCTTTGAGTCTCAGTTTCCTTGCCTGCAAAGCAAGAATGAAATGAGATTACATTTGGCTCTAAGTGTGAAGGTTCTCAAAGAAGGTCCCACACACCACTCACACCCCCAACCACCAATCCAGCCACATACTTCCCTGGCACCCCTGCAAGTCTTCACCAGCATCTCTCCTTAGAGCTTTAGTGACCCCCAATTTTTTCTCAGGCTGCTTCCACCTACCTTGTTTACCTCTCCTTGAAACCACACATCCTAAGAGCTGGAAGGGGTCTTTCAAAGATTCCAGGGCCATTGTACAGATACTGAGACCTGGAGTGCCTGCAGGTGTCATCCAGCTACTTAGTCATTGGACTTGAACTAAAGTGGATTTCACAGCAGAGTAGCGACTCTCAGACTCTGGATATCAGCCCCTGGCGCCAACCCCAGAGAGAGCTTCCTTAGGCTTGGGGTGGGGGTGGGGGGGCAGAAATTTACATTTTAAACAACCTGCCAAAAGCATTTTGGTGTAGGAGGTATAGGCACCATATTTAGGGAAACGCAGCCTAAACTGGGCCCTTTCCTCAGCAATCTCTTATCTCCCAGGACCACAGGCCCAGCAGCTTGCTTTCTATGGCTCTTATTTGATCAGCAGAACAGTCTCGACTATCTCCTTTTCCTATTGGAGGTCCATAGTGGGTAGAGTCTACTTCTAGGACACACCTCTGAGTCCCTTGGATGTGCAGCCTGTGAGGGAGCAGCTATAGGTGAGATGAGCTCTCTGCCAGATGAAGAGTGGTCTAAGTGGGCCAAAGACTCACTGGATGTTGAGCCCCAAACCTAGGGGCTTCCTTTTACCAACACACTTTGACAACTGGACCTAAAACTGTGCACTGCAGGCCCTACACAGACATTGAAAATACGCCCAAAACACCCTTAGCAAGGCAAACCCTGCCCATGCCAGGGACAGAGCAGCCCGCCATAGGGGATCCATGCCAGTAATAACCCAGGTTTGAACTGTGGCCCAGAATATCCAACACCTGCCCCTTCACCATGCTGGGGCTCAGAGACGAGAAGGCTGCAGGGAGAAGGCCTGGAAGAGTGGAAGAAAGTGGGTGGGGGGAGGAGAAGCTGTTAGGAACAGAGACGGGGTAGGGTAGGGGACAAGTCCCTATTTATGTAAGCCGTTTGTAGCTGTGGATTGTAAAACTAGCAGGATTCTCTGGAGTAATTCATAGTGTTTGGACAAGACAAACATTGTTCGGCTTTAAACAAACCTCCAGAAAGGTCAGCCTGGTTCATCCCTTTGCTGCAAGTCGCTGAGACTATCCAGATGATGAGAAAATCAGATCTTAGCTGAGGGGGCCCAGTCAGGAGGCAGTTGTCTCCTGAGCCCTTTGGATCCAGGGCGAGGGTGCCCAGCCCAGGGTGGGTCCTTGGCTCCCGCTGAAAGGGGCTGGCTCCCATTCTGGAGCCAGGAGATGTGATGTGTATGTGTATCACAGACAGTGAGATTTTGATGATTCTAAGGATCATCCAAGTTCTAGAACAAGGTCAACATGACCTGCAATGTGTGTCTTCTTTATGCGGGTGAAGAATTGATGGGAAATGAATGTTTATGGATGCAGAACCGAATTAGACCCACCAAACCCAAGTCCAGATATGCTACTGGACACCAAGAAATCCCTATTCCTTATATATGGACACATTGACTGGGCCCCTCTGTGTTCATTTAGCAAACATTTTTTGAGTGACTACTATGGGCATATACTAATTAGCAATAAAGATGTTACACCCAGTAATGGGGCCTACAGTATGGCTTATTCTCTCCCTCCCAGTCTTCTTTAAGAAGAGAAACTTCTCACAATTTCATTTCCAGCCACTCTGCCACCACCATTGCCTCTACGAGCCCCCTGGCTGAGACACAACATATCAGTTCCCAGACCAGGCCTGACAGCCAGTAGTATAGTGTTCTATAAGTGTGAGCTGCCGCCATGATTGTGATTATGACTGTGATTGTGACTATGACTGTGATTGTGATTATAGACTTCACTCTTGAGGGATCTACCTGACTCCAAGTTGAAGCAAATATTTTTTACTGATACTTATTATTCATGCTTATTGACTTATTTTTTTATTTTTATTTTACACCTACAGCACCTGGTATTCCTAGACAGTCTCCCATCCAAGTACTAACCAGACCCAACCCTCCTTAGCTTCCAAGATCAAACGAGATGGGGCACGTTCAGGGTGGCATGACTGTAGACTCATTGACTTATTAATTAGTAATAGTAAAGTATTATTAACACCAAGTTCAGTTTTGCTGTACTGCTTGTTGTCATTGCCCTGTACATGATCTTCAATTGCCCAGGGCAGCTTGTCATCCTCTCGAGAGCGTGGTTTCTGTGTGATAATTGTGGTGATGGTAGTGGCATTGGATTAGCTGGTTCCACACAACTTTATAAAAATTGTATTTGTTTAGGGCTTTGGATACTTCAGGGTCTTTCGAATATGCTTTTTTATTCAGTTTTCCTGATATCCATGGAAGACTTGGATGGATGGATGGATGGATGGATGGATGGATGGATGGATGGAAAGAAGGAAGGAAGGAAGAAGGAAGGAAACAAATATTACTATCCACGTTTTTCAGAAGAGAAAATTGATGCTTAGAAAAGTAAAATGACTTGCCCACTTTCTTAGTTCAGGCTGCTATAACAGAATGCCATAGACTGGGTGGCTTGAGCAGTAGACATTTCTCACAGTTTTCGAGGCTGGGAAGTCTAAGACCAAGGTGCTGGCCAATTTGGTTCCCGGTGAAGGCTCTCTTCCTGGTTTTCAGGCAGCTGCCTTCTTGCTGTGTTCTCATATGGTAGAAAAAGAAATTATATCTCTCATATCTCTTCTTTAAGGGCTCTAATCCCATCATTGGGGACTAGGGCTTCAACATATGAATGGGGGGCACAGTCATTTAGTTCATAGCATCCACTGTCTCACAAGTGTTAAGGTCAGGGCGTGTGTATGACTAGAGCACAATCCAAAGAGTCTTCGTGGGCCTTTCCCTCCCTGCTGACCACCTAAGGAGCTCCATGCAAACAGGGCTAGGAACCTGTGCTCCCTGGGAGACCCTATAAGTCAAGTGCCCAATGGGAGGCTAGGAAGTATCTTTCGAGGTGAGGCCTTGTCCATCCAGCCTGTGTCTAGTTTCTGGCATCATTCTGAGGCTAGCATGGTGGCACTCCTTGGCTGATGTTAGCTTCAATGAGAGAGAGGTCCCCTCCTTCCCCCAAATTCTACTTTCTTTTAAAACTTTATTATGGTTGAATAATTCATGTACTTACCCTATCAGTTTAGAATCAGTGATTCATGTCTGTTTCCACCCTGTACTACCTCTTGGAACTAAGCCCCCTAAATTTTCTCCTTATGTGATGTGCAGACCAGTAATACATTATTTTACTGACATTTCGGAAAAATAAACTGTTCCACATAGTTGATTTTTATAGTTAACAGAAAATCATTCCTTTAAGTATAGAAACTTTTTGTTGTCATTTTTCATGAAAAAGATTTTTGTCTATCAAAATCATTATTTTTTCCCATGTAAGTCAGCAGGATCAAATATAGCAGGTGTTCCCTAGGTGTGGTTGAATTGGTGAACTGAAACCTATTTCGATGACTCACAGTTGTCTTTAGGAACATTAGCTCCTGAGCAACTCGCTTAGCCTCCCTGCCTCAGTCTCCTCAATTATAAACTGGGGAGCACTGGATGGATGCTCTTTAGGAGCTGCTTCCATGCTTCTCTAACTCCACTGGGCTCTGATACAGTAATGAATCTGCATGTAACCTGTCCTGAGTCCCTAGGTGGTGGTTGAGGTAGATTCTACTGTCAGCTGTCACTTCACAGTGTAATACTGTTCAGCAGTCATCTACTCCCCCAGCATTCTCTCCCTGGATATAGTTCTCTGTGACTCTGGAAGAATAGAAGATGCCTGACCTCAGCTTACAAATATTTCTAAATGAAGAACTTCTGGCTTCTCTGTGGACTGAAGTCCCCTGATATTGTGGCTACTCTTCCCTCAAATGCTCAGGAGACTATTGACTTACTTCTGGAATGTGTTCTGAACCATAAAGGGTGCTGCAACCCTAGCCTCCAGAAAAAGGAGTTCACAGTACCGTAATACAAAGAGCAAGCACTTGGCAAGCTTATGTTGGAGGAGCTAAACTCAGCATTGTGAGAGGTAAGAAACAGTGAGATGTGGCTACTGCTCAAGAGACGAAGGTCCAAAGGAAGACTTCACAAACATTTCAAGACCAGAGTGTTAAGATTCCCTCTTTCTGTTCCTTTCATTTATCCCAAGCTCACCTTTTAAGATTTGCAAGGGATCCTCTTAATTCTAGCATTTCTGAGATGTTGTGTATTAACTTCCTATGGCCACTGTAACAAATTCTGTTGGCTTAAAACAACAGAAATTTATCCTCTCACAGTTCTGGAGGCCAGAAGTTCAAAACTGCTGTCACTGGATTGATAGCAAATGCTGCGCTCCCTCCAGAGGCTCTGGAGGAGAATGAGTTCCTTGTTTCTTCCAGCTTCTGGTGGCTGCCGACATTCCTTGGCTTGTGGCTGCACCACTCTAATTTCTGTCTTCACATGGCCTTCTTTTCTTCTATCCTGTCAGATCTCCCACTGCCACTCTCTGATAAGGACACTTGTGATGGCATTTAGGGCCCACCCAGATACGCCGTGATGATATCCCATCTCAAGATCATTAATTTAATCATGTCTGCAAATACTCTTTTTTGCCATATAAGATAATATTTAGAGATTCCAGGGATTAAGACATAAACACCATGGGAGGGGCATTTTTCAGCCTACAATAGCTGGTGACCACCATCAATTGTCCTTAAATCTGTGGTCTTTGATTAATTTTAATGAATTTGTAGTTCACTCCTATTCTGTCAGGCGGTCTGTTAAACACTAGGGATTCAGAGGAAAAAGACACATTTCCTCCCTCAAGAAGCTCATAGATTAGTCAGGAAAATAATACGATATTAAGAGCCAAGGGAAAAAGCAACTCCAGGGCCTTAGAGGTACCGAGGATGGATCCTAAAGAATTCAAATTGCTTATCAATGTCTACAACGTCCTGCATACCCTGACCTGTACCTACCTCTCTGAACATACTTCCTACCACTCTCCTTCTAGCTCACCAAGCCCCCATCAAGCTGGCTTCCTTCCTGTTCCTTACACAAGCCAAGCTCTGCCTCAGGACCTTTGCACCTGCTTTTTCTTTTGCCTGGAATGCATATTCTCAAATACTCCCCCCAATATCCCACAGCTCTTTTCCTCATTCAACTCTGCTCTACTGGATCTTTCCCAGAGACTATCCTCCCCTTTAAAATCCACCTCTCCTGGTTTCTCTGTTTCCTCCTCTGCTTTCTTTGTGTTCCTAGTACTTATCATACTTATCATAATCAAGGTGCTTCTGTCTAGGCTATCTCTGGATATATTTTGAGATGTGATGACTAGAACTTCTAGATGATCCTAAATGCATCTTTCTGTAAAATTTTTAATTTCTGTTTCCTTTCCTGAGGATGTATTTAGCCCTTTTTGGTCTTATTAGAACTATGGGCTAAAGTTCAAGTAGATTAGAATGGGCTTGTTGGGTAGACTCTTCTAGGGGGAATTTGTAAATGTGAGGAGCCGTTTTTTCATTTGTTGTAATGACTGGTGTTGGCCTGGGGTGAAAACTACTGGTATTTAATGGACAGGGATCGGAAATGCTAAATATCCTATAGTGGGCAGGACTGCTCTGCTCAGTGAAGCATTTTCTGATCCTGAATGCCAATAGCACTTCTGTGGAGAAACAATCTTAAGGACACAGTTTGTATTTGAGTCCTAAAATAGTATTTTTCAATCTTAACTGATAATCATTCATCCTATAAGTATTTCAAATTCTCTCTCCTCAAGAGGTTGTGTGAATGCCCTATGGAACACAGGTTTAGCAGAAGTAGATGTGCTAAACCTGTGTTCCATAGGGCATTCACACAACCTCTTGAGATCCTCCAATTTACCTCCTTCCTCTTGGCATCACTCCAGTATGACCTCTAAAATTTGAGGTTTCACTAAAGGCACCCCTTCTTCCTATTTTGTCATAATTGTTCAATGAGTTGAGCCGTAGCTCTGGGCTCAGAGGCCCGCCCACTATTTTCTCCACCTAGAGAACCCTCCTTTTATTTGCATCCTTTGTTTCCTACCTCCAAGGCTAGGATTCTATCCATGACAAAGCTTCCCCCTTGGTGCCCCATTTTCTTTATTTTAATAGCTTTCAGGGTGGGACCTTGTCAAAACTTTGTTTGCAAATGAAAATAAATTACATCTGCTGGTTCCCCCTATCCACGGGCATTTCACTCCTTCGAAGAGCTCTGGTAGATTAAAGGATTTGCCGGGATTTGGGGTTTATGTGGCTTCTATGCCCATCTCCTGAATCCTCAGCCAAGAAGACTGCAATAGGGGTGGCCTGCGCTGAAGATGCAGGTAAACAATACTGAGGAAATGGATATATTTCAAGGAAACCTACGGACTATCCAGGCTTGTTCTACTAAGCTCTAAACCCTTCTCCAGAATAGTTATATCATCTGAAATCCTGTCCTGGATGGATCCCTTGAGCAATCTCCATTAGGCTGATTAGGTGAGCCAGGCTCTAGAAGCCTTGAAATGAGAGGATGCCCCTAATTTTCCAGGGTGAGGGATCTGGAAGCCAGATCTGAGGATTATGAATATTAAAACAACAGCTCTTAACTATCACATATTGAACATCTACTCTGTTCCAGCTTCTTTCTTTTCAGATACATCTTTTTAACGACCCTTACAAACCTATAAGGTAAGTATGATGACCCCATTTCACCGTGAGAAAACTGATGCTAAGATGGGTAAAGCAACTTGCTAAAAGTCATACAGTTGGTAAGTGGTGAATTGGAATTAAGCTTTGCCTAAGTTAAGTTCTTTCCATTTCCTAAAGAAACACAATCAGTCTAGGGTGCACTGACCTTTTTGGAGAGGCCAGATGCTGGGATCACCTCTGCTGCTACAATTTCCAGCCTATGTTGGGAGTCCTAGAAGTCAAATCATTTAATGTCTGTCCTCTTAACCAAACCAGACATGCTCAGAAGTACAGTCAAGCCAGGCCACAGCTCATATTTGATAGACCTGACTTCTTTTCCCTGTCTTGAGATGGCTGAGACCCATTTGTGTCAGAAAGGTCATGGCAGCCAAGACCATCTGCCCATAGGTGCTAAGAGCTCCAAACCAGACCATTTTAGCTCAAATCCTTGCTCCTCTATTTACCAGAGATGTGACCTCCGGCAAATTCCTTCTGTGTCTGTTTCCACCTCTGTAAAATGGAGATAATAGTATACTTATCTCATAAGGTCATTATGAGTATTATGAGTTAATGATTGATAAAGTGCTTAGAAGAGTGCTTGACGCAGAGTAAGAATTATGTAAACGCTTAATGTAAAAAGTAAAACCCTTAGTCATGCCCAACATGAAGGCCCCTCAGGTCATCTCATTTCTCCTAAGCCCTTACTCTCTTCCTGTCCTTCTCCCTCACAAACCATTAGCCTGTGCCTTCTGGTGCCTCCATCCCTGGCATATGCGCTTGCCTGCATCCTCACCCTTTTCACCAATTGCTCCACCTGCCTCATGCTTAGCCCACAGCCTTACACCACGGACACTGCAGCCCCTTCAGTATGGCTGTTCTCCCACACCATACATACCCAATGCCCCAGAAAGGAGAGCTATTCTATTCCTCAGTCCCCAATGTTCCTTTCATCTTCATTTAAAAAAGAACAACACCTTGCTCATCTAAGGCCAGAACCACACAGCTATTCCACCTTCCACATCTCATCCTTGGAATCTCCTCTCCATCGAGGTCATTTCCCTTTCTTTGAAGACACCAGCACCTTGTTCAGTTTTTATCTCTGCATCAAGCCCTGATGCTGGTCCCGAGTGTCTTAAATACCCAGGTGGACAGCCCATCAGGTACCTTGACCTCCTTATCGCCAGTTACCTTCACCTCTGCTTCCCAGCAGAAACCTCCCTCTTGCCCTTAGTGGGCCTCATCATCACCCAGAACTATTCCACTTTTGGAATTCTCCATTCAGACATCTGATTTTGGACCATAATCTCCTCAGTTATTCCCTATCATATCTCTTCTATTTTCCTGAATCCGCTAGACCAGCTCTGTCCGATAGAACTTTCTGTGATGATGGGAATGTTCTTTATTGGCACTATCCATATCAGGGGCAACCGAGGAACTGAGCTTTAAATTTTATTTAATTTTAATTCATTCAAGCTGAAATTCAAATAGCTACATATGGTTACTGGCTATCATATTGAATGGCACAGTTCTAGACCCCAGGCCTCTCCATTTCCTCTTCCGTCCATGTCTTGTCTTCATTTCCTTCTCTCTTTAGCTTTGTCTTCATGGTTCGTCACATCAGCCACGCTCTTCCCCTTGCTCTTCTGTCTCACCTCCTGGAACGAACCCTAAACTCTAGATTAATCCAACTGTTCTGCTTTTTCTAGGTCTATACAGGGGGCTATTGAGCATTGCTGGGGGGAGGGGAGTCCCGTGACTTTGCTGGCATGCATTCTTTCTCATAGATGGTCACCAACTTCAATAGGACCTTTATCTGCCCAGCAAACATTCTCTTTTCTGTAATGACCCAATCGAGCCTTCTCCCCTGTCTTCAAACCACCAATGCTCCCACCTGTTCGCTCACTCTCAGCAGGTGGTGTTCACTTCTTGTTCCATTGAAACAAGAGAAGCTTTCAGGCCACCTGACCACCAGTTCTACAAGGCTTATTTTATCTGCTCCAACCTTTTTCCTCCTTGTTCCTTCCTATCAACATTCAGGCATGTTTAAATAGCCTTATCTTATAAGCAACAATAATAAATCCCAATCTTCACTCAATCCCATGTCACCTTCCTGCTATCACCCTATCTCTTTCCTACCACTTGTTTTCACACTTCTTGAAAGTTGTCTACACTCACTATCTCCATTTTCTCACCTCCCATCCACTCCATAACCTAAGGCGGTCTGGCTTCTGTCCCCACCACTCCTCTATCACTGCTAGTCAAGGTCACCAATGCCTTCCTTGTAGTTTAATCCAAAGAACTCCTTTCAGATCTTATCTTGACCTTGAAGGCATGTGACACTGCTCACTGCCCCTCCTTCCCTGAAACTTGTATTGGTTTCTAGGACACATGAGTCTCCTATTTTCCTCCTGTTCTGGCTACTGCTAAGTTTTCTTGAAACTGCCACAACCAATTCATGGGGTGATCACTGGGCTTTAGGTAAAGCTGGGTGCCAAGAATGGCAGCTCCCCCTCTTGACACATTTCTTGCAGAAACACCTGGGAATTTGCTTTCTCACCCAAGAGTCACAATGTTGTGTTTTGAACTCCAGTTTGTACCATGGATCCCGCTGCTTAGAGCCTGACATGGCCTTTGTGGGTATGTATTTATAACCCCCACTTTGAGAAGCTCTCACAACACTTGGACATCTGTTTTTTTCATTTGTCCCCTCAAAAGGTAGTATGCTTTAGGAAGGGACACTGACAAATTAGAGGGCATTGGGAGAGTCTGCGGAGTACTAAGAAAACAATGTCCTATGAGAAATCTTTTAAAAAACTGGAAACATTTTGCCTAGAAGAGATAAAACTGAGGGATGATAGAGGGCTGATTTCAAAGTTTGTAGAGGCAGAACCTTGGTCTGGGCTACTGTGTGAGGTTGAAGTTGGACCAAGTGTACAAGAACAGGGAGGTGAGTTTGAAAGGAGGTAGACAGGTTATACTGTATCCCAGAATTTTCCAAACCTCCAAGATACATGGTAAGATAATCCTGCTGCCACCAGGAACTGCTAAAGAAGATAAACTTAGGCCTAAGTGACCACAATAAATGCGGAAAGCCCTTCCCCCCGACTCCCCTCCTGAAGACCACTGGCCTAAGCTCAGCTGGCGGCGTAGAATAGCTGCACTCCAGAGAGAGCGATTTCAAACTTGCTGCCATGCAAGATCCATCAAAGCTCTGTGGACAGAAACAACAGCAGGAGGAAGACCTGGAAAGCACTGGGTGATCCAGTCCTGCATATACCCCAAAATAGAACCAAGTGGACTGGGTGGTGAGCTGGGCACCCTGATTTGCCTCTTTCAGCCTCCTTTTCAGAATGTCTTTCCCTGTGTTTTGGTGCGATGCCATCAGCTTATAATGTGGGCCCCACAGAGCTCACTGCTATGACTATTAGGGGGATGTTCTTCTAGAGGGTGATTGCTTATTACTTCACACTGTGTTCCCTTTATGAGGCCCCCCAGGAGAAATTCCTGTCTGATTTTAGTACCAAGAATAGTTGTAATTCTCTTGAGTAATAGGTCTGTTTTTATCTCATGGACACTGGGAATTGTGTAACTGACATGGTCTCCTTTTCATTTTGGCTTCGGGGAAAGTGTAGGGACAAATTTGTGGCCCACCCACAGGAGGTGAATAGGGCGTTCCAGGGTGCATTTTAGCTTTATTCCCATCTCTACTTAGTCTTCCCTCTTGTTTTTAATTTCTTCTCTTAGTTTTCCTTCTTATTTTACTATAAAAAATGGAGAACATACAAGCAAAAATAAATAAAAATCATTTCTAATCTCACTATCCAGAGATAACCACAATTAACAATGTTGTCTTTGTGAAATACTTTTTTAAACAAATAAAAGCATCTGTGCATAGTGTTCTTTGGGGCATAGTGTTTCGTAATTAACTTTTTTTCATTCTATTACTTTATTAATTAAATTTAAATTTCTATAAAGACCTAGCAATTTAATACTAAGAACTAACATTTCTACATCCGCTTACTATGTGCCTAGCTTTATGTATATTTAAATATACATAGATGTGAAAGTATACTCATGTAGATTATAATATATACATATTATAAGCTATAATATTGATATGTTAACTCATTTGATGCTCACAACCCTATGAGGTAGATATTATTGTTCCCCTTTTACAAATAAGGAGAACAATGCACAGAAAGATGCAAAACTTGCCAGCATCACACTCTGGCTCCTAACTGCTATAGTGCCTTTCATATCAGTGGGATTTCACAGTCCACAGTAGTTAAACATTTCATTTATCTCCTTTCACCTCACTTCTAATTCGTTATTTTCCCGTGTTTTAAGTACCCCTGTAAGTCACCTGAAATCCTCTTTGTCACAAGGTAAGGCATAAATAACCAGTGTAGTGAGTGGTGACGGCACAAGAAGGCAAAGCTAAAGTGCTACCCCAGGGGAGAAGATGGATCCCAGTGGAATGGACTTATTTCCTTGGGCTGTGAACTGCCATGCCTGGAAGAGCAGACTTGGGTGGCTGTCTCGCAGGCAGGCCAGGAAAGGTGTTCTTCCAAGGAGACCGAGTTGGGCCAGACAAGCCCTCAAGCTCCTTCTTATTGCCTCAAGTTTATGAAAATGCCAATAAGACAAAATGAGGCACTTAATGGAGCTAATGCAGCAAGTCAGCGTTGAGCCAGAACCAGGACCCTGGGCTTTCAATCCAGATCTATTGCTAGTAACAAACCAACAGAAATTTAGTTCCAAACTCTCAGCCCGGCGCATTCTTTCCCCCACAGCTCTTTGGCTCCGGCTGCTAGAAGGTCAAAGGATGCTGTCACTGTCCTCAGTCTTTTTGTTAAGGTGGCAGAGAATGAGGCATAGAGGAGAAGCTGAGTGGCCCCTAGGATGCCCATGAGACTATAATTGGGTGGGAATACCCATCTGACAAATACGAGGAGAGGAAGGAGCCCAAGTTTCTTTTCCTGGATTTGATGTTTACTAGCTGGGAGATCTTGGGCAAGTTTCTTCACCTCCTGAGACCTCAGTGTTATCTGCAAAAAAGAGTTAATACCTATTTTGCTAAGCTGCTAAGGGGCTCCCATGAGATAGTATCGGGTATAGGACCCCTTAACGTGAGCCAGGAAGAAGTACCTATAAGCCTGTCCCAGGGGATTTGGGTAGGCCTAGGCATCCCCCAGCCTAAGACTCCGCAGACCTGTGCCTAGGGGCCGTCCGGCTTCTTTCTCCTTCATCTCCAGCCCACCACAGCTCCCCCAGCGTGAAAAGCCGCGTTCCAGATAGATAGGCCCAAGCGCAAATTGACAACTGGGGGAGGGGGAGAGGAGAGTATCGAAGAGCAGGCTCTTCTCTCCAGACCCCAGGGGCTTCGGGCAGGAGGGGTGAGGCAGCAGAAATTACATCCTCCTCCTCTTTCTCATGACCCCAGGCTGTTTGCCCACAAGGGCACAGCCTGTACGCGGTGCCACCGGGCCCATCAGGCTGGGTTAGAGGAAGGCCCGACCTCCGCGTAGCAAAGAAAACAAACACAGATGTGTTTAGATGGGATCAGGAGGGAGAAAATCGCCCCCTCCCGCCAGCCTGTGCGCTGCCCGAGGCGTGGGGGCCGGCGGAAACCTGCGGGGCTCTACCGACCGCGCGGGGCCGGCGCGAGGCTGACAGTCCCCGGTCCGCCCCTCCTCCCTCTATGGGGTGCGTGCGGGCCCAGCCCCCTCTCCGGGGTTTCCCCGGGCGCTCTTCTCGCTTTCTCTTTGTCTCTGCTTCTCTTTCTCGGGCTCCCCGGTTCCCACTCGCTCACGCTCTCGCTCTCTCCGCGTCCCCGGCCGGTTCCCTTTAACTTTCTTCTTTCCCGGGGTGAAAACTTTGCTCGCGAGCAGGCTGCTGCTCGCCGACGTTATTGGCCGGCGCCCCGCCCGGCGGCCCCGCCCCCCGCCCCCGCGCTCCCCTCCGCCCCCCACTCTCCGCGCGAGTGGTAGTGGCGGCGGCGGCGGAGCCTTCGGGGGCGTGCGTGCGTGTGTGTGAGTGCGCGCCAGCGAGCGTGAGTGTGTGTGAGCCCCGGGCGCGGGCTGGGCAGGACTGCGACCGCGGCGGGAGCTGCGGGAGCCGGGCGGCCGCGTCGTCGCTCGGGCGAGAGAGGCGGCGGCGGCAGCCTGGCCAGGGCTGGGGCTGGGACAGCTGCAGCCGCGCGGGGCATGGAGCTGGCAAGCCCGCGCTGAGGCAGGACGCGCCTGCTAGCAGCGAGCGAGTGGCTCTCCTCATCCGGCGTTTGGGCTCCCCGGCCCGGGCTGCGCAAACTTTTCTTTCTCTTTTGCCCTCTGCAGAGGTAAAGTTCCAAATGCGGACTCTCCGCCGGGGACGCGATCTGGGGGAGCAGGGAGGGACCCCCAGGCTGCGGGAGAAAGGGGCGCGGGCCATGCAGGGTTGGGGGGCTCCACACTCTGCTGCGTCCAAGACTTGGGGTGCTAGGCGGGCTGGCTGCGGACGGGCAGACGGGCGCGGGCATGTCCCTCGGGCGGCGTGGAGGCGGTGGTGGCTTGGAAGCCGAGCGTTCGCCCGCGGCCCCTGCTTGCAGCTCGGTCGGGAAGAAGCGCCGGCAGTGCGGGTTTGGGGGCCCCAGGATTCGCCTGCCCCCGGGACTTTGGGGAGCAAGGCAGGCATCGGCCGCGGGGTTGGTGCCGAGGAAGCCGGCCGTTTGCCGGCGTTCCTCCTCTCCGCTCCGCCGTGGGGTGGAGGGCGCGGGGCGGGCTGGCTGAGCGCAGCTCCCCTCTCTCCGCAGGCGCCTTCTGCGGTGGCGGACCGACTCCTCGGCGCGGCGGGGCCGGGGCAAGCTGGACGCAGCATGATGCGTGCAGTGTGGGAGGCGCTGGCGGCGCTGGCAGCAGTGGCGTGCCTGGTGGGCGCGGTGCGCGGCGGGCCCGGGCTCAGCATGTTCGCGGGCCAGGCGGCGCAGCCCGACCCGTGCTCCGACGAGAACAGCCACCCGCGCCGCTGCATCCCTGACTTTGTCAACGCGGCCTTCGGCAAGGATGTGCGCGTGTCCAGCACCTGCGGCCGGCCGCCGGCGCGCTACTGCGTGGTGAGCGAGCGCGGCGAGGAGCGGTTGCGCTCCTGCCATCTCTGCAACGCGTCGGACCCCAAGAAGGCGCACCCGCCAGCCTTCCTCACGGATCTCAACAACCCGCACAACCTGACGTGCTGGCAGTCCGAGAACTATCTGCAGTTCCCGCACAACGTCACGCTCACGCTGTCGCTCGGCAAGAAGTTCGAGGTGACCTACGTGAGCCTGCAGTTCTGCTCGCCACGGCCCGAGTCCATGGCCATCTACAAGTCCATGGACTACGGGCGCACGTGGGTGCCCTTCCAGTTCTACTCCACGCAGTGCCGCAAGATGTACAACCGGCCGCACCGCGCGCCCATTACCAAGCAGAATGAGCAGGAGGCCGTGTGCACGGACTCTCACACTGACATGCGCCCGCTCTCCGGCGGCCTTATCGCCTTCAGCACGCTGGACGGGCGGCCCTCCGCTCACGACTTCGACAACTCGCCAGTGCTGCAGGACTGGGTCACGGCCACCGACATTCGCGTGGCCTTCAGCCGCCTGCACACGTTCGGCGACGAGAACGAGGACGACTCGGAGCTGGCGCGCGACTCGTACTTCTACGCAGTGTCAGACCTGCAGGTGGGCGGCCGCTGCAAGTGCAACGGCCATGCGGCCCGCTGCGTGCGCGACCGAGACGACAGCCTGGTGTGCGACTGCAGGCACAACACAGCGGGTCCTGAGTGTGACCGCTGCAAGCCCTTCCACTACGACCGGCCCTGGCAGCGCGCCACCGCCCGCGAGGCCAACGAGTGCGTGGGTGAGTGGAGCGCCGCGGAGACGCGGGCGGCGGGCGGCGGGCGGCGGGCGGGGTCGAGGGCCGCTGCTCCTGGGCCTCACAGCTGCGGGTTCTCCGCAGCGCGGGCGGCGGCCGCGCCAGAGGATCTCTCGCTGGGGGAATGCCGCGGGGATGATGGGAGGCGCGTTCCAGGATGGCTTGGGCCGAAGAGGGCAGAGAGCAGGTCCACTTGCTCGCGTGGAGCTGTCAGTGGACGCTCGAGTTTGCGCCCAGTGCGCTCTGTGAAGCCAAGAAGCACAAGAAATGTGGGGAGAGGGCTTTTCCGAAAATTTGCTGACTGGTCTCCCTAACCCCAGATCTAAATGCAAACACTCATTGCTTTCCCCTCTGGCGGGACCCTGGGATTCACCTCTGCCCACTCCTTTCCTTTCCTAGCGTTGCAGCTGGGCGCGCTGTTGGGGATCCCGGCCCGGTTTCGGGGAAGTTCCAGCCCGACAACCACAAATCCCTTGGGAGATGGCAAAGGGATTTGCAGTTTGGGGCCAGTTTGGTGCCCAACGAATATCATTCCTGCGCCCTCCATTTGTCTTTAACGGTTTGAAAAAAAATTTCTTTTGGACAGAGCGTTTGTGTTAGCTAAAGAATGATGTGATTTAAATTAATTACTATCTACAGATTACAAAGGAGAGTTCAGTAATTATTTTAAACTAATTCAATCGTGGACCAAAAAAGATGTATACCAGATTTTTTGTTAGTGTCAGGGTTTGGTGAAATTAAACAGTTTTGTGTTAACTAAGAGTCTAGATTCTCGCTTTTTAATGGGGTTTCAGTTCCTGAAAGAGAAATTTGACAAAACGGCCATTGGCGAATACGTTGGGTTAGAAATGAGGCTTAAAAAAGGGATACGTTCTTTTTCTGAATTGTACATTTGCCGCGGTAGAAACTCTAAGGCATCAGTTTCTGGGGGAGGTGTGGAGAAGCAGGCGGATGATGGTAAGACAATACTTTACTTTTCCAGTGTGAGATGTAAATTTCCAAATCCTTCGGTTTGTTTTAAAGAAAATTATTTAGTTCGCAAAGTGCCATTTGGTGTGCATCCTTTGTGAACATATAGATTTTTCCCCCTCCCCTCCCCCACCCTCAAACAGCCAGTGTGAGTCTCTTCAATGGCTTCGCCCTCTGAGGCACATTGCAAAGTTTGCTGGTCCCCACGAACACACGTTTTGAGATCTGGTTCTGATTAATTGTGTCATGTTGTTGTCGAATAGTTTGTGCCTCATGACTGCGGATACAGACTTTTGAGCAAGTGAATGGAAAACATGTCTTGGAGAGCCGGGTGGGCACTGAGGCCCAGTTAGGCGTCCTGGTCTACAGAGGGCTGTGCCTACTGTTGCATGTCAGGGCCTCCATTTTTACACTCAATGTGCCCTGCTTTTGCAGACCTAATTGTTCTTCCCCCTCCTTTAAGGGACAGAGCTGGTTGCCAGTTTGAAGAGACTTTTCAGGATTGCGCAGTGAGGTAGTAGATACACCTCGGGTTAGTGTTCTTTGAGAATAAAATTCCTTTGATCTGCTCAATTCCTTCAGAAATGTTGGGTTTTCCCATCTCCTCTTTATTTTCTCTTCCTATTTTTTCTTCCTTTTGTGCGTAAAAACCCTGTATTGACATTCTGAAGGCCTCCTAGGGTTTTGCTATCAGTTTTAGTTTGTATGTGCATATGAAAGGTACCTTCGAATTGTCACCAACAGAGTCTCATTGGACAAATGCAAGTGAATACATTGAGGCAAATAAACTGGATGTTGTGGTAACATTTTGCTGGTGTGAAGATTCCCTTTAGCATTAGTATTTTTCAGAGTCATCAGCCACCCCTCTCTCTCCCTGTCACTTTGCATATGGAGACGTAACCCCCATTTGCTATAACAATGGTCATGCACTTGAAATAACCTCTGTAATTTAGGATTTTGTATTTTGACCGAAGCATTAACTAAGTGCACAAATTGGATTGACTGTTTTTTTTTTAAAGCCAAGTTGAGCAATCAACATATTAACTAATGTAATTAGTAAGCCTTTTTGCTCAAAAAGTTTAATTAGGCCTAATAAGCACGTAATCTACATGACAAATAATCGGCTATTTTCTGGTTTTTACTGAAGTTATTTTAATTCTCAGTAGTTGAAGTATCTTTAAGTCTTGCCAATTATTCAGTCATCTTATAAAAAAGCAAAGCCAATTCAACTATGTTAAAGTTATTTATAGTTTCCTCTTTGAATAGATGTTCTGATACCTTGTAGATACAGCCAGGAAAGTCAGGTTGAAGTTCCCATAAAGTCTTAATTGAAGTCTTAGCGATTTTTCCATCATTTTGCAAAAGAGAAAGCCAGCAAAGACAATTTAAAAGTGATTTACAATTAAAGGTCGAGCTTTTTATGAAAAGGCCCTACAGTGGAGATATGTGAGTGAATTAGTATTTGACAGGTGTTCCGA
The DNA here is from genome assembly GCF_902729225.1 of Pteropus medius. Lineage (NCBI taxonomy): Eukaryota > Metazoa > Chordata > Mammalia > Chiroptera > Pteropodidae > Pteropus > Pteropus medius. The sequence continues at coordinate 1,599,455 of NW_024352783.1, forward strand.
GACACTACAGGGCACCGTGCTAAGAAAAAGCATTAATAAATCCTTCAAACACTAACTTTTGTACTATCAGCGGCTCAGATTTTTTCCCCTGACATAATCCCATCTTGTGAATTTCACACTGTTGACATACAAAGTCAGGCTACCCAGATTATTTACAACTAAGGCAAAGTAAAGAAATATATATTTTTTATTCCAAAACCCAGTCCTGATAAAATGAGACTTGATTTATAATAGACTAACATGACATTCTTCCTCAGGTTAACCATCCCCCACAACTCTAAAACTTTAAAAAAACTTTGGTATTATTATTTGACTAAACGGTTCTTCTACATAGGGCCAGGCTACTTTCAGATTACTAAGAAATGTGTATATGCTATAGGTTTTCTTTGGTCAAGCTTTCTTTTCTGTGTTGTTTTAAGGTTGAGTTCTCTATGGAATAAATGTGAACTTTTGTAAAGCCCAATTTTATTTTAAATGCAATTTTGGGTTTCTTCCGGGGGAAAAAAAAAACCCCCTCAAAACAATATGAAAGACAAGACTATGTATAACGTTACAGCCTCGACAGCTCTCAGTGGAATAACTAAATACTTTCTTCCGCCCATATGTATCAGCAGTATTCACGTGCTTTTATACACATGTGCATTTACATTCATGGTGTAAAGAAGCATCCATGCATGGTGGGGTAGGGGGTGTACATTCAAGGAAAAATGCATGAACAGTTTTAAACCACCTGGGTTGCTAGGTCCTTTTTTTCCCCTTCCTCCTACTTTTTTTTTTTCAAAAGAGCATCTGAAGACCATATTGTGTTTCATAAATTATTGACATCAGTTTTAATCAGTGTCCCCCTGACGTCGGAGCTGTGTTAGTATTTAGTGCCTGACGAAGCATGCTGTTTAATCTTACTGTGGGGATGTCAGCATGAACCCCTGCCTAGTTTGTGACAGGGTGAGCTTATGAAAACTCGTTTTGCGACTCACACTATGGCTTTGCACTGCCCAGCTGAAACCCAAAACCCACACAAAAGACGTCTCTGCAAGATGAGCACCGTGCTGGGCTGGCCTCCTGTGGTCATGGGTACCTGCAACATAATGCTCGTAATTGTTTAAACATGGCTTTGGGAGTGGGTTCCTCATGCTTTAAACGGCTTTGGTGTTCTGACCTACCATCATCCTCAGCAAGAGAGGGAGGTTGTATTGGTGGTATTGCCATCAGAAATCCAATGCCCCACTAAAGACTCTTGCAGAATCAGAAGGCTAACATTATTTGCGGCCTAGTCCAGAGCCTGGCAGATAGCTGTAGATAATGTTTTTATAGTCATAGTAATTATTATAATTATTGTCATTATAATGATTAACTCTTGAGGGCTTAGTTTTTGCCAGGCACTCACATTAATTTAGTCATTTAATTATTGTGACTGTGCTGATAATAGGCACTATTATTTTTATTTTACAGATGAAGAAACCATAGCTTAGATATATCAAATGGTTTACCCAAAGCCTGCTAGCTATTAGTACTACATATAGCTAGTAAGTGGTGGAGCTGGGACTCCAGCCTGATGTTTATGCTTTGTTTTATTATATCCTCTGTTCTGCTTTCTCATAGAATAGATGGATGGATGGATGAATGATGGCAGTTACATATCCATGTATAGGAGGAAGGTTGGAACAACCTATTCTGTTAGAACTTCAGGTGGTTCCCATGTTATGTAATACTATGTTACATTATATTATTTTCATACATGCTTAAGTATGAAATTATATATAAGAACTTGTCCCTTATTTTAGCCATCAGGCCTAGTGGGAGCTGGAAGTTAGGAATATAAGTGAAGAGGGTCTAAATACTTTCTCGTGGGTTCTCAACACCTACAGATGCTGCTGATGGCCAAGTATTTCTTGATTCCAGGGCCTGTGATCTCTCAAAGGGGGTAGAACAGAGCTCATAATTAGAAAATCTTCTTTAATAAAGCCTTTTCTTTTCTTTCTAGTGTTCAGAATCCTGTTGCTTGTCTGGAACATATTGAAAAAAATTTAGGCAGTAGCTAAGAAGTGTTGTTAAAGAGAGGAGTTTAATGGCATATCCTGGTCACTGGTGTGGTGCTAGTAGGTGCAGCTTATGTATGTCAGCAGCACAGGGCTGTCATTTATCTTTGTTGGCCCCATGGCGGCTGGAGTGAGGGTCTTGCTAGCGTTCTCATTAGCACCTGGTGGGCAGGAAGGCTGTTCCCCACTCTTTCCAGAGAAGAGAGAGAGTTGTGTCAGGATAAACCTTGTGGGGTGGGTCTCTGCATTTCTAGGCTTTGCCAAGCTCTTCTTTGGCCATACCCAGACTTCTCTCTGACCTCCTCCTCCTGCAGAAAAATGAGATCCTCGGAAAAGTATTTGAGACTTTATGTCCAGAGAAAATATTGGAAAGGCAGTGGGTTGAAATTCAAATGTTCCCTGGAAGGAATCCCCTCATTTTCTGCTCACAGCTGGTATCGATATTTCCTTCTTGAGATGAGTTGTGCTTTTCATTAAGTAAATTTTTTGTCTTGGGATTAAACCAACATTGTATTCTTAATAGACTTTTATGTTTACACTTCAAAAGTCCACTGGGTTGGTATTCGCGTTATCTTGATGGCTTCTCAAGCGTCTGCTGTGCACACTGGCCTCACCAAAATAAATGCCTCTCTAGGGAACTGGATTATAAAACAGCCTTATCTGTCGATGCACAAGTATGGATATATTGTGAGCCAGTATTTTCTTCTTCCTTTTAGAAGTGATAATCGTACCTTGGATTTCTGCAGTGCCTTTCATTAGAGGGAGATTGGAGGTGTAGGAGGGCTTATGAAATGCTTAGAATTTAAGCCTAATACTTGCAAGCAGCCCACAGCATTTTGCCTGTCGTCTGGAAAGACACACATCAGCCCTTGTGGTCTCCACAGCCTCGGAAGGTGTGGCATTGGTTTGGTGGCGGGGGAACTGCAGAGTTTAGAATTTAAATCCAAGGTGGTAGTCAGGTTGCATCTTGAAAAAAATGCCTACTAAATGCCAGGCATTGTACTAGGTGTTTTATGTGTGCTTTGTTTCAATTAATCAAATTAATCAGTTTGCCACAAAGAACAGAAGCTTTTCAAAAACAGATGTCCCTGCCACCAAAGGCAGTTTTTGCACAAACTGAACTAAGTGTGGACAGGTCTACAGGGTACATCTTGGCTTATTCAGGGACACCATTGTATACACAGAGAGCAGGGAGTATCGGCAATGATTGGTTTGAAGGCTGACGACATTAAAGACGTGTCCCATTATAACCAGCTCTAAGGCACAGTTCTGCATAGCACCTGATGTCAGTGAACTGTCTAGGACAGTCTTCTGGACACATGTCTCTTTGCCTCTGTATTGTCTCCTTTCCAGAGTTGTGACTTGTGTAGCACAACATAGTTCGGTATTGCATTCCCCTATTATTATTTCAAAAATGTATCTCTATTGTAAACTCAGATTTTAATCGGCCTTAGAAACATTGCATAATTTATGTGAAATTCCCCCATGTCAGATGGCAGAGATCTAATGCAGTTGTCCTTTGCCTATAGAGATAATGTTCTCTTTCCATCCTCAGCTTCGGGGAGTCCTTAGCTAGGTGTGTGTTTAGCCCTGGCTACATTAGTTTGTGTTGATTCTACTCTCTGACAGAGAGAAGGGACTGTGGTCCTGCGATGGATGAGATGCAGAATGCCTCTCCTGTGAGTCTTTCCCTCTTAACACCTAAGTATCTGGCCCAAGCCTTCTTTACAATGGACATTTCAATCGGAAGTGTCCTCTGGCACTCAGAGAACAAGGGAAGATGTCATCCAAGGGGACAGGTGTACAGGAGTACAACCAAGGAATGGAGAAGTGTGCTCTGTCTTCTTCCAGGCACTAGCTGAGTCATCCTTGGAGATCACTGACCCTTCTGCCATCAGGTTTAGCATAGTAGCTACAGTTAAGTTGACATGAATTTATGTTGCAGTGCATTTATGCATATAAAGATTCAGAAGAATGATGTCTCTGTAGATGTGTTAGACTTCCAGGTTATTTAAAGAGGTAGCTTTTCAGAGGTCAAAGGAAATTTGTTGGGTGAGAACCTTTAAAGGCAGAAAGTAACATTCTAGTTCATTACATTAACTGATAACTAACGAATCTTCCCAACTCAGCTAGTGCCTGGAAGAAGATGCTGGAAATCTGTTTCTGTGGAGGATTCAAGACTAACCTATTTGAGGTCTCAGCCCTCTTCAGTTGGTTAAGTTTTAGTTTGGGGCCCATCCATGCCTCTTCCTGGCTGGTGCTATTGCTAGACTTTCTAGATTTCCCTTCAGTCCTTTTCTGCCTACAGAGGAGAGATTATTGGTTTTCATGTCCAATTTTCACACATTCCAGAGGCTCCACACCTAAGTTAGACAATTTGTAGGACCACAGGGACCTTTATAGGGGCTGGATTTGAATAACTGAATCCTAGGTGACAAGGAAATGAGTTATGTCTCTTAGTTTTCTTGGGGGCCTGTATGTTGTCCTGCGTTCCATATGGGATCCCAAAGTGGTGGACACTTCTTGCTTGCTTGATCCAAGCAGGGATGAAATCAGTGCTTCTGCTTGGAGTGGCTGTAGTGAGTACTTAGCAAATGTACCACCACTGCTCCCTTCTGAAACTAGGGCAGACATTGCTAATCAATCACAGCATTCTTTTCTCCTAAGTGCAGAAATGGTCTTAGGGTATTGAGGTCCTTCTCAATATAATACCCGAGGCAGCCATTATTACTTAGTCAAAATTAGCCTAAGAGATGAAAGCCATATGCCATTTTCAGTCCCAGAAGACCTTCCCCTGCTGCCCCAGCCTGCAGACAGGGACATACCCTGTAAGTGAATGTTTCTGGAGTGTTTAGTGATCGGTTGGCTCTGTCAGTTCTGGGCTATAAGGAAGTGTGAAGTGGATGCCCTCCTCATAGGTAGAATACACTCTCATTGGGGAGGTTGTGCGTGTGAAAAAGTGAATGCTTGTACACTTGTACTAATCATAAACATGGGAGGGCCCCCAAAGTGAGAAACTTTGCTAAAAGCCAGGGACACTGAAGGTGCTGAGAGTCTTGAAGCTGGTTTTGGATTTGACTCCTGTTATCATGAAAGGACTGGCGTGTAATCCACTTAACATTTTCCTCCTGTGTTTGTTCTGTCATGGTGTTTTTGTTTTCTTTCATGCCAAGATTGTTTAGTGACTACAGTTCCCTGCAACGAGTGGTCTTCTTGGGAGTGTCAGCTCTGAAGTTCCCATGCAGATCCTTTGGACTGGGAGAGCTCCAGAACTGCCTTGGTTTTTGAAACATAAGCTCACTACTGCCCCAAAACGTGGAGGAAATTACACCCCAACCTGGGTCACCCTCTCCCACCCACATGAGGCTTCCTGGGGCCTTGCCCAGGTTGGGGCGGAATTCTTCCCACCTGAAAAGTTGGCCTTTGACCCCAAACCGTGTCTTTGTGGCATTGAGAAATGAGGACTCTGCACAGGCCACTTCCCTCAGCGCTCTGCTTACATTTGGGCCGGTGCAGAAAGTGCTGAACAATAACAGCTCAACCCCAGCATGAAAAAGGAAACACATTGTGTTTACAGATACAGAATTTGGCATCTGAAACATGAAAGTACCTTTGGGTTGGGCGCCCCAGGGCAGGGCTGTTGGACACCGGCCCCCCTGCTCTGAGTCCTGCGGCCAACTTGTTTCCTTTGCCTGAAGCCAGACCTCAGAGGTGGGCAGGTTGATCTTAGCCAACTCTTTATTCCCAGACCCAGCCCTGTCTCACTTCATGGCTCAGGCCCGGAGAGAATTCATGGTGAGAAAGTGCTCAGCCTTCGCAGCTGCCATGAGGGAGGAAATTGCTTTTCACTCCAATCCACAGAAATCAATCCTTCTTAAATCATATTTTTGGGCAGATTTTCTGTCATGATACCCAGAAATGCTAGGGAAGAATGGACTGGGCATTCCCCTGTATTTCTTACCCTAGTTTATTGTTGGAAGCAGGGTTTGAGAGCTTTTTTTTTTTTCTTTTTTTTTTAAATCAAAGGTTCTGCAGAAGAATATGATCCAGGGAAAGTGAAAAGCAAGTTCAGATTTTCCTGATCCATAGAAAATATTTAGTTCTAAAATCAAGATCAGAAAGCACAGCATTTTATTTAATAATATATGAAATACCAAGATTTGTGTATTAGGGCTCATGGTTGAGAGTTAGTTCATCTCCAGTTTCAGACTGCCTGGGGTTAAGTCCGGCTCCATCTGCAGTGTGTGAGCTTGGGCATGTGGTTTGAGCTCTCCGGGCCTTCAGTGTCGTAGTGTCCTGGGGGCTCCGCTTAAGACCACGTTGGTATATGAGGCAGGGTGGGGAATGAGAAGCCCTCACGTTTTGTTAGGGAGGGGGCTCAGAGGAGGGCATAGGAAGGATGCCCAGAGGCAAAGTGCTCATCCTAGACTTTGGGCTTTTGTCAGCACACATTTCCATAGCCCTTACTATATTGCCGGTTCTGAACACTTTACTGTTCTTACAATGCCCTTATGAGGTGGGTTCTGTTATTAATATTAAGTAAACTTTTTTATTGAAGTATAACATGCATACAGAAAAGTGCATGAATCATAACTATACAGCTCAAAGACTTCTCACCATGTGACCACACCTGAATAACCAGCACTAACATCAAGAACACAGCAGCACCCCAGAAGCTGCCCTGTGCCTCCTTCTAGTCACCACACCCCCTACCCACCATACATTGGTTTTGACTGTTTTTGAACTTTAAATTGGATTGTGATCTGGCTTCTTTTGCTCAGTAGTACATTTGTGGTATTTATCCATGGGTAGTCATATTTTAATTAGTTTTCATGGCTTTATAGTATTTTGTGATGTACATGTATACATTTATTTATCTGTTCCATTTGGGTCATTTGCAGATTTTAGCTATTAAAAATAATGCTGCTGTGGCCATACTTGTCCATGTCTTTTGATGCTCATATGGATGCACTTCTGTTGGGTATGTATCTAGAAGTGGAATCACTGGATCCTAGGATAGATATTTGTTCAGCTGTAGTAGATAATGGTTATACATTGGTTATGCATTTTGTAGAAAGATTTGTACACCATTTTACAGGTGAAGAAATAGGGGTACATGGAGGATACATAACTTGCCTGAGGTCACACTGCTAGCTAGCAAGTTGTGGAGTTGGAATAGAATCTACGCAGTGCGGCCCTGAAGTCTTGCTTTTTCACCACGGTACCTGGTTGCCTCTCACCTTTAATCGGTATATGCCCTGTCAAAGAAAACTGTTAATACTGGGGGTGGGGGCGGGCAGAGGTGACTTTGGGAAAGTTCTTTTACTTCTGTGTGCCTCATTTTTCTTTCCTGTAAAATGAGGAGCCGGGCCACGAAGACCACCTTCAGCTCTGATATTCTGTGTTCCAGGGGAACGTGCCTCCTTCCTGAGGACTTTTCTAGTCTCATTACCCAGTCCCCTCCAGGCCCATCTCAACTAGAAGCAGTTCTGCGACTTGAATGACATATGTCCTACCCGCTCTATTCCATTGAGGTTCTCTCAAAAGTCTGCTCAGGCTCTGATTGGGGGACCTCACTTAGGCCTGCCTTCCAGGACTACTGGGAATCTCCTCACCTCTCACTCATCAGCTCTGCCATTCGGGGAGGGGAAGACATGGGACCTGTTCCTTCATTGCCCTCTGGCATGTCAGCCAGCCGGTCTTCTCTCTTTAGATAATGCATGTTCAGCTGGATGGATGCTCATAAAGTTCACTCATCTGTTAACTAGCTCAGTCATCAAGAAATAAAACATTTCCATAAGGCCCCCTTATGTCCTTCCTCCACTGTAACTGTGCCATTTTCACTTCTAACACCATAGATTTTATTTTGCTGGTTCTTGAACTTCATATAAATGAAGTCATAGTGTATGTTCTCTTTAATACCTGGCTTCTTTTGCTCACCATTATTTCCTTGTAAAGAATCTTAAACATATCTTATCCTATAGCCTTTTTGATGGATGATCTCAGCTTTTTTGGGGACTGATCCTCCTGCTTATTTTGTCTGCTGACCTTCACTCATGGTCAGTGATTTCTTTGTGTGTTTTGTACTGTGTGACTATGAGCTTATCTTTATTTGGGATGTTGTGGAAATCCCACTGGTCGTAGTTCTGATGTTTCTATCAAGTGATTTTGCATTTGATTTTGCACTTGAAATAAGCAGGAGGATCAGTCTCCAAAAAAGCTGAGATCATCCATCAAAAAGACTATAGAATAAGTTATGTTTAAGATTCTTTACAAGGAAATAATGGTGAGCAAAAGAAGCCAGGTATTAAAGAGAACATACACTATGACTTCATTTATATGAAGTTCAAGAACCAGCAAAACAAAATCTATGGTATTAGAGTTACCATTGGCTTGGGACTGATTTTCCCATTTATTAATCATCTTGAAATTCTTGTATCAAATGAGGAGTATGCATTTGCCTCTAAGCTCCAGCAGGTCTGAGGTTTCATTTTCCTGCTGAAGACTTTTTCTTCCTTTACTCAAGAGTTTTGAATAGAGCTAAACTTTTGCTGTCACCTTAGGTTGATGGACAAAGATTTTTAGTCTCCCTGTCACTGAGGGTACATTTGGAGGTCTAGGCTTTTTGTTACCTGGATTACTGCTACAGCTTCCTGACTGGGCTCCTTGCCTCTACCCTTGTCCTCCAACTCCACAGCCTGTTCTTACCGGTAGTTCTTTCTGCCCAGATATCAGAATAGATGGCTTCCTCAGCTCCTTTAAGTCTTTGATCAGTTGTCATTTCTCAGTGCAGCCTGCCTTGACTATCCTATTTAAAAATATCCTTAAACAGCTTCCTCATCTGTCTCTGTCTGTCTCTCTTTCTCTCTCTCTCTTTCACAGTCACACACACACAGACACACCACACACACACAGACACACCACACACACACACACATATATATTTATATATATATAGTCACACTCATGATCACCTTTATCATGCTCTATTTTCTTTTTACCCCGTAATACTTATCACCTAACATACCATTTAATTTTTACTTGTTATGTTTATTAACGGTCTTCCCATCCTCTCACTTGTTCCATTCTAACACTTATTAGAATGTAAATTTATGTGAGAGGAGGAATTTTTGTCTGTTTTCTTCACAGGAGGCCTGGCATATAGTAAATGCTCATGAAATATTTGTTAAATAAAAGAATGCAGGGTCTCATTTCTAACTCCTGGCCTTGTCAGAACCAAGGCCTCATCTTATGTTTGTGTGTGGGTACTAAAACCTAAACTCATAGCCATTAAGATTTATTTCCAGATCAGCCAATATTTCTTTCCCCTTATCTCCTCCCTGCCTCTCCTCCCCACTCATTCACACATCATGATCACTATGGCCTCAATGTTTCTTTTAATACTTTGGCTTTCAGATTATTTTCCTTAGCACCTGGAGATTTCCTTTTATTTATTGTGAGAGCTGCTACACATTAACTATTTTTTAAAATTACATTTCATCTACTATTTTTAGATGTTTGTAGTAATGGGGGTTCTGCATTAGCTCAGTCCACCTTGTTGCCAGAACTCAAAGTCATATATTTTAATATTTCATCCATCTGGAATTAATTGTGACGTATGGTGTGAGGTAAGGATCTCCATTGTTTTCATTAAATATTTAGCCTCTTATTCAATGACAGTTATTGAAAAAAAATTATTCTCGCTGATTTGAGATGCCACATATATTAAATGCTTAAGTATTATATAAACTTGGATCTTTTTTCTGTAATTTCATTTTCTTTCCCTCATCTATTTTCTTGCTATTTCTTATCTGTTTGGATACTGTACGTCAAAATCTGGTGGGCTCAGTATTTACTCATTTATTTCTTTTCATTGGTTCTTTTTCACTTGTTCTCTTTGCAATATTTATTTATTCATAGGCTATAGATAAGTTTGTCAAGTTTCAGTACAAATACCATTGGTAATTTGATGGCAGTATTGTTAAAATAAACTCGGTGATCATTGATAATCTTACACTTTTTGGATTGTAATTGTATCAATACAACTGTCTTACTTAATGGTTTGATTATTTAACTGTTTCCATTATGATTGTTAAGATATCAAAAGGGTAGGATGTAAGTGTGGATAAAAATCACAGATAGTTTGTTTCTCTTTGGTTCTTCCAGATAATTTTTAAAAACTATCTTATTGAGGTATAATTGAAATTCAGTAAATTGCACATATTTAAAGAGTGTTATTTGGTAAGTTTGACATATGTATATACCTATGACACCATCGCCACAATAAAAATAAAGAACATATCCATCAGCCCCAAATGTTTTCTAATGCTTCTTGGTAATTCCTCCCCCACCTCCTGCCCTTTTCCACCATTGCACTTTTTGTCGTTTTGTACTAGTTTGCCTTTTCTAGGTTTTTTACATAAATGGAATCATATAGTATATATTGTTTTTGTCTGGTTTCTTTCAGTTTGCATGATTATTTTGAGAGTCATTCATGATGTTATGTGTGTCAACAGTTCATTCCTTTTTATTGCTGGTAGTATTTCATTGAATGGATATACCACAATTTACCCACTCACCTGCTTATAGGCATTTAGGTTGCTTCCAGTTTTTGGCTATTACAGATAAAGCAGCTATGAACATTTCCATATATGTTTTTACATGGACATATGCTTTTATCTCTCTTGGGTCAATACCTAAGAATGGAATGACTGATGATATGGTGTTTGAACCACTTTACATTCATACCAGCAGTGTATGAAAGTTCCGGTTTCTCCAATTCCAGTTTCTCACCAGCATTTGATAAGGTCGGTCTTTTTAATTTTAGCTATTCCAATAGGTTTATACAATTTTAAGTCTTACAATCCAGAAGCATTGAACATTTCCATTTATTCATGTCTTCTTTTATCCCCTTTGCAGAGTATATAGGTTTCTTTATATTAGGCTCACACTTAAAAAATTATTTTTGTGTATTTATAATTTTGATTACTATTATGAAAAGGATGTTTTTTCTTCTCATTTTATTTTTAACTGGATATTCCTGACATGTAGGAAAGCTGTTGATTTTTATGTACTTTGTAACTTACAACTTTACTGAACTCTTTTAATTCTCATAGTGTTTCAGATAATTCTCTTTTCTCGGACTTTTCCACTTTCAGCTGTAATCCGCAGATCATGACTATTTTAGATCTTCTTTTTCATTATTTGTACTTTTATTTTTCTTGGCTTACTACATTGGATAGAACTTCAGAGTAATGGTTATAATAATGGTAAGATAAACCCTTCTGTTGATCCCGACTTGAGCGAGAATGTTCAGTAGTCTCATCATTAAGTATGTTGTTGGTTACTAGTGTCAGATAGATACTCTTTACTGTGCTTAGTGGAGTGACCTCCATTCCTGGTTTAATGGGAGGTATCCTTTTGTTTTTGATGTTTTAAATCAAGACTGTGTGGAATGTTAATCCTTTGGATATCAATCAAAATGATCATATGGTACTTTTTCATTGACTATTAATATTGTGAATTGATTTCCTAAATTTTTAAATAGTTTTGTTGAAATATAATTCACAAAGCATACAATTAACCCATTTAAAGTGTGCAATTCAGTGGTTTCTGTAATGTTCAGAAGGGTACAACCATCACTAAAATTAATCCCAGAACATTTTTCTCATCTCTAAAAGAAGCCTTGTACTCATTAGTAGTCCCTTCCCATTCCCTCCCTCGAACCACCACCCAAGCTCTAGGCAACCACTAATCTACTTTCGATGTCCATGGATTTGCCTATTATGGACATTTTCTATAAATAGAATCATACAATATGTGGCCTTTTGTGACTGATTTCTTTCACTTAGCTTAATGTTTTCATGGTTCATCCATATTATAGCACATGTCAGTACTTCATTCTTTGTATGGCTAAATAATATTCCATGGTATGAATATGCCACATTTCATTTATTTATTCATCAGTCGGTGGACATTTTCCACTTTTTGGCTCCTACAAACATTGATGTACAGGTTTTTGTGTGGTTATGTGTTTTTATTTCTCTTGGATTTATACCTGGGAGTGGAATTGCTGGGTCATATGGTAACTCTATGTTTAACCTTTGAGGAACTGCCAGACTGTTTTCCAGCACAGCTGCACCATTTTACATTCCCACTGGCAACATAAGAGGATTCCAATTTCTCCATATCCTCGTCAGTACTTATTCTCTGTCTTTTTGATTATAGCCATACTGGTGGGTATGAAGTGGTATCTCATTGTGGTTTTGTGATTTTCTAAGTTTAAACTATACTAGCATTCTTGGAATAAAGTCTGTTTGGTGATATATTATTCTTTGCTAATATTTTGTTTTTGATTTTCATGTCTGTTGAAAAGTGAGATTTTTTTTTTCTCTTCATATTACCTTTTGTATCAGGGCTGTTCTAACCTTACAAAATGAAGTGAGAAGTTTCCATTCTTTTCTATGCTCTGGAATAATTTAAATAGCATGAGAAATATTGGTTCCTTGAAGATTTGCTAGAATTAGCCTATCTGGGCCCTGCGCCATTTTTGGAAATAGTTATTTGATAACCATTTCAATTTCTTCCATGCTTGTATGTTTATTCAGGAATTTTTCAACTGCTTTTTGAGTCAAACCTGGTAATTTCTTTTCCAAGAAAATAATCATTTACCCAGATTTTCATTTTTTAAGCATAGTTGTATATAATAATCACTAAAAATGTTTTAAAAAATCTCCATATGTAGCTCTATCACTTTTCTGATTTCTAACAGCGAATATTTATTTTCTAGATTTGTTTGTTTTCTTGACATTTTTGAAAGTAATGATAATAACACCTGATAATAACACCTGATAATATCTATTGACCACTCAATGTATACCAAGCACTGTGCTAACTACTTTGTGTGCACTAAATTTTAAAATCTTTATAACTCTGTGAGTTGAATACTATTATTCCCATTTTACAGGTGTTTGAGAAGTTTAGAAATTTAACTTGCCTGATGTCACACAGCTATAAAGCCCAGGGCTGTAATTCAAGAGATCTGTCTGCTCTCAGAGCTGGGGCTCTTATTTACTATTTTAGCTTGTCACTTATTTTTGAACATTTTTTTCATTGTTTCTCATTTTCTAATTTCTGTTTTATCTTTATTAATTTCTTATTTAGGCTTTTGTGATCTTCCTAATATTTTTAGTTGAATGCTCAGTTCAACTAATACCATCGTTTTCTTATCCCTGTTTAACAATAATGCCATTTCAGGCACTGACTCTTCCTTTCTAGAGTAGCTTTGACTACTTCCCATTAGTTTTGATTTGCATTTGCTCTCATTGTCACTGTTTTAATTTTTATTTATTTATTTATTTATTTAATTTTTTAAATTTTTTTTTACGCCTACAGCACCTGGTCTTCCTAGGTGGTCGCCCATCCAAGTACTAACCAGGCCCGACCCTGCTTAGCTTCTGAGATCAGACGGGATTGGGTGTTTTTAGGGTGGCATGGCTATAGACATATTGTCACTGTTTTTAAAATGAGTGCATCATTGATATTCTTTTTGCTCCTAGAGTTATATTTTGTTATTAATTTCCAATTTTATTATTTTGCAGCTGGTACAGCTTTTTAAAAAATAATCTTATGTGTATATGTAAGATCACTTTTGTTGCTATTCCATGGGAACTGATAGAGAATTCTGTTTTTAGGATATAGACATCAATATATTTATTAAATCAATCTTATTAACTACAGTCTTCAGATACTCTATCTCCTTATTTTTAGTTTTGCCTTCTTGGAGCAAAAACACAATATTAATGGGAGACTCTCACAGTATTTAACAAATTAAGTGACCAAGTCATCCAGTATTTTCAAAATTAAGAGATGTGCAAAAGCATATAAGGCAAATGAACACCATAAAAAGTAGGGGTCACAAAATAATATCTGAAGTGTAACATTCAAAGCAGAATGCATTAAATAGGACAAGCTAATTGTTTATACTGATGTCAGAAAAAATTATTCACTGTATCATGAACTTGAATGGATATCTTTTGGTCCTTGGTCTCCTCCTTGGTGAAAGAGGGGGTTGGACAGATGATTTCTCAGTCCCTTCCAGCATTCCCATTCCATGATGATGGTTTTGGGGTTCCCTACCAAGTGGTGCCAGGGAGGGAATTAACTGGGAACAAGTATTAGGAGCAAAGAAAAGGACTCCTAGCTGAATTGTGAGCAGTTTGAGCCGACAGCTGCGGGAGTGGGGAGCCTAAGTTTATTGCTTTGGCTCATTCCTTCCCTTACATGAGCATCTGCCTCATTGCCTTTTGGCATGGCAAAGGAGATTTGCTGAAATAGAATTCAGTCTGCAAGGACAAGATGGTGAGGCCACAAGAACTTACTGATATAGTGTGCCACCTCCTGTGTGAAATTTGACCCCTAATGGCTTCATCTGGCTCTGGAATATGCTACCACCACCCGCCAGGAGCTCTCAGCTCTCTGAAAGATCATTTCCATAGGTGGCTTCTTATAGAACAGGCAGGTTACTCAGCTCCATGCCTGCCTCTATTTCTCCTCATTCTTCTGCCAAGATTATTAAATGCATGGAAGAAAGAGGGGATACTAAAGAGAGGCATGTGTTTCACAGGATACCAGAACAATGAGAGAGGCTGAAAATTAACGAGCTAAGTATCTAATTTAAGGAGTTAGAAAAAATTAATGGAATAATCCAGAAAAAAGTGGTGGTGGGGGGGAGTAAAAATAAGAGCAAAAGTCAATGAACTAGGAAATAAATATTCAACAGAGAGGATTAACTAAAGCCAAAAGCTGGTTGTTTGGAAAGACTAATAAACATATCTGGAAAGGCTGGTCAGGAAGAGAGAAGAAAAAGCACAAATAAACAGCATTAGGAATGAAAAAGAGACATAACTTGAGATCTGGCAGAGACTAAAAAAATAGATAATATGACGAACAACTTTATGGTAATAAATTTTAAAAGTGTAACTTCTAGCATCTTGATCAAACTCTTGAAGTATTTCTTATAGAGCTGTCCGTAGACAATCTACACCAAAATCTTCTGTGGAACCAAATGAAAAACAGATAAATTAGACTTCATCAAAATTTAAAATTTGTGCTTCAAAGGACACTATCAAGGAAATGAAAAAACAATCCACAGAATGAGGAAAAACATTTATATATCATATATCCGATAAGGGTCCAGAATATATAAAAACATATAAAGAAATCTTACAACTCAACAACAAAAAGACAACCCAATATAAGAATAGGCAAAGGACTTGAGTAGACATTTCTCCAAAGAAGACATACAAATGGCCAATAAGCACACACGGAAAAATGTCAATATCATTAGTCATCAGAGAAATGTAAAGTAATATCATAATGAGATACCACTTTATGCCCACTAGGACAACTATAATCACAATATAGATAATAACGAGTGTCGAAAAGAATGTGGAGAAATTGGAACCTTCATGAGTACATTGCTGGTGAGAATGTAAAGTGGTGTAGTGCTTTAGGAAATAGTTCCTCACAAAGTTTAAATATAGAGTTTCAATATGACCCAGCAAAACTGCTGGTATATACTCAAGAGAAAAGAAAATGAAAATAAAAACTCAAGGTTTTTATCCACATAAAAACCTATACACAAATGTCCATGTCAGTATTATTCTTAATAGCCAAGAAGTAGAAACAACCCAAATAGCTATCAACTAATGAACAGATAAATGAAGTTTGGTACATCCACAGAGTGGAATATTATTCAGCCTTATAAAGGAATGGAGTACTGATACATGCTTTTAAACATGGGTATGTCTTGAAAAATTTATAATTGAAAGCCAGTCACAGAAGACTGCATACTGTATGGTTCTACTCATATGAAATGTCCAGAATAGGCAAATCCATATAAGAAACTGATTAGTGGTTGCCAGGGACTGAAGAGAGGGGTGAATGGGGAGTGCCTATTTAATGGGTGTAGAGTTTCTTTTTGAGATGGTGAAAATGTTCTGGAATTAGGCATTGTTGATGGACAAATGGGTAAACATACTAAAAACCATGGAATTGTACACTTTTGTCGACATAAACGTCCAAACCTGTAGAGAACTTTTATGAGTTTATTTGAGCCAAACTGACGACAATTTGCTGGGAAACAAAATTTCGACAGATTGAGAAAATACTTTGGAGAATGGCAGTTTTGCAGCTTATTTTATACATTAGTGTCAAAAGAGGAGATGTAAGGAAGGTTCCATGAAATCCATTGGTGGTAGATTAAGGGGGTGGAAGAAAGCAAAGCGGGGACATCTCTGGGACTGGATAAAAAGTAAGATGGAGAGACACACTTCATTTACATTGGTGGGTACAGGATAGTTAATAATCAACACTTACAGCACATAGAAATGGTATTCGAGGAACAAGATAACAACGAGGGGTTCTGTGGTCTTGTGCTCTGGTGGGGTGGTTGTGCCCTGAGGGGTCTGGACAAGGAGATTACTCTGACATTCCAAGAGTATGTTATCTTAGAAGCAAAAAGACCATAGACAGGCTCACTTAAGGTAAAGATTGACCTTTGTCAAGGAAACTACAGTCCTAGGACGTGACTACCGCCATGACCCATTTTTAGTTAGGAATTTTTATGTTCAGACCATCTTATGTGGTTAATTTCAGTCTCTGAGTTTGTAAGGCCCACCATGCAGGCCTCCCCTGAGCTTGTCAGGTTTAGTATGCAGCCCCTTTTTCATCCACAATTTTAAAGGGTAAATTATGTGATATGTGAATTATAACTTTAAAACAACATGGAGAGTGGAAGATGCTCATGTAAATGTAAAAAGAATAATGGAAATAGAAAAGCACTATTTGGAAAAAAAAATTCTCAATACTAGTTGTTTAGAGGATTGCAATGTCTGCTAAAGTTAGTGGGTAAAAGTGTGATGAGAAATAGAAAATTTACGAAGTGTCTGAGTATCTCCCCACAATTTCAAAAGGAAAGCTAACAACTTTACAGTGAAGAAACCAGGCAGATATCATCTTAACCAAGTGATTAGAACTAATATAACCAGTAATGGGATACACTGGCATCAGGTGCCACCTCATAGGGTGCACTGAGGAGGATTCAACACTGCTTCTGTGGGATCCCACTAAAAACATATAACCTGAATTTAATCATGAAAAAACTGCAAGAGACATTCTGCAGAATAACTGGTCACTATCAAGGTCATTAAAGACGAAGAAAGACGGAGGGACTGTCACAGACTAGAGGAGACGAAGGAGACGTGAAACCTAAATGCAATGTTCGATTCTGGATCGGAGCCATCCCGGACCAGAAAAAGACATTAGTGGGACAGTTGGCAAAATCTCAGTAAGGTTTGTAGCTTTCAGTTTCCTCATTTTGATAACTCTGGGATTGGTATGTAAGATAAAAACATTTGGGGAAGCTGGGTGAAGGGTATGCAGGAATTATTTGCACCATTTTAAAACTTTTTTCTAAATCTAGAATTATTTCAAATTGAAAAATTAAAAAGAAATTACTATGCTAGAGTGTTAGAATTCCCAGTTTGAAAACCACTGATGTTGTAGAAAGATCTCTGGTTTTGGAATCAGACAAGCCTTAGCTGGACACCTAGCTCTATCACCTACAGCTAGACCTTGAGCCTCTCAGCCTGTTTGTCATCTGTGGAATGGGATTTTAATCATGTCTACATCCTAGGGTTGTTGGAGGCTTAAATGAAATGGTGTATGTAAAATGCTGAGTGCAGTGTCTGCATATATCAGGTGCTCAGGAAATGCCAGCCCTCCCCAGCAGTTCATGTGCTCAGAGTTTTTCTTTTGCCTTGGAGAGAGAGAATCAGTCCTCTGGGCTGGGCTGTTTTGGGCTGGCCAGGAGCCATGTAAGCCCCCTGGCCTGGCAGCTGAGAAAAGGTGCATCGTGGGAGAGGGAGATTTGACTGAGGTTGAGATGGGGAATGCAGCCTGGCTTGGGAGCTTTCTCACAGGCTCTCCTTGGCAGGCTGCTTAAAGTTACACCAACTTCAAACAAAAAGAGTTTTCAGACACAAAGAAAGTCTCAACCTGGCCAGTGCCAGGTCTGGCTTGGCATTTGAATTCAGAAATCCAAGTCCTTGGTGCTCACCGACAGGCCAGAGCATCCTGGATGTTCTCCTGCCCCCACTCCAGGAATGCCAGGAACCTACCGTAGAGCTCTCCTCTGGGCCTGCTCTAATTGTTGACCCTGGGTCCAAATTAATTAGAGTTAAATAAGAGCCAATTTCCCCCACGGCGTTTTTTCTGCTGACAGCTGAGACTGGGCGACAGGCCTAAAGGTGGTGGTGCTTCCACATGCCTTCACTTCTAACTCCTCCCCGCTTTGTAGCGTGTGGGCCTAGGGGTTGGTTCTTAATTGATTATTTAATTAATTTGTTTTTCCAGTGTTATTGAGCAGTAATTGATATACGTTACTATATAAGTTTAAGGTGTACAGCATGATGGTTTGATTTATATATAGTATTGTGAAATGAGTGTCGCAATAGGTTTAGTTAGCATCCATCATCTCATATAGATACAATAAACAGAAAAGAAAAAAAATTCTCCTTACGATGAGAATTCTTAGAATATGCTCTCTTAACAACTATATACCATACAGCAGTGTTTAGTCGTCATGTTTTATTTCTCTTATAACTGGAAGTTTGTACTTTTTGCCAAAAAAAAAAAAGCAGATAGTGTTGGCTTCCCATTGGGCCAGGTACTTTAGGTAGTTTTTCAGTTGTGTTTTTACATAGGCCCCTCCATGTTCTGTCACTTGGGTCCCCTGTATGACAAAAGGGACACAAGAATGTGAGCCAGAGTTAAAGGCACAGCCCTAGAACCTTGGAATGACTGAGGGCATTTAAAACGTGCCATCCCCATGACTCAGCAATTCCACCTCTCAGTGCTAACCCTAAAGAAACACACACGTGCACAAAAAGGCATGTGCGAGTGTGTTTGTCCAGAGTTATAGAGATCTAGATGGATCTGTTTCCATTACTTTTACTGTTTATGGTTTCTATAGATTTATTACACACACACACACACACGCACACACACACACACACACACACACCCCAGAGAGAGTACAGCCTAAATATCTACCAATAAGGAAATGGCTAAATAGGGTATACACACCCTAGAATTTAATGCTACAGGTAAAATCATAATTCTATATGTGTACCCATGGACAAGACTCCGTGATATACAGAGTATGCTACCACTTATATATCAAAACAAAATTGTGCCTCGTTCATCACAGGCACACAATGCTGTCCTGACTAGAGAGCCTTCATCCTCCTCATCTCTGTCCCTGTCACAGCTCTGATACATTGTAGGCCCTCACTAACTGCTTTAGCAATTGCATTGGTTTCAGGAAATTTGTCACTTAACTGAGTTTGCCATTATTATGTGGATTATTATTTCAGTTCATTAAATTAATGAAGACCCAGGCCCAGGATTGATTCTTTCTCAGTGCTGAACTGGACCATGTAATTGGCAAACTACAGCCTGTGGGCCAATTTCTGACTGTTGCCTGTGTTGTAAATAAATTCCTATTGGAACACAGCCATGCCCATTTGTTTATGGACTGTCTGTGACTGCTTTCCCTATAACAGCAGAGTTGAGTAGTTGCAACAGAGACCCTGTAGCCTGCAAAGCCTAAAATAGTTATTATCTGGCCTTTTACTGAAAGAATTTGTTGAACCTCGTCCTAAACACTTCTCCCAGACCAGCCCCCTTTCTTCCAGTACCTGGAGGATAGTGAAAGGAAGTGGCCCTTCCTGCTGCTGCTGTATGCCTCAGTGGGGTTTGGAAGAGCTGTCTGTGAAAGACTGGACCAAAGGTTACTTTATTATAAATTAATCATTAAGAAACTAGCGGCATCCTCTTGCCTGTCTAGCACATGAAGTCCTACAGCACCGCCCTATTGAATGGAGGCCCTCTGTGGGCAATAGCTGTAGAACTTCTGAAATGCTTTGTTTCCTAAGTCCACCGACGTCCCTCCCCAGCAAGATGCATCTCCCTAGGACCGGCCTCTAGATATTATGTTTGTGTCCTCAGGGCCTAGCAGAATGCTGGCACATAGCAGGTGCTTAATAAATATACTGTGGATAAATACATCAGTGAAAAGTATTTCAAAAAAATAAAGTTCTCTTCAGTCTCTTGCTCCTGGAACAGCCTATTCAGAAAGTATCTACCAGACATTAAGGAAGTCCATTCAGCTAGATGAAATAACCAGCTGTACGAATGTCAGGCAAATGGCTTGGGTTTAGTACTTCGTGGGTGAAAAGGGAGCATTTTGCTTTCCTTCACTGGCGCTTATGAAGGTGGAATGTGAGCTAGGTGCAGCGTGGAGCAGGCCAATCTTGCCTTGCATGCCGTGGCCCCAGGGACACACGTGCCCATCATGTTTGTCATGGCTGCTGAGATGCTTTTGCTAGGTGGACACCCTTTAGCAGGGATCCCCGGTAAGATGCCCAACATCCAGTTTTGAGGCCATATGTAGGAGATGCGAGGCTCCCATGAGAGGGGAGAATCTGGTCTGATGGGGACTCGGGCAGACAGGAACTTGGTTCTCTCTCTCAGAGAACCTAGCAACTGTGTTAGCCTTTCCAGAAGCTTTTTTTTTTTTTTGTCTTGATTCACAAGCTAATTTCAGCAGCAGGGCGATTATCTAGAACAATGTGCCACGCAGAGTGACGTCCCTGACAAGCTGAAATGTTAACTGCAGGAGGAATCACTTACTCAGTCCTGTCTAAAGCATGGAAGCAGAAGAGACCTGCTCAGGTTTGTCCCACCTGCTTCATGGGGAAATGGCTTCTGCTTTCTCTTTACACAGGGATGGAAGGCAAAGCAAGGGGTGGGGAAGGCGAGGGAGGGATTAACCCCACTGTTTGTTCTATAAAGGGGATATTCATCTTGCCTTGTGGAGGGGGTCTTTCATTGGAATGAAAAGTTCGTCCATACAGTATTTATCAAAAGGTGCCTCATGAGGCAGAAAGAAAGTGGGGGAGAGCGAAATTCTTCAGAATAAGAGTCAGAGAATGAGAATACACACTAAATATCTGAAATGAGAGGGCAAATGGAGTTTGGCGAGTGAGGATGGAGATTATGCCAAGTGGGGGTTTCAGGGGCCGCATTTCAGCCAGAGGATCTCGCCTGGCCCACAGTCCGTTCTTCAGGAACAGCCTCCAGCCGGGCAGCACAACAAGGGCTTTGGGATGCTAATGGCCCTTTAGGAATGCTAAATGGAGCATTTCTTTTACAACAAAGCCTCAAAATGAGGGGAGAAAGAAATTTTAGTTTTGAAGTTTCCTTAGGGGAGGACCAAACAATGGTGGTTTAAATGGACAGTGTAAAAGTTTTATCTGTTATGAAAAAGACGAATAAAGTGCACATGTCCTCTTGGCAGCATCTCGGTCGGGTTAAATGGGTACCAAGAGTGCAAGTAGAGTCTGGACTGGAGTTTGCTGGGTTTCAGCCCTCCCTGGGCAAAGAGCAACAGGTGGAGCTGAGGACCACTAAGTGGATATCTGCCTCATCTGAGACACTTCTGCCTGCCTTGCTGCATTCATTTAAGCACTCACTCCTTCATTCACTCAATCCACTCGTTCACTTATTTATTTTCTCATTCATTCACTCATTCATTGATTCATTCAGTTATCCACTCATTCTACCAACGGTCAGATGCTGAATACCCACTGTGTCTAGGCAGAGATTTGAATGCTGCAGATACTACCGTGGCCATGCAGTGTCTCAGCTCTCATGAAGCTGTGGAGGAGACAGGCGTTAGAGGAGTAACGAATGGGGAGAGAAGAGCAGAACTTGTTTAGAGGGCAGTGTTAGACCAGGCATCAGGGGAGGCCTCTCTGAGGAGTAGCATTTGGGCTGAGAGCAGAATGAGGAGAAGGAGCCAGCCATGCAGATGTTGAAGGTAAGGCCATTCCACGTTGAGAACAAATACAGAGGTCCTGACGTGGGGAAGGAGCTCGCCATGTTTGAGGAACAGAGAAAAGAAAAGGCTGGTGGGAAGGAAGGTGGGAGGTGGGGGAGGCGGTAAGGGGAAGAGGAAGGCAGGAGGGCTGCCCTCAGCATGGGCTTTGTGGGCTCTGTAAAAGATTAAATTTCATTCTGAGGACCATGGAAAGCTCTTGGAGGATTTCAGGTAGGTTGATGATTTGTCTGGCTACTGGTGAACAATACAGGGATGGGGCTTGGGCTGGACATCTGAGAGACCGGCCACTTAGGGCATCTGGCCTGATGGCTCCAAACCACAGCTTGCTTAGCCTGAGGTGGAGAGTGTGGGGTGGTGAGTGACGGCCTAGGGCAGTTTGGGGCAGAGGAAGAGCACTCTTTGGTGTAGGACACCGTCCATTAGCTCAGGTCACTGGGAATGTGACCCTGCTTGGCCACAGTGCCCAGGTCCTGGAGTGTGACACTCAAAACAGGTGAGCTCTTAACCCAGCTTGCCCAGGCTCTGCTCAGAGTCCAGAAGAAGGATTTCCACTCCATGAGATAAGGACAAGGCAGCAGCAGCGGGAGGCCCCGAGCCTCCGATCCCCCAGGGCAAACTTGGTAGGAGCAGTTATCAAGCGCTGCTGAAAGTGAAGGCAAGATGATCACACCTGCCTAGGCCAGTCTGCAGCCCTGTCCCATTTCTCTGGGTATATTCACACCTCAGCAATTGTTTCTATCACACATCCCTCTGCCCTATAGTATACCCCCACTGGCCAGTAGGGAGGAGCTAGGAGCACTTCATGGAGAGTTGGAATGTAACTTGGACACATTCTCTTCATTGTCGGGGCAGGAGACACCAGGGAGAAATAAAACGATCAGCAATATGAGATGTGGGAGTACTATCCTCTTGGCCCAGGCCGTGGTTAATGAGTAAGCCGGTTGGAGTGCCCCTGAGATACTCTGAGGCCAGTGAGGACACTTTGACCCTTTGGGCCATGGGTGACATCAGGAAAATGTGCTCCATGCTGGTGAGCAGTGTGTGGCTGCCAGCAGTGGGAAAGTTTTTGCTGCAAACCAGGAGAGGGGGCAATCATGCCTGGAGTTGTGGCCAAGGAAATGGGAAAGAAGTGAACCGTCCTCTGAAGGAAAAACTGATAAGAGTTGGGACTGGTTCCTGTGTCAAGGATGAAGAGAAGCTGGAGAAGCAATCAAGAGAACACACTGTGCATGTGTGCTTGCTGCATGCCCTATCCACTCAGTGGTGGAGCAGATATCATAGGCTTGTGTGATATTATAGGCTTTGCCGTCTTGCCCCACCTGCTTTTCGAGTGCTTTTTATCAAGGTTCTTTCTTCATACAAAATCTTACTTGGAAGCTCAGTTGGGAAAACAGGGAAAAGTTGAGCTGCTCTAGCTGAAGGAGGAGTTGGTGAAGCGGGCTGGTTGGAGTGCATCATCCTCATCCCACCCCAGTCCCTGTAATCCCCGGCAAAGAACCCCTAGGGCTCTGGGGGACAAGCTTTGTAAAGAGAAGCCTGGAACCAAGTTATACAACCTTTCATTCTTGACCTCACCGAGTTTACTATGTGAACAACAAGCAGTCAGGTATGTTGGCTGAAATAATTTCATCGCTTAATCCTCAATTTGACATATGACTGGTTGATTGCACAGTCCTGGTGACCCTTGAGTCTGTTTCCTAGCGATGGCCCAGGGTTATCTTTGTCTTGTTTGCTTTTGCTCTTCCTGCTGATCTGCTTTTCAGGGGCAGTAGTCTGACCTGTCCGCCTCTTTCTTGGTGACCCCTTCTCACTCTGCTTAATGTACCTCGTTTTCATCTCCCTGTTTTCATTGATTCCTCAGGTATTTTCCATTTCATAATACTTTGGCTGCTCTTTCTTGTTTTTATAATTCATCTTCTGATTGTAGTTTATCTTCATAAAGCCATCAGGTGGTATTGTTGACCCACAGTGCTCGGGCTCATTGGCCGGCCAAGATCAGGTTTGAGAGTTCCCATGTAAGAAAATCTTCTAGAAAATTGCACATGGCTCCTTTAAGTGTAACAACATTTATATCATCTTAATCATTCTGAATAGCAGTCTTCCTGAAATGCATTTTATACTTATCCACCTTCTTAAACAATAGCTTCTTCTTAATGACTCAGGTTACCTGTGGAAAGTTTATCATTTACTGTATTATGGTGAAATTTGTGTGAAGAAGATGCAATGTCCTGGCTGTGAATGGCTCCTGATAGCCAACCAAGTCTTAAGAACTAGAATTGTATATTAAAAGTCTCACTTTTCCTGTCCATAAAATGGAGATAATTATACCTATTTCATGGGATTTTGGTGAGGATTAAGGATGACAAAGGATACTTGACCTATGGTAGGCACTCAAAAAAAAAAATAGCTTAAAGAATAGGGTGAAAATACATGCTAAGGAGGCTAGATGTTTTCCATTTTAAGTTCTTTTACTAGTTGATCTGATTTTATTTTTCGATCCCCAGGTATGAGGAACCTCCTTACACCCTCACCCCAATGTTTGTCTTTTAGGATTTGAGGGTAAATGAATATGAGAGAGGCTCGTGGTATAGTACAAGGGTCCCTAACCCCTGGGCAACTGACCAAAACCAGTCTGTAGCCTGTTAGGAACTGGGCTGTACAGCAGGAAGTGTGTGATGGGCAAGTGAGCAAAGCTTCATCTGTATTGATAGCCACTCTCCAGCGTTAGCATCACCGCCTCAGCTCAACCTCAGATCATCAGGTATTAGATTCTCATAGGAGCACCAGTCCCTGGGGCTAAAAAGGTTGGGGACCGATGGTGTAGTGGTTTAAGAGCCCACATTCTGGAGTCAGACTGCCTGGGTTTTAATCCTGGCTCTGCCACTTACTGGCCATGTGACTTTGAGCAAGTTCCTTAATTTCTCTTCATCTCAGTTTACTCATCTGAAAAATGGGGATAATAATAATACCTTGCCGGGCTATTATGAGCATTAAATAAGTTAATACACGTAAAGCTCTTAGCAAAATGCCTGGCCCATAGTAAGTCCTCTACATTATCATTCATTGTGATGCCTACCTACTATATGCGCTGGGCTTGGGTATAATATGAAGATGTCTAAGGTTCTTTTCCTGAACACAAATAACCCTGGGGATAAATAAAGCAGATTCACATTGAGGAACTAATGCAGACATCTTAAAAAGATAAACATAGAATTATCACATGATCCAGCAATTCCACTCCTAGATGTATATCCAAAAGAACTGAAAGCAGGGAATCAAACAGAATCTTATATACCAGTGTTCATAGCATTATTCACAATAGCCAAAAAGGTGGAGACAATTCAGATGTCTGTCAATGGATAAATGCATAAACGCAGTGTGATATATACATACAATGGAATATTATTCAGATGTAAAAAGGAGTGAAGTACTGAATCATGCTACAGTGTGGATGAACCATAAAAAGATGCTAAGTGACGAAGACAGACACCAAAGGTCACACATGACTCCATTAATGTGAAATATCCAGAATGGGCAAATACATAGAGACAGAAAGCAGACTAGTGGTTGCCAGGCTGGAGGTAGGGGAAAATGGAGAGTGACTGCTTAACAGGGATGGGTTACCTTTGGGGGCGATGAAAATGTTTTGGAATCGCCAGAAGTGATGGTTGTACAACACTGTGGATGTACTAAATGCCATTGAAGTACACTTTAAGTGATTAATTTTATGTTATATGAATTTCACCTCAATTAAAAAAAAAGATTCATGCATATGAGAAGACCCCAGAGGGCAAGTCTAAACCACCAGGGTCACGTGCATCTGAGTGAGTGTGTCTGCGAGCACTGAGGGCGAAGGGTGGGGGGATCAGGGTGGCAAGAATGACATCGATCAGAAGAAATGGGACACACTGCACTCAAGGTACATGTGTATAAATGCGTGTGTGCATATTTATATATCACACTAACCATTATGATTAGGGTAGGCTTCCTAGGGATAAAAGTATATTTTACAACATAAGATATGTTAACTGCCAAATGAGTGGTACTAACAGTGGGGTTGGGGACATGTGCAGCAGGCAGCACAGGAAGTCATCGTGCTCTTTGCAGAACACCGAGCTGTTTATCGGTTTTGTCATTAGCTGACCAGCACTCAAGTGGGATAGCAAGGAACTGGCAACAAAGGTTTAGAAGAAATGTGTAACTCAAAAAGCATAAAATTGAGAAAGTTACAACTAGTTACTCTGCTATAATTAGTTTAATTGAGTCACCTTAGGTTGGTTTACTTTGTACTGAGGAAAGACCGCCGCCTTCTGTTGTCGGATAGAATACTTAGGGCCAACCAGGTAGGGGAGGGCTCAGTCTGAGTTATAGGATTGCCTTTCCTGAGAAATAGAGGACTTGAGTGGCCGTGGGAGAGTGGGATGAGGAAAGTGGCAGATTCTAGGCAGGTGAGTTCAGTGAGTGATGATGGCCCTAAGGGAAGGGGTGGAGCGGGCATTTTCAGAGACCTTCTAGTCAATGAGAGAATCCACCTAGAAACTAGGCTTAGAGTGGGAGAGCAGTAGGGGATGGAACAGAAAGGTGGTATGGGCAAGGTGGCCATCAGATTAATGAATGTAGGATTTACATAGGCAAGGGGTTGTCACGCTTTAGCATGCATCAGGGTCATACATACCCAGAGATTCAGTAGGTATTTCTAACAAATTAATTTTTAAATTGGTGCTGCTGGTCTGGGGACCACAGTTAGAGAACCACTAATAGACAGTGGGGAACCAGGACCAGTTTTTAGTAGGGGAAGGCCTGATGGAACTGTGCAAACGGTATGGCTGTGAGAGCAATAACTCGGTGAATTGGGTGGTTTTGTTTCTCAGTCTCATACCTCAGTAGATCTTTAGCCCCAGATGCTCAACCTGCTCACAAAAAAATCTTTGAGGCCATTGTTATATTTTGATGACCACAGACTTTCTCAGTATGAAGTTTCCCCAACTCCAATATAGGGGCCATGGCCTAATAAGATTTTTATGCCCCTTCCTGCATTGGAGAATCAATCTAGAAAAATGTTGTTTCTGTGTCTAAAGTGTTGAGATACTCAGGATGTTTTAATGAGTTATAAAGATATTGAACAGAATATTTGAACTCGGATCCTTTCTGGAAATTTCAGGCTATATGATTAATGAGCCAGAATTTCTCAAGCTTTTTGATGCATTTTTTTTGAGACCCCTATCTAATATCCTGCCGAACTATGCCTTCTCCAGGGGTGCATTTAATACTTGCTTCTTTGCAGCCTGCCGAGTCTTTAGCTAAGGTAAAAAGCCCTCCTACCCTTGGTTTCAAAGGTTTTGAAATGCTAATTCACATCCATGAAATATTCTGACAGCCTGAAATGTTATTCAGGGCAATCAGGTACCTTGATTATTACAGAAGTGTGAAAGGTAAATTGCTGCTACCCAAGAAGTCACCCTGCTTTTCAAGAGAAAGCTCAGAAAAATAGTACATTAAATTATGTTCAGGCATTACATTTCATGTATTATGTGATAAGGATATCTGACACCCAGTGTATCTGTAGGTGTGACAGTGTCAACTCATAGTAGAAATCTAACGGAATTGCCAGCACTGCCTTTATGTTAGAAAAAAACACAGGGCTGAGGCACACCTTTTCAGAATTTGCTACATGCCTATCTAAAATCTGAAAGCACATCTTAAACTTCTACTTTTCCATTTAACACAGAGAAATCTTGCCCCAGAGATGAAACTATCAATAACCCTCCCCCCTTTTTTTAAAGGAAAGACTAATTTTCACTCATTCTGTAGCCTTTAATAGATATCATTAATGACTTTTGAGGCTTTGTTGTATTTTTGACACAGTACACACAAAATGGTGTTTCTTCATGGTTGGAGCTTAAAGGCAGGATTTAGACCATAATCCGAAGGTTCCACACCTCGCTATGAAAGGAGTTAGCACACATGGTTAACAGAGTGAAGATTATCTTTTAGTCAAGACTGATGCATGTCTTGAGGAGAGGGCCATTGTGATAGCCCACTGCTTCTGGGAATGAGAGAAATCTATCTGGATCCCTTCATCCAGGATTTTCCAGTATGATTTACGTACTTTTTCATCATTAGGTTAGCAATACAGCATATCTTAGTTATCAGTCTTTTATTTGGCTATTTCTTGTTCAAGATCTAGTGGGTGGTTGTAGCCTGCTGCTGGCTTAGGAACAGTAGGAAAGAAAGGTTACATATTGTCTTATAGCGATGTAGAAACCAAATCAGTGGGGAGTAAAGTGGTTCATTGAGTAAATAGCACTATTCCTTTGCTGATTACAGTAACTGGTTCAGGCTGTTTGCATATAAATCCGTGCATCCATCCGTTTCCTGCCCAGCTTTCTCCTCTGGCTGTTCCTCCTTTACCTGACCTTTACATTTAGGAGCTCACCCCAGAGTTCTCGCCTCTCTTACCTCCATGCCTGCTCTCTGTAGATGACCTCATCCTTTCTCTTGATGCTTCCTAATGCCTTGCAAAACCTCTTAGTTTTACCTCTCTGGCCCTGGCCTCTCTTCTGAGTTCCAAACCCCACAATTCTCTGTTTCATACCTCCACCGGCATATCTAATAGAGACCTCAAACTGCTCAGGCCAAATACCTAGTTGAATTATCTTCAGTTTCTTTCTCTATCACCGTGTTCCCCTCACCCCAAACAGTTCTTTGCTGAATCTCATCAATACTATCCAAAATATTTCTAATCCATCTATTTCATGTCATTTCTTAAGCTATTGCTAAAGCCTCTTCCTTACCCTCCTGGTTTCATCCATTTCTACATTTGCAGCAAACCGCAAACGCACGCCCTCTGCTTTAAAACCTACGTGGCTCCTATTGCACTCTGCTGATGCCATGCCACCCTGGCTCTCGAAGTGTTTTCCCCACACTGCAGCCACCCTGGCCCCCCTTCTTCAGACTCGCTGAGCTTCAACCTGCTGTTTCTTTCTCTCTTTGCCTGTGCTTTTTTTTTCCCCCCTTATTTCTCAAGTTTCAGCTCAGATGCCTTTCTCAGAGAGTCCTTCCCTGACTAGTAGTGACTCCACACACCTATAGTGTCATGTTGTCTTGTGTTCACTGTCTGAAATTATCTCGTTTACATATTTGTTCACTCATTGAATGCCTGTCTCCTGATCCGAGACTGCAAGTGCCATTAGGGCAGGCACCAAGTTTGCATGAGATCTCTGTGTCCCGGTCCTTGGACCAGTTCTGGGGGCAATGTGTGAATTCGGTAAAAAATCTGCACTGAATGAAAGAAGGAAGGCGTGAATGACCACACTTGAACGCTGTGCTGAGCTCCTATCAAAGTGTGTGTGGACTGCATGCTACTGTAAGGGGAGTATGTGGAAATTTAAACACTTTACCATTTACCTACTAGTTCCCAGAAAGGAAAAAAAAAAGCTTAATTTAAACAAATTATTATAATGAACAGAGTTGACTGTAAATGCACAAAATCCTTAAGAAAATTAAGAAAAAAAATTAAGAAAAATTAAGAAAATTAAGAAAATCACTAACTGTATTAAAGACATCATAGGCTCGCATTGGTTGCATTTAGCATGGGTCAAACAGGAAATTAAATGGCAGCTATTCAGAAGGGCTGATTTGAACCTATGGATAGTGTAAGTAAATAGCATTGAAAATGACACTTGGTGGGGATGTGGACATGGCAGTGACTTTTAAGGTTATTGAATACACTTTCAGTAGAGCATTGAAGAAGGTATATGTGCACTGAGATTTAGAGTAAGCCATAGAAAATAATAAATAGTAGAATCTTAGTTTCTTTGAGCTTCCTGCCATTATAGAATAATGGTTTCATGATAATAAATACATTTCTCAGTGGAATAAGGTATATTTTATTTAACCACACTCTAGATGCTTTCATTCAAATACCCATTGTTCTTTGGCCCACTGCCACCCAAGCTCCCTTCTTCTGTGATTTTTCATTTTTCACAGAATCAAGTTCAAACTCCTTCACATGGAATTCAAGGCCCCTCTCAGTCTGTCCCTGACTCCCATCTTTCTAAATTTTTTAGCCACCTCCCATGTCCCATTAGGTTTGTGCTGCATAGGTACCCTTGGGCCTGGGTCTGGAGTTTTGCCAGGAATCTCTTTCTGTCTAGCCTCTCAACAGGTAAGTTTGGGGTGGGGTCTCCAGGCTGGGGGGATGAATGCCTAGCCCATCACTCCTCAGCCAGGATGCTCCCTGCCCAGGTGCTGGATCTTCCAGTACAAATTCACACATTTGCTTCTGCCTCCATAGAGCTTAGGTTGTATCTCCCAGCACAGTGCCTTAGTGTCTCATTGGAGACATTTAACAAAGGTTTATTGGCTGGATAAATAAATAAATAAATAAATGGCCCAGCTAAAAAGGGATTGATGAGCTTATGAAGTACCTTTTTGTGCGAATAGAGTCAGATTATGTTCCCTAGATAAGCCTTCCCCCCTTTTTATAGGCCTTTTCTCACTTTAGGCCCTTGGGAGGGAACAGTATGTCAACCTCAAGTTTTCAGTGAGGGATCTAAGATGAAGGAGGGGGCGTGGTTGGTTTCCAGATGCCACACCAGCAACACCAATTGCTCCCTAGCTTTCTTCCTGATTGATGCCCTGTGTTCTGGACATGCATGCATGTGGGTATAGAAATAAACTCGTCTGCTTTTCAAAGTAGGACACTGAAATTTCCTGTCCTTGCACATGGCCTCTGGCTTCCCTGCCTGGCTTCTTCCACCGTTGGTGAAGATCCGGTACCAAGAGACCCGGGTGATAAATTTCACAATCCTGTGGGGATTGCGGGCTGCTAAGAGACTTTTCTCAACTGTTAAATTTGAACCTCTTAGACACTTCTCCTCCCAGGAATTTTTCTATTAAAACATTTTAAAGGTCTATTCAAATAGTTTATAGTTATGGGAATTAAAAAAATGAGTGGAAATTAAGTTTTAGGAACCTTTCTTTCTGGTCTTCTTTAAAGATCAGTTTAATTTCCACTTTATTAGCTTGTTATTCCAAAGCAGAAGAGTGAGCATTATTTTCTTTCATAGTCCGTAATTAAAAAGCCCTCAGCAGACTCTGAATATAAACTATTTTGGTTTGAATATGGATTAATCACTTTTACTTTGTTAGAAAAAATAATAATGGAGCCAAGAAGGTCATTTCCTTTTCAAGAAGAGTTTGAGTCTTCTGAGCGACATCCTTCCTTATATGTCCTATGTTCTCCATGTGGGAGGTCTTGCCTTGCCTGCATTTCAGGGACCTAACTTGTTGGGATTTGGGGACAGAAGGGCCGAAAGGCAGCTTGAAGTAAGAATGTGAAGAGTCTGAGTGGAAGTGTTGCATGGGGCTTCCTGTTGCTTCTAAGGAAGAAAGGCTGTTCAGGTAGACCTCCCATGTTAAAATGTTTGAAGGGTTGAGCCTTTATTTGTGGCCTTGATCGATTCCGTCTTTGCCTCCGTTGGTGAGTGTACCAAGACCCTATGTCATGCCACAGGCCAAGCAAACCACCTGTTTCTTATCCTTCCAGCAAGAGATTGGTGGGTAACTCAGACACAAGCAGGCAACCTTTTGGGAGAAAAGAGTGAGCTAGTCTAGCTATGTCCCCAGGCACATGCCTGAGAGCTTTTATGGCCAGAGCAGTTGGGAATCTGCATTTGCCTCTTCTTAGTAGGCTGTGAGTCTAGTAGCCTAAGAGGTGGGACTCCTGTGCTAGAGTGTCTTAGGCTCAAACCTCACTTCTGTCACGTGATAAATAACTCTGTGGCATTGGACAGGTGTCTCAGCCACTCTGTGACTCAGGTTCTTCCTTTGTCTATTGGGGGTGATAATAATGCTCCCTCCTATGATTGCTGTGAGTTAAATGAGTTCAGGTGCTTGGGACAGTATATGGTTCATAGCAGGTGCTCAATAAATATTAGCTCTGAGCCTTCTGAGTAGGTTTTACATAAGCCGCTGGTTAGGATAACTCATAAAATTTCGTCTGCAGTCATTTTCCCCCACCCAGAAAGGAAGTTTTGTCTACACTCGCATCACTATTTAGAGAAGTCATAGAGACACAGGGAGTGGACACAGAGCAATCACGCCTCCTTTAGCCTGACCCCCTGAGAATCTGAAAAAGTGCAGTGTGATGAAAAGATGGAATTAAAGCCTAAATCTCTTACCACCTTGTTCAGTGCTTTTACCACTAATCTAAGTTGCCGCTGGTTTGGAGCTCACAGTTAAGAGACATGTGCTTTGTGTGGCTAGACCCACAACTGGGGCTTCCCAAGACTTATGGGATACTCTGCTTCCAAACATTCCTGCCACGTGTGACCACCATGTTGCTTCCCACTAGAGCCCTTCTCTGGTCCCCAGCTTACCCCGCTCCCCACAGACCTCAGTTCCGCCAGTCTCTCAGAACTTTCCGTATTGAGAGAATAGCCACAAACCACGAAGGCTGTAGGGCTCATGAGCCCTTTTCACCTCTGTCAGCTGCCCGAGGAGTCCGTTCTCTCGGGGGACACAGATCTAATTTTGATGTCACGGATTGACTGAACACGGATGCCCTTGGAAATGGCGATTTCTCTTAGAATTTCAAAAGCATTTAAAGGTCAGTCTCTGGAACTGCCACATTAAGCTCCTGACATGGTCCAAAGCTTGCTCTAAGCCTATTTTGATCACTTTTCTAATATAATAATATCTCTTCACATTCTCAGTAATTAGACTTTGTAATCCCTCTGTTCTATTCTGCTTGACCTTCATCTTAAATTAGATTTTTTATATGAAGTTGGAAAAAAACCCAAACAAACCAAAAATGTGTTTGTAAAGACAAAAATATATTAAAATGTATTATAGTTTCTGCTTCTGGGACTACTGTGCCTCATGGAGGCCAGAGGACTTGGCTTAGCTGACCCTGGGTCTAAGGATGTGCCTACCTGCCTGCCCAGATGGAGGGTGACCCCATACACATGGCCTTCAAACGGCAGCTGGGAATGGAGGCTTGGGGACAATGTGGCAGTCACATGATGGCCGGTTTCACATGAATTGTTTCCCCTACGCTTTGGAAAGGGACTTAAACTGCAAACATATGTCTCCAAAGTCATATCCAGGGTCTTATTTCCCTCCTGAATGGCTAAGACACTCTGAGTTCCAGCCTGAAGTCTGAATGGATGCGGGGGGAGATGGAGAGGTGGCGGTGTGAGAAGTTGCCTTATGTGGCATGGTGGTCCCTGTGTGTCAAGCCTCTAGCAGATGCTGTAGTTTCAGCATCCCTGCAGAGGGTCCAAGAAAACCGGCATAGGCTTTTGGGGGTTCTGAGCAGACAGGCAACCCAGAGAGACGAGAGGGAAGCCAAGACTGGGAAACAGAGCTGTCTGCCCTTCACGGAGTTGAGCTCTGCCAAGATGTCTCTGGGGATGGAACTCCAAGGAAAGCACCTTCCTTTGTGCCCCATCATTTCCTGGGTGTCTACATAAAGTCCCTCACTCTAGCTTTCCAGCTTTACACCAGCCCCCTCCCCGGTGGCCCTGGAGCCTGGGTTATTTGCTGTTTTTTCAAGCTAGCACCACACCCTTGGACTGTCTGCCAAGAAGGACCATTGTTCATGAGAATTCCTCGCTGGCTCCAGCTAACCCTTAGATGCACTATTCTAGGGTTGTGCCCTGAATTATTCTTTGCCTTTTTTAAAAGCCTCCTCCCCCTCCTGACTTAATCTTGCCTTCTCTTAACCCGATCTTCTCATCAAGCTGGCTTTTGTTGTCCAAAAAGCTTTAAGAAGTCGGCAGGGGTGCGGTAGTAAAGCCTTTTAGGGAAATCTAAAGTGGCCACTTGACCTGGTCTCTAGAACAGCTCTACATCCTGGCCTTGGCCTAGGAGACGGGGCAGGGAGGCCCCAAGCTCAGGTAGAGATGTCAGGTAATCTCAGCTGCGGTAGGAGTGGGGGTTGTAGAGCACCATGTAAAGTGTGGGGTGGGAATAAGAGGGTGGCTAAGGAATGAAAACGGTATCTCCCCCCACCAGAATTGAGCTGATTAACCTGTAGAAATGGAGGCCCTGCCAAGCCCAACTTCCTTGTTTCCAGAAACCTTGGCACAGAGGCCCCGTTTCTGGCAGAGGCCTGTCCTCATCAGGGGAACCAGCAAAGCAGCTGCTGTGATTTTCTTTTTCCTCTCATTTCTGGCAATCCCAAATGGGACTGTTTACTTTTTCTTCCCCTTTCCTTCCCCACCCTCTTGTAGCAGGGAGTTGGTTCTGGTTAATGTTGAAGATCATAACATGATTACCCCAAAGTCTCATGAAATTAAATCACTTTTCTTCAAAGGGAAAGGGGTGGGGGGACCGTCTGGCTGGTAGGCCAGCGCGGGACGAGCGGATATTGAAAGCAGGCTGGCAGCCGCGCTTCAGTGTGCCCGGTGGAGGCCCGGCAAGGAGGAGGCAGCATGCAGGGGCCCAGCTCTGCAAACGGTGGCAGTGGCAGTGGTGGTGGCTCAGAGGAGTCGGGTCCCCCAGCTGGGTCCCAGACACCTGCCTCCTGAATGTAGAGAATGGTGGTGGGAGCCAGTGAAGGCATATGCAGGGTGGTTCAGAGAGCAGAACTTGAAAGTGAGTCATCTGGGAAGAAATTGAACTCTTAAAGCAAGTCCCCATGAGACGTCTCCATCACCTCCTGCCCTGGGAGTTCATCAGGGCAGGGTACAATTTTAGGGCAGCTTTCCCACTAGAGTAGCCCGGGATGAAATCTCAGTTTTCTCAAGGAAGATGATAACATCAGTGGTAGGCTGGGGGCTTGTGCACGTGTTGTGTATCTTTGCATCCGGTTTTCACAGACTTATTAAATTTTAAGGGTCAAGAGGACTCTAGAGATTCTCCAGCATCTGACCTCCCACTCAATGCAGGAATCCCCTTTACATTTAACCTTGACAAAGAACGCTCAGCTTCTGCTTTGTCTCCTCTAGTGGTGAGTGTCCACTCTCTCATAGGTCAGTTTCTTGGAGAGAGATGCTGGGAGTTACACCTGTTCATCCCAGTCGTGCCTTCTGGGAACACAGAAAACAGTGGTCCAGCTTGCTCAGTGCCTGGCCCATAATAGATGCTTGGAAAGTGCTGGCTGTGAGCATGGCTGTTGCTGTCTCTTTGGCAGGGCAGCCTATTGGGGTCATCAGTTCTTGGTGCAGCGAGTTCAGTACCCCTTCTCTGGATGTTTTCCTGAGCTGGTTCCCCATCATTTTTTAATAGTCTTTCAGGGGAGACAGGAAAGAGGGGAGCCATTTGGAAACAGGACCTGGAAAACGCATGGTTTTTCTTGCCAGCATCCTAGCACCCTGAGCTCTTTGGGGACAGAAACCAGCCTCAGAGCCCCAGGAATTGGTGAATATGTTGAGTGAAGACTTCAGGGGATTGGTCCGCTGGCACCGAGAGCCAGAGGGCACTACTTAGGCGATGAAGGGAGCCTCGAGAGAAGGCAGTGGTGCCAGCCACTCGTGGCATTGAAATCAAACTAGCGCAGGAAGGAAACAGGTTGGTGATGGTGGCAGCGTGTAAGTTCGGCAGTTGCATTTTTCAGAAGGATTAGGGATGGGACTCGGCCAGCTAGTACTGGTTGGAGCCCCGTGCTGTGACTCATTCTCATTAAGGGTCACTGAGTGTCTCTCTGTGCGTGGCCTTGGGCTGAACTCCTCACCTGGCCAGCCTTCTCGAAAATGTGTGTCATTTCTTACAAGGCAGAGCCATGGAGCGGGTGAATGGGTGTGCGGATCAGTGGAAATTCAGTTGTTGGAAAAACAACTCCAAGTTCATGACTCGTTGGCTTCAGAGGTGTGACTGTAAAGGATGGAGCTGACTTTTTTGTTTTTCACCAAACAGACCTCAGTTGACAGGTCCAGATGAGCGTCCTGTCCACTTTAGTAGCCACCATGGGAGGAGAGACATTTCTTCCACTGGCCTGTAGAGCCGTTTTACCAGCCCCACAGGGGAAAGCCAGTGTTGTTACTTTATAGTCACGGTTAATTTTTATCCAACAGCATCACCCAAGCTTGATCCTGGAGCCTGGATTCAACATATTTGACACCCAAAGGTTGGGACAGGATGTGAAAGTGCTATCTGGATCCTGGGGTCTAGGAGCTGCCACTACCTGGGGTATTCAGAAACCCCTGAGGGCAGCTCCCTGAGACAAGTCCCAGAAATGTTGTCAGAGACGGTGGCATTGTTAGAATAAGTGAGCAGTCTTCACCCTGCCTACTTCAACAGCTGGGGGTCTTACTCAAAGGAATATGTGGATGTAGAATATTCTGGATTGTTAAAAAGTCGATCTCACCATGTTGCGGTCAGGACTAGTTGGTTTGTGTACCGAGTCCTTTTGAGAGGCAGTGTAGTATAGTAGTTAAGGGCATGGACCCTGGAGCCACACTACCTGAGTTCAAACTCTAGCCTTATCACTTAATGATGATATGACCTTGGGCAAGTTGCCTACTCTCTCTGTCCTTCAGCTTTTCCACAGATAAAACAGGGCTCTTTCTTTGAGTCCTGTCTGGTTAGTGTTAGGGTGAATTGCCCCTGGTAGGTGACAGGAATGAAAGATGAGGGCTTTTCATAGTCTAGTTCATCCTCATTGCTTCCCTTGGCTGCCTTGGGAGGAGGCCTTGGGAACCTCAGGGACTTCAGCCCTGTAGCCTCAGGCTAAAGCTATGTGTGGCCCTGCTGCAGCCTGTAACCACCTGGAGGTGTGGCCCTCAGCCAGTCCCAGTACTGTAGGCAGGAGGCAGGACAGAAGTTGAAGGAAAACACCCTTCCCTAGGGGAAGAAAACACTTCATAACTAAGTGGTCAGTGGTTGGTAGACTCTTTTGGTTGACAAAATCCTGCATGAAACCAGAGTAGATAAAGCAGAAGAAAGCATGGTGGCTTGGCTTAAAGTTAGAGAGGCCCCATGGGTAGGGCCACCCCTCAACTCCAGAGGAGCCTTTGAGGTGATGCCATCAAATCTTGGGCCCCTTGAAGTATTTTAGAAATTGCTGGTCAAAGAGATGAAGCAATTGCTTCACTCAGTTGGTATCACTAATGGAAGCTGATTGGAGAGCTCACTCCATGGAAGATACACAACCCCAGTGTGTCCTTTAATGCTGTGACAACCACCACCTCCACTAACAAAAGAGGGCCCCCGTGTCAAAGTGGAGTGGACTCAGCCCCAGGCGAGTCGCCTGAAGATTCCCCTGTACACCCCATCCCCACACAATCACCGCAGCTGGGAATTATTTCAAGATATAGTGATGGGAATGCTCGGACATGTCCCCTTTTCCTGTTACTTCACAGTTTCTCACCCTTCAGCAGGGCCAACTAATAAGAGGCCCAGATGAATACACAGAACCACACATTTTGTGTTATCATTGGTGATTTAAGTATTTTGACCACCAGTTATTTTCACTCCTCTGTGACTTTATCAACCACCTGCCACCACCCAGGGTGGGGTGTCCCTAAGCTGGGACTCCGGCATCCTGGCTTCACTCTGTTGGCGGTGCTCTGTTGCTAGGGGGCTCCCCTGCACTATTCTAGGAAATCCAGTATAGAACATCATCATGTTCCTGAGCGATGGTGATTTAGAGTGCCTTGACTCTGAGTTTTGTGTCAAGAATGTAAGTCTGAGCTTTTGCTCACATTGCATAGAAGTCGGAGGGGAGGAAATGCATTTTTGAAGTTGAAAGCCACACTGCTGCCTTTCCCTGTCGTTCCTGGGGGTATATCCTGCCCTATTCTGCAGCAAGTATTGGTCAGACAGTTGGGTGAACATAGCCATGTTATCGTTTTCTTTCCTGTTCAGGGCATCTTGGAATTAACAAAGGAAAAGACAGAGGAAAGAACTGATAACAACAGGAGATAAAATGTCTCCAAAATGTGGGCAATGGAAATGGAAAGATTTATTAAAAAAAAAAAGAAAAAGAAAAAGAAAAAGAAAAAAGAAATGGAAGACATGATGTGGTTTTTGGCCAGGAAAAGGGACAAAGTTTGGGGCTACATGTTGTTTGAGGAGCAGACCCAAGAGAATGTAAGTTCAGATGCATTAGAGGTGAGAGGGAGGGCATCCAGAGGCAACAGGATATTGGAGGTGGAGCACTGGGCTGGGAGTCAAAAGACTTGGTTTCTAATTCAGGCCATACCAGCAGCTCATTTTATCACTCTGAACAAGGCACGTTACCTTCCTGAGCCTCAGTGTCCTCACTACAAAATGGAGCCAGTTATCCGCAACTCTCACAAGGTGGTTGCAAAGAGCAAATGAGCTAAGATGAAGATGAAAAAAAAAAAAAAAGACGAAGATGACATACTTTATTTTTAAAGTGCTATATGAATTATAATAATTGCTGTTAATGGATATATCTGATAGAAATGAAGTGAGGAATGGTTGGAAAGATGAACTTTAACTGCTAGTAAAATATCTAGGAAGATTGGGAAGGTGGTGGAGAGGTCATTGGAGGAAATTTAAGGCGGAAGAAATGATGTATAAACCACCCATTTATCTAACCTTAGACAAGGTATCCAAAACCTCAGCCACACAGGAGAGCTAAGAATCCCTCTGAGTGGGTGCAGCAAGGCTGAAGCACAATCGTTGTCTAGTGATCATCAGTATTTGTGGAAGCTTACGGGGCCCTGGGCTCCATGTTGGGAGTGTGAAGTTCAACCCAAAGAAGATGTTTTCCATCACAGGTTTTATTACTGTTACTCAGTTCTTGTTTTCCCACTCCCAGACAGTGGTTAAACTCTCCTGTCCACACTGAGTATTGTTTGTTCTTTTGCCCTTCCCTCCATCTCTTCCCTTTTACTTTGAACCCTTTCTTTGGGGTACATAGAAACTGACTCATGAGTCTGGGGTACACCCAGCTGGAGAGAAATCACACAATTAGGGATGTTCTTGGCTTCTGTGGTCCTAATAGCTCTCCAACATTTCTGCATCACACACGATCAGCCTTGGGCCCTGGGAGAGGAGACTTGTTGCAGGAAGCAGGGCCTGCAATGGGAAAACAGCAGAGACTCAACAGTCTGCAGCTCCTGGACTCCTTCGTGTAATCTGGAACTGAGGTCCTGATGAAAGAGCCCCCCTCTGCAGACCTCTGTCATCATGCTGTTGGAGTGCAGCCCTGCTCGAGGATGGTGGGTGGTTAGTCTTGGGGCAGCAGGTGCCCAGGGAGTGAGCCGTGGTGGTTTGTGCTCCATCTTTTCCAGCCTTGTCACTTCTTCGGTGTCTGAAACATTTCCTCCTGAGCTTTGGGCTTGTTCCCAGTCTTCTTAAGAAAATGTCTTTCATAATGACACAGCATAATGGGCTGGGATCTTATCTTCTCTCTTCCTGTATTGATGGCTTCAGGGGTAAGCAATGTTTCAGTTTTCTTGAACACCATCTCCTTCCCCTGAAGCCCCTTTTAGCTGCTGCTTGCCCCTGAAGGAGTGGTCCCCCAGGCAGCCGTGATATCTGGATCCCTGTGGGCCCCCACAGTTTCTTCAGCATACCATTGAAACTTTTTAACTGAAGCGTACCAATGACCTTGATAACTAGGTCCAGTGGCCCTGCTTGACATCACCAAGACATCTGGCCACATGGACCTCTTTCCTCTTTGAAACTGTATTCACCCTTGTCTTCGCAAGCAGGTCTCCCCCAAATCTTTGCTCAGGCCTTGTCTCTCTTCCTCCTTGGCCTGTCCTCCTCCAGCTCCTGAAATGTGGGTACATTGTGAAGTGAGCCCTTCTATATTTTTTATCTCCATGATTCCATATATCCATAGAGGTGAGATGTAAATGGTTCTGAATTATCCATGTTCTAGTCTTTCTGAAAATATCAAATATTGTTATCTCAAACTTAGAACATTTTAAATCTCATCTAGAAACCAAAATGTACTCTTGTGATCTATTTAGGCTGAGGAGAACCCCCAGAGGCCCCACCTTCCTCTTCTTTGATATCTCAACCAATCACCAATCTTTTTGATTATCCCTTTGTAATGTCCCATCTGCACCTGTTCCTTTCCACTCTTATTGCCAAAACCCACATTCTCTCCACCTGGAGACTTGACTACCTCCCAGCTAACCTCCTCATCTGTCCGTCTTCTCACCAAATCTCACCTGTTCCACAGGTCCACACTCAAAGTACCTCCTTCCATCATGACGTGTCGATTAGGAAGCAGACCTGCTGGCACAGAGAGAATTTTAAGCTCAGGCCTGCCTTTCTCAACATTTTTACTCCTTTGAGGAAAAG
This sequence comes from Pteropus medius, assembly GCF_902729225.1. Taxonomy (NCBI): domain Eukaryota; kingdom Metazoa; phylum Chordata; class Mammalia; order Chiroptera; family Pteropodidae; genus Pteropus; species Pteropus medius. The sequence continues at coordinate 1,639,694 of NW_024352783.1, forward strand.
ATTGATGACAGGCCAATAAAGTTATGAATGGCAGGAAGCTGGGGTGTGTGTGGGGTGGGATAGCCATAGGGGAAGCCCTTTAATGTTCTACAGTTGAAGGCAATAGTTGGCTGGATAATCAAATAAGTCAGATAAACATTTAAATATTTGATTTTAACTTAAGACATGTAAATGTACATCCATTTGCCAAGCTTTTGATGTAGGGCCAAGACATTTTCTTTGAGTTTGGGTCTGCTGGTTGGGTTCTGTGTTCCGTCTTGCATAAACCTTGCCTGTAATACGTCGTCTCTCGTCTCCAGTTTCATTAAAGTGAAGTGAGTCCTCAGAGAAGCTTGTGAAGTTATCTGAGTTCAGAATCTTATATTTTTCATAACTTCTTTCCAGTCTGTCTCAGATATCTCCTCCACATCTCCGTTGACAGCACTTCTTTTGTAAGTGTAGCGACTTGCTTTTGTTGAGTCTTTCCAGTTTAGTTTTTATAGAAACAGCTCTTCTCATGCTGTTTTAAATGGGCGGGGAACCCACACAAGTGCCTGCTGAGAGTAGCAGTGCTCGGGCACAGTGCAGAGAGCCTAGCAGCTATGAGCAGCACTCACCTTGCTATGGACACCGGTTGAAGGTTTCATAGAATGAAAACTGTGTAAATTGCACTGGAGAGTGCAGTGAGTAGAGATAGATCATGAGAGGTTTTGTTTTCTGTATTCGGATGACAGAATCAACTGAGCCAGCCTAATCAGATGAAAATGGGGGGGGATAAATCTAAACTCTTTGCCATAGGTCCATAACATGAATGGCACCATTACAGTGTGATGGATACTTATATTAAGAGAGACTTAAGGATTTTAGCTGAAGAGAAGATTTATGAGTCGGCTATGGAATGTGGCTGCCAAAAGAAGCTAATGTAATCTTCGATTGCTGATCATCTCCCCAACATTTATTCCACCCATGGTCCTCTGTGAACAGCCATATATGGCCCTGGGGGGTATTATCTGTGACTAGTATAATCTAAGCAGGATGACTCCATCCTCTTTGCCACATAATTAGTCAACATTACAGCATTTCTCCGACTATAGAAATTGGTTTGGGAATAGAGGTGTGACTCAGTTTGGTCTGAAGAGGCATAAGAGGACATTGGCCGGAGGGTTTTGTAATAAGGTCCCTAACTCTTCTGGAGGAGATCCTGAAAGCCAGCCCTGTCTCTCTTACCTTGAATGGTATGGTATGTGGATACAAAGCCTGGAACTGCTGCATCCATTTTGCTGCCACGAAGGCCATCCACCCTAGGATGATACCAATACCCCAGGGACCTAGAGGACAAATAGAAAAAACCAAGTTCTTGGTGACATCCTTAATGAAACCAGCTCTACCTCCAGACCTTTCAGTTACCCAAAGCAGAAAATTCTCTTAAGCTATTTTGACTGAGTTTTCTGTTACTTGGCACACAGAGAATCTCAGTTGCCACAGAGCTGAGAGCCCTTGCTTGCTCGGGGAGAGACACATGTGCTTGGAACATTGCATTTACTTCTGAGTCCTGGTCTTTTAGAAGCACATTGAAGAACTAAAGAGTGGCTGACAGAGAGCTACTAGGTTGGGGAAGGGACATGGAATCCAGGTTTAAAAAGCATATATGATGGGGGTGATCCATTTTTATGTTAGACTCATAACAGCACTCCTTTAAATGGGAAGCTCGCCAGATGTATTTTAAAAGTATAAGGTTTTGTAGAAACGGGAATTGTTAACTTTTCAGGAGCGCGTGTATAGCATGAGATAAGATGTACTGGTAGCCTCCATGAACATGCTGGGAATAGCAAGAGAGCATTTTCACGAAGGCACAGGATGATTTGAATAAAAAGAAGCTGTTTTGTCTAGTCGTTTTGTGGGAGGGAAACCCAAACCCCAAACTGTCACCATTCCAGTGTGGAAATAGCCACCAGAGTGTTGTTTTCACAAGAGGCTGTCGCAGGGTGGCCCTTCAGGGAGTGTGGAATGACTTGCTCAGGAGATTTCCATCTGGGGAGCATATCCCTTGAGAGTTGGCTCCTCTTTCTGGCCTCGCTGTGAGCGTAGGTGGAAGGAGACCTCCAGACATGCTGCAGCTCATTTCACAGCCTTCCTGTGGGCTTCCTCGGCTCTAGTTCTGTGCTTTGCAGCTTTAACACTTTCTTCTGATACTTAGAGCAATAGGTGTGAAGCCAGCAGCTTTTCTCCCTTGTACCAGGATGCTACAGAAACAAACAAAAGAAATGAGCTGAGCTATGTGACTTGGGCAGGGACCTCCTGGTTAGCTGTAGGCTGTTTCTGTAACACAGAAACCTCAAAACACACTGGCTCAAGCAAAGTGGATGTTTATTTCTCTTTCACTTAATAGCTCAGAGGTAGGGGGTGAGCCAGAGTAAGTAGGCAGCTCTGTTCCATGATGTTATCCAGGACAGGACCCAGCCTCTGTCTTATTGCTCCACCACCGTCTGGGGTGTTGTCCTCATCTTCATGGTAGAAACCGTTACCCCAGCACCCTGTGTTCATTTTAGCATGCCAGGAGAGTAAAAAGATTGCAATTTTCCTGTAGGAAGTGATGTGGAAGTTTTGTGTATCATGTCCACTCATCTTCCATCATCTCAAACTTTGTCATATGGCCATACCTAGCTGCAAGGTATCCTGAGAAATATGGTCTCTAGCTGGGTGGCATGTGTCCCCATAATTAAAAGGAAGGGGCAAAATGGGTACTGGGGACAGTGAGCTTCTCTGCTATAGAGCCTTAGTTCCTGTACCTACAGAACAAGGTCCACAGGATCATGAACAGTCCCTCCAGCTCTTGCTTCAACCCCTCTAAGCCTGAGTACCTTCATCAGTAAAATGGAAATAACAACAGTGCAAACCTCGATGACAAATGGGAGGAGACTTTGTCCAGCACCTGCACGTAGTTGGGTACTCAAATGGGAGCTGCCATCCTGGTTGTTTCCATTCAGCCAGTCAAAACATGGGTTTTGTGTTCAGGGTGAGGGAGATGCAGTAGCGAACAAACCAGACAAAAGCCTCAGTCCTTAGAGGACTCTCATTCTAGTGGGAGGACAGTGGTATACACCTGGGGACAATTGTCAACTCTTCTGCCCCCATTCCTCCCTGGTTCTCACTGTCACCACGCATGGGGTTTCCAGGTTGGGCTCTCTGCAAGAGTCTTCCAGGTGGTTTCTCGCAGTTAGCAGTAGAGCCTAAGCGAGATGCGTTTCTGATGACAATTTATTAAAGCCATTTAATTAAAACCAGGTAGCACCCCATTTGTACTCATTTTTAAAAATCACCACTTTCTCCGTTCTTTTTATGAGGGCTGTTTTTTTAATGGTAGCAAGTGGAAGTAGATGTAAGGAGATAAGTTATCATGGTATCTTCATAAATAACAACTAACAAACTTTAAAATCATTCAGCTACTATTTCTTAAGCATCTATCTCATATATTAGTCTCTGTGCTAAGTGACGGAAATACAGTGGAGACCACCATGTGTGCCCTGCCCTCAAGGGATTGTACTTTAGAGGGACATGCACACCAGCAATATAATAGAGGGTGATGAGAGCGGCAGGAGGGGTTAGTTCAGGTGCTGCTGAAGAACGAGAAGGCACCTGGCTAGTCATGGGGCAGGATCAGGGAAGGCTTCCTGGCAGAAATAAAAGCATCATCAAACAAATCATTGCAACCGCCACCTTTGTTATCACCATCATTGCCACCATCACTGTCGTCATCCTCACACTCCCCGTCATCGTCATCACTTTCATCATCACCATCGTCACCATCGTATCGTCACTTTCATCATCACCATCGTCCCCATCGTATTTATCGAGCACCTTCTGTGTGCCTGGTACTGTGCAAAGCTCTTTGCGTGCACTGTCTTATTTAATTTTCACCATGTCCATATGAAGTCTCGTTGTTATTCTCATTTCAGAGGTGAGGAAAATGAGGCTCATAAAGGTTAAGCAGCTTAACCAAAGTTACACAGTGAGTTTGTCAGTGTTAGACTCGGATTCAAGCCCAAGGTATCTGTTCCAGAGCCTTATTTTACCTACCATACTAGAAGGACAAATGGGAGTTGGTCAGGGGCGTTGGGGTCGGGAGCATTTCAGGGAGAGGGAGTCATGGGCTCAGGGCCTAGAGATGACAGAGAACTTGGAGCAGTTGAGGACCCAAAGAGACTCTGTGTGGCTGGAGTGCTCTGTGTGAGGGGTGAGAGGTAAGGCTGAACAATGGGGCTGGGTCCAATCCACAAGCCCTTTCTGGCCATGTCTAACATTTGAACTTTATCTGATGACACAGAAAGAAGATATTGAAGAGGTATAAATGAGATGGAGGGCTTGACTGGATTTGTGCTGCAGAAGGATCACTCTGGTCACAAAGGGGACAGTGGACCTGAGGAGGGGAGACTGAAGCAGGGAGACAGCAGTTGGGGGGAAGGATCTGAAGTCACCTGCCTTCCACATGTGAGAGGCCTGAGGCCGAAAGAGGAAGGACACCCCTCTGCATATGCAGTCACCCTTAGAGTTTCCTCAAAGTGCTCTTCCTGCAAATGTCTAGAGGACAAATCAAGCTAGGGAAGCAGGGCTCACCCCTTTCCTTTCTCAGGAGAGCTGCCCCTCCCTTTGTTTAAGGCTCCAGGCCTATGCTGATTTGCCCAATAGCTTTCAAATGAATTCACGATCTGATGAAGAAAGCATAGCTCTGCCTTTATATAGTTCCTTTTTGAAGGCTGAAGAAAAGGTCCACATTGAGCCAGACTTGTGCTTCCTAAAGTGTTGACCCTTTTGAGGACTGTGACCTTGTAGAACACGGGAGAGGAAAATTTATCTGTGTGCTCCCTCAAGTTCTTCTGTGCTATGGCCACTTGACCCTCAAACCTGGTCTTGGGGTCCAGGGAGAGTACAGCGCATCTGAGCCACTCCTCTCAAGGCTAAGTGTTTGGCTCAGGAAGGTCAAGGCTTAGGAGTCCCTTATGTCCCAGGGTAATAAAGATGGCACCTTGGGCATCCTGCCCAGGTTGCTTATAATCTACTCAGAAGCAGATGTAGAAACACCAATTCCACTGGGAGGCTGGATGAAGCCACTTCGTCCCATGCTCCCAGCTGCTTTCCTCCTCTTCCCTGAGGCTGCAACATGGCTTTTGGTGACTTTCCTGGAGAATGGGGTTGCTGCATTCAGAGCTGAGGGCTGCACCGCCAGGCTGGGTGAGCGTGAACCAGAACCCCATCTCTACCAAGCTGGCATTGGTGATGAATAGGTGGCCCTGATGGGAAGGGGCAGGAGGCAGGAGGCAAGAGGGACAGCTGAAGGCCATGCTGAGGGGGTCCTGTGGGCATGCAGGTGGGCATCCATCTGCAGGTTGGCCTCGAGGGTCCTTTGGCCACCTGTTCTGTGACTTGAAATTTCCCATCATCCTGCTCTTAAAGATCTGGGGAGTTCTCTAGTGAGCTGGGGTCAGGAGTTGTGGGTCACAGGCCCAGGTTTATCACCGGCTCACTGGGTAACATTGGGCCAAACTTTCCCTTCCCCTCGTCAGGCCTCAGTCTCCTTTTTAAGAAACAAGGGCTTGGCCTTAGAAGTCCTCTGAGGTCCTACTCAGCTGAGAGGCTGGGTAGTTCTCTGGAGCTCCCAGCACCCCCGTGACCCAGCGCTGAATAGGGGCCCCAGACAGATGGCTGGATGGGCTCCGGGTTGGACTCTCAGCCACTCCCAGGTGGGTTGGGCATTTGGGGACTGAGACCTCGGGCAGACCCGGAAGCCTGGAACAAGTTCAGATGTCGCAGATGCGGGATTTTTCTGCTTCAGTTATCTTCTTTGCAGGGTTTGGGTTTTCAGACAGGGTTGGCAGCTTGGCTGAGCCATAGTAACTATTTCCGAGCTGGCTGGAAGCATGCGTGGCGGACCTCGGGGTTCAAAATCTGTTCTTCTCCTTCCAGTATCAAGAGTTTGAATGATTTCAAATCTGGAGAAACAGCCTCTCTCCGGGTTCCTTGTGGCCATCATCATGAAACCCTCTCTCACACCTGTTCACCCTGCAAAGCGTGATGTGTCTGAACTATTTAGATGGTTGGGTTGACTGATTAATTTCTCTGCAGCCCCATGCCTGGACCTTGGGTGGCCGCCATCGGAAGAGAGATGATGGATATGGAGTTGGTTGGCCTGGCCCCGGGGAGAGGCTCTTTTCTGTCATGGAGAACTGAGAAAACCAGTTGTGAGGATCCTGATTTGCGCTTTCTTTATTATTAAATTAACGCACACATTTTGGTTACTCTCCAATTTTTACTTTTTATGCCTTGATAAACACATTGGAGCAGCGTTCTGGATGACAGTAATTTCTCATTGAGAACACGCACCATCATGAAAGTTTTGCCTAAGTCCTTCTGATGCGCCTTCTTCCAGGTTCCTAGTGGCTTTCTTGCTGCTGGTTGAACCTAAGTGGTAATTGCTCCTTCTGAGAACCCCTGCTCTGCCACCTCCCCTGCCCGCACAGACCCCCTGAGCCTGGGTGCACTCAGCCATGCTGGGACCTTCTCCATCCACTCACCCCAAACACCACAGCGCTGGAGACAGGACTTGTGTTCACAGCTGCAGCCGCTTGCGCGTGATCGTCATTTTCCAGTCCAGGGTTTCATCTCCCTTTTATAACCTGGCTCCAGCTACCAGCCTCCTGCAATTTCTGGCTAGCACTTATTCGAGCGGCCAAACAAATTTTTTTTTTTTTTTAAACATTAACAAAGCTATCTGGACACAGCAGCATAGTTCCTAAGCATAATTAACACTGCTTTCTTCTGTACCGAGAAATCCTGAAGCCCACGTGTCTGCCCATCTTTTTGAGGACCAGTGGGGAAATGGCATTTGAGGACATGGGGGCCCTGCTGAGGACACAGGACAGGCCATGGGTTGTGAACAGAGAATGGTGTTAACACCTGCTTCCTCCCAACTTCAGGCATTGATTCATCTTTTGGTGGGAACCAGGGGCCAGTGCCCTAGGTTGGCTGTTGATTTTGCATACTTTCCCAAGCAGTTGAGGACTCACCCTGTGACACTGAGCTAGAAAAGTCATTTAATGTCTCTGGTCATTAATGAGCAGAAAGATGGGCATATCGATGCTGGTTTATAAAGTTGGATGATGTGTGAGGCAGCTGCTCTCAAGAACTTGCTGGGGCTGGCTTATTGCTGCCTGCCTCCTCCGGCCATCTCTGCTTGGGTACAGAAACCAGGCCAAGTGCCTGGGGAACATTTAGCTTTTTGTTGTGAGGAGGGGAGAATTAGAAAGTCAAATGCTCCTGTGGACTGGGAGCCAAGAGAAGGAGGCGGGGAGGCTGGTGGGGCCTGGCAGAGGCTCGGCCACATTTGGGGTGCTTTCCTATCCTTAGACTGCTGTAGGGAGGAAGGGGGAGGCCAGGGGCCGGGAAGAGGCCCCGCTGCCCTGACCATACTCTCCAGTGGGACCCCCTCAGTTCTGAGCCCAGTGGGGCGGAGCCGGCCGACGGGAGATGGGTTGAAAAAGTGCCAGCTTGAGAAGGGCGCTGGATGCCAGGCAGAGGAGTCAGCAGTGCCAAATGAAAGGTCTCTGGAGTGTTGATTGTGTCTCACTTTCTACAAAAACACCTCATTTATTTGGCATTATCAGAGAATAAGCTGTTCTTCCTAAGTGATTTCTAAAGAACTGAAGCTCCTCTCCCAAACTTTAAAAATTGAACTATTTTGTGTGTCAAGCTTTTTTTTTTTTTTTTTTTGAATTGTGGTAAAATACTCATAATGTAAAATTTACCATCTAAACCATTTTTACGTGTACGGGTTCAGTAGTGTTAAATATATTTAACTGTGGTGTTAAATATATTTACACTGTTGTGTAACCGTCACTACCATCTATTTCCAGAACTTTTTTCATTTTTCCAAACTGAAACTTTGTTCCCGTTAAACAGTAACTACTCTTCCCTCCCCCCCAGTCCCTGGCAGCCACCATTCTTTTCTGTCTCTGTGAATTTGACTGCTCTAGGTACCTCACAGAAGTTGAATCATAGAGTATTTGTCCTTTGGTCACTGGCTTATTTCAGTTCACTTCATGTAATGTCCTCGGGGTTCATCCATGTTATAGTGTATCAGAATTTCCTTTAAGACTTTTGTTTATCCATCCATTGATGGACACTTGGATTGCTTCCAGTCTTGGCTATTAGGAATAATGCTACTATGAATATGGGTGTACTCAAGCTTTCTTTTACAAATAACTTTTTTAAAATGTTTTTTTTCTTATGTCAGAACTATTGTCATTTAAAAACATTTAAAACATGCAGACAATTTAAAAGAAAATAAAATCACATGTAATCTCATTATCTAGGGAAACTTTTGGTGTATACGTGTTCACATTTTAATATACACACTTCTATTTCACTTATTAATGCATATATACATCCAGTTTCTCAAAACAAGATTTTATATACAAACGTACACTATTTTGTAACTTGCTTTTTAAACCTTACCGATATCTTGACTCTGTTGCAGTAACATAATTTAGTGATTGCTTAGCATTTTAGTACGCGAATATACCACATATCCTAACCAGTTTCCCGCTACTTTTCTAGCCTTTCCTTGTTACCTACAGCATGCGAAACATGTCCTTGGAGCTAAATATGTGCACATATTTAGTTCTTTTTGCGGGGATAGAGTCTTAGAACCACAGTTGGTAGGATAGAGGGTGTATCTGTTGTTTGATCTTTTGAGTTTTTTACACATATTGGAAAATTGCTTGTCAGAAGAGTTTTACCTATTTGTATTTTCATCAACAGCACAGAAGAGCTTTCCCCATCCCTTCACAGATACTGAGTATTGTCATTTAAAAAAATCTTTACCAATTAGAATGGTAAGAAAAAGCACCTTGGTTTAAAAAGAATGCATTTCTTTGAACATTTTTTATGTTTATCCATTTGTGTTCCTTCTTTTGGGAATTACTTATTCATGCCTTTTGTGTATTTTTTCCGTGTGAGGATTAATATCTTCTTATTAATTTATAAGAATTATATATCAAGGATATAAATTGTTTGTTCTAGCGCTTGCAAACAGTTTTACCCCAGTTTGCCCTTTGCCTCTCAGTTTTGCTTCTAGTGCCTGCTGATATATAAAAAAAATGCTTTTATTTTCATGTAGAGACATTTCTAAGTGTTTTCTTTGTAACTTCTGCCTTCGGTGTTGTTCTTAGCCACCATGCTTCTTTAAGATGTTATAGATACTCACCTACATTTTAGTTTGTTCTAGCACTGTCATACTTAAATTTTGAATCCTTTTCACACTTTTTTACACTTAAATCTTGAATCTCTTTCTAAAATGATGTCTCATATGAAGTAAAGAATCCAACCTTACATTTTCCCAACATTGTCCTCCTACTGGTTCAAAATGCACCCTTTGTCATGTGTTAATTCTCACATATTCTTAGTTCTGTTTCTGCAATTCTTTCTGTCCAATGATATGAATCTATGTTCTTTTGCCAGTTCCACACTGTTTTAATATTTTAATTATTTCAGGGCATGAATCCCATGATTACAAAATTTCTTGGCTGTTCACTTGCATTTTATTTCCAAATGAGTTTTAGAATGATTTGGTCAGCTTGGAAAAAAATTCCTCTGTGCTTCTGATCGAAATTGCATTAAGTTTATAGCTGAATGTTGAGGGAATTGGAATCCTTATAATATTGGATCTGCTCATCTGGAACTTCAGTATGTCCATCAGGTTTTCACATGGTTTTCTCATATAGGTCCCTGTGCATTTCGTAAGTTTACACTTGGGCATTTTGAATTGCTTGTAGCCAAGGTGAATGGTATCATTTCCCAGTATATTTTCTAATTGCTGTTGGTTTGTGTAAAAGAAATTGATTTTTGTGTATTTATTTAGTGATATGCCTGCTCACAGAACTGAAGGGCTCTCTTCCTGGGTTTTATGGGAGACTCCCATAGCGTCTTCTGTCTCCAGCATTTCTGCCATTGCTTCTCTTTTATTGTCTTATTGCATTGGCTGCACCATCTAGAACAACTTTAAACAGTAAAGGATGATACCAGGCATCTTTGTTTTAATTCTGACTTAAGCCTCTAGTGTTTCAAATGTCTCTTCTTAAGGAGTGTTAACCTAATCTTATTTCGATGTTTCAGAGACATTGTTAGTACATAGGTAAATATAATTTTATAATATAGTAATATTGCCAGAGATCAAGGGGTCTTACATATCTATTTGACTGTGGGTCCTAAACTTCTTTTTTTCTCTTACTTTCATTCCCTCTCTCTTGCATTATTGATTTACTGAAACTTTCCTTGTATCTCTTTTCTTATTCCCAAGCTGTTGTCAATTATTTCTGCTGTCTTTGGGTCTACTTCCAAAAGTTATCCCTCTCTCCTTTCTTTTTTTTAGACCATTGTATTAACTGAAGTCATAATCCATGTGCATGGAAAACATTTCAAGCACTACAAAAGTAACAATTCAAAAGCAAAAAATTCAAACACTGAAAAGTGTCTCTCTCTCATACCAAATGCTTTTTCATTTGGGGAAAGAATGGATCCTTCCAGATACATTCAATACATATACCAGGACATATGTGAATATATATCTTCATGTTTTTTTACTCAAATAGAAGCACACTATTCACACAATTAAGTGCGTTTTTTCCATTTACTATATTGTGACAATCTTTCCAAATCAGCACATATGGATCCTTTATTATGCTGTTGACTGCAGGTAACAATTAATTTATACAGTCTCCAATGTACTTAGGTTTTCCTAGTCTTTGCTATAACAGAAACAGCTACAGTGAATATCCGTATAAATCTAAGCCTTGTTCTCCTTTCCTAATTTTCTGCTCCTAATCTACTTCCTCTCTCTTCCCTCCCTTCTTCCTTCCCTCCTTCCCTCTCTGTCTATCTATCTGCCTATCTATCTATCGATTTAAAAATCTATAAGGAACATCCTAGATGTATATTGTCTAAATTCATAATTTTCTCCTAATAAATTCCTAGATGTGAAATTTTGGGATCAAAGGTAAGCATATTTTAAATTTAAATTTGCTCTTCTAAAAGATCAAAGTAATGTTTCTACTAGAAATAAAGGAGAATTCTTCAAACTCTTACCCACAATAGTTATTACTTTTAAAAGTTTTGCCTATTTATTAGACAAATTATCATATATTTTAAAAGTTGAGTTGCTTTTTTTCTGAATTTAAAATAATCTACATTATTTTTTAAAAATTAAACAATGTGGAAAAATAATAAGAAAAATTTACTAAATATTGTTTTCTACCTACACATAATCACCACTAAAATTTTGATTAAAGTCTTGCCAGACATTTTGCTGTGTGTAGTTGTGCATATATTTTACTGTGTTGTTCAGTAACTTACATTTCTGCTCAGCGATATGTCATAAATATATGAACTGGTCAGTAAGTAGTTAGCGCTCCATCATCATTTTCATGGCTTATTATGTGGATCGCCAGAATTAATATAAACAACTTCCTTCGTCTACCTTATGATGAAAATAGTTTGCAATTTAATTATGTTTGTGGGTTGTTTTTATCCAGAGGTTAATTCTGATGTCATGCCATTTAGTATCTTTATTCATGGGTTTTGCTTTTGTCATTCTCCCCTCAAACTGAAATTTTCTGTAGCAAACCAGTCTCTACTCCTCCAACCTCTTTGTTTTAGTTCATGCTGTTCCCCCATCTGGAGGGCCTTCTCTACCAGTTTCCAACTATTGAGCTACTCTAGTCATTGTTCAGAGTCTATCTCAAACTTCTCTTCCTCTAAGAAGTCTCCTTGATTCTCTATGACCAGACATTTTCTCTCCACTAAATTCATGATATCCTGCCTGCATTATGTTCATACCTTGCTTAAGAGATTTATCACATTTTTGCTTTATAGTTGTGTTCTTGTAGATCATATACTCTTTGAGGGCCAAGATCCTCTTTCATGTCTGTGACCCTAGCATGATCCAACTCAATGCTTGGTTCATAGTAGGGCCTCAATAAATACTCGCAAGATTGAATCAAATTGCCTTTGGTGGATCAACAGATCAGGTCTCACTCAGGTAGTTGGTTGGCATGACTCTTTGGCAAGACGAGGCATGGGTTACTCTTAGTTCCTTTACTGATTGCGGAATTCTCCATATTTGTGGTTTGTTGTTCCTAAGAATTGCACACTTGTATTTGTTGGCTTTTTACATCAGCCAGTGCCAACTCAGTGACATCTGGCACTCTTGGCAAAAGGCCTGGCCCTTGGGACAGTGCTATGGACGAATAATGATTGTGGAGCAGGCCTGCCGTGTCTAATCCAGCCCAGGGCCCATGACAGTGACCTGGCCAGGCGAGTGGAGGACTTAGCCTTATCTTATATAAGACAGCTCAAACCTGAATTTCATCGTGAGCCCTGGCTGGGAAGCTTGGAGACCCAGCCTTGTAAGATGTTGAGGTCCCTGTACCTTCTTGTTGGGAGGTTTTGTGCCCCGTCCTTAAAACCTAAGAGGAAATAATAAACATGACAAAGTGCTCAACTTCGCTAGTTGTCAGGGAAATGCAAATTAAAGCTACAAGGCATTACCGTAAGCTACATATCCACCAGAATGGCTAAAATGAAAAAGAGAAAATCAAATATTGGTGAAATACTCTGCTGGCAGGAGTGTAAAGTGGTACAACCATTTTGGAAAACTGTTTGGTTTTATCTACTTAAGCTGATATATATACACCTTATGGCCCAGCAATTCCACGGCTAGGTCTATATACTCATCAGAAATCTATACATGTGCTTACTAAGAAACGTGTGTTAGAAAATTCATAGCAACACTATCTGTAACAGTCTAAACCGGACACTAGTCATAAATGCTCATCAACAATAGAACAGCAAAATAAGTTATGATGTATCATACAGTGAATGCCACATAAGAGTGAATGTGATTAACCCACAACAAAATGCAATAGCTGGCCGAACCTTGCAAACATAATGTTGAATAAAAAAAGCCAGACACATACCATATGATTTCACTTTTGTAAAGCGTAAAAACAGGCAAAGCTAACATATGCTGTTAGAAGTCAGGATATCGGTTATCCTGGTTGGGTGGAGGGTAGTGACTGTAGGAGGGGGTCACATGCAATCTGGGGAAGGAGTAGTGGCCTGGTTCTTGATCTGGGTGCTGATTACATGAACATGTTTAGTTTGTGACAATTCCACGAGCAGTACATTTATCGGAGCAATTTTCTGAGCAATATTATATGTCAAGAACAAGTTAAAAAGTAATTGACAGGGTATGTATCCAAAAGAGATGAAAACAGGGACTCGAATAGATGTTTGTACACTCCTGTTCATAGCAAGATTATTCACAATAGCCAAAAGGTGGACGCAACCCAAATGTCCATTGATTGATGAAGGGATAAACAAAATGTGGTGTATATATACAATGGGTTATGATTCAGCCTTAAAAAGGAAGGAAATTTTGACACATGCTATAACATGGAGGAATCTTAAAGACATTATGCTAAGTAAAATAAGCCAGACACAAGAGGATACTGTATGATTCTATTTATATGAGGTTCATAGAGTAGTCAAATTCATAAAGACAGAAAGTAGAATGGTGGTTGCCAGGGGCTGCAGGGAGAATGGGAATGGGAGGTTATTGTTTAACGGGTACAAAGTATCAGTTTGGGAAGATGAAAAAGTTCTGGAGAGGGATGGCGGTGATGGCTGCACAACAATGTGGATGTTCTTAATGCCACTAAACTATACATGAAAAAATGGCTAAGATGGTAGATTTTATTTTATATATTGTTTACCATAATAAAAAAATAGGTGATTGCAAATAATGACTAGCAATACAAAGCCAGCTCTTCTGAGGGCTCCTACAGGAAGCTCTGACAGTAAGAGCTGCTGCTGAGCCCAGGAAGGGAGCTCTGAGTATAGAGGAGCTCTAGAAAATGTTCCAAGGGATAGAAAGGGCCCCATGTGACCTTGAGGTAGCAATAAGGTCAGAACCACCAGGCAAACAAGCCAACGTGTTGAAACCGGCACATTTGGGGATGCTCATGCCAGCCGGAATGAAACTTTGCTCTTGCGGGCACATCTGGGCCGAGTGTTTGCTCCCACAGCATCCTGATCTGGCTGTTTTCTGAACTTGATGCTGCATTCCCGTCAGGTCCTGGAGACAGGGAGGCTTCAGAGGAGGTGATTTGGCCTGTGGAACGGCAGGATTTCCCATGCGGGCTTTATTCTGTGGACTGAGAGGTTGGAGCCATGGTCCTGACATGGCAGCCAGGGCCTGCTGCCCACAGGACATTTCAGAGGCAGAGCTGGATTCCTCTGCACTAGGAGGCTGTACTGTGCCAGGACTAGGCCCGGATCACAGTGAGTGCCTCCAAGTGGGGCAGGGGTGGGGTGACCTGCTGCAAGATCTCACTGTGGCAACAGAGGCCCCACTGAAGATGTGGGACTGGCAAGAGACCCAGCACCTGGGGTCCTGGGAAGCACCCTGAACTTGGGGACCATTTGGGGCAGAACTCATACTTCCTCTCTGGGCCAGAACCCTGGGGAGCTGTGTGGTCAGATATTTTGAGTGTCCACTTAGAACAAGAGGCGTGATGTTAACTCTTTTACCAGCAGGGACAGGATTCCCAGAAAAGCTGCCTCCTGACACCTGGCCCCGGCCGGTCAGCTCAGGCCACTCTCTGCCCGGTCCTAGGAAATACGGCTTTTCCCTCTCCACTGCCCCACCCAGGCTTGTCTTTTAGGCAGCCAGCTGCCTTGCTTCTCCGGGCTTTTTCTGGAGGCATCTGGAGCCTGGTATGTGTGAATGGTGGCCCAGAAAGGCTTAAGAACATTTTGGGCTGAGGAAAGAATGTTCCCAGCCTGCAGGTGGATGTAGGAGGCACTCATGCAGAATAATTTTTCCTGCTGCGATGGTTTTGTTATAAATCTATGAAGATGTGGGAGTTCCTCGGTATTCATGATATTATCCCTGGCTTCTGTGTAGAGAGAGGGGTGGGGGAGAGAGCTCCACACTAAGGAGAAACAAGATTTTCCCCTAAAAGGTTTCGTTTGGTTCCTTAGGAGCTAGTGTGTCTTTCCTCCAGCCCCCCATCCCCCCTCGCCCCGCTCCATCCTGTTGACAGAAAACAGCAACCTACCTCTGGTTCTTTAGGAACTGTGGGAACTCTTCTCCCCTCCCCACAAGTCATGGGTGGCATAGAAAAGGAGGCAGCACAAAGATGGGGGGCGTGGGTTGAAGAGAAGGAAATCGAAATGAATGAATGGTGAGCAGACTTGCTCTAGTATTCTGATTAAAAGCATGCTAGTCAGGGAGTGGGGGAACCAAGAGACTTTCTAGGCCAGTGGTTCCCAAAGTGTGGTCTCAGGATGCATCAGCATCCTCTGGGAACTTGATAGCAATGCCAATTATTGGGCTCCACCTCAGATGTACCTTGAAGTTTGAGAAGCACTTAAATGGGCCATACTTCCTGGTCCAGAGATACGAAGTGGCTTGTCTGTGATACCACAGGTGGTTAATTACAGAGGTGGGATTTCCTACATGCTGTGTACGTGAGATGGAGGTAGTAGTTAGTATCTGACTCTTGGTACAAAGATTTGTGCCTGGGTGAATCCCTTTGCATTTGTATCTTGGGGACAGAAGTTTCGTGTGAGCTATTATCATGGTAAGATGATAGAACTGTGAAGATGGAGACCTGCGTCAGGCTTAACACACAGAGCTAAATACCCTAGATGCTGTGCACTTGGTTCAGATCACTGATTTGCTATCTGATTGCTGACATTTCAAAACATATGTTATTCTATCATCATCACCATCACCATCACCACCACCATCACCATCACCATCACCATCACCACCATCAGCATCATCATCATCACAGCACTGACTCTTTAAGAAGCATTTAGTGGGATCTATGCTCTGTGCTTGACATGCAGATAATCTCACTTGTCACAGCAACCACATACTGATCTTACTTAAAAACCAAGCAAACTGAGGCTCAGAAAGAGAAATAATGTGCTCGTGGTCACACATCTAGATAATAGAAGAGATGAAATTTGGACTGAGGCCCATGTGACTCTACCATCACACTATTTACACTCAGAAGTTTAGGTAAAGCTGTAGGACATTTTATATTTGTGACATTCTCCACATTTTATAATTCTGGGACAAAAGTTTTCTGCAAGTGCCAAATCTGTTTAGTTATTATTACCATATGTTAAAATGAAGACATTTTATAATTTAAACACTAATGTCTGTATCAGTTTAAGTTTCCATATGCATTTTGATTGTATTTTAATTATAAAGACTGAAATAGAAATTCTATATATCTCAGCCAGTTGAGAGAATCCTAAATGCTCAAATAAATGTGATTTATGCTGTTGCCAAAAAAAAAAAAAAAAAAGTGAAGAACATGTGGGTACTATCTCCTTAGTTATGATTGTTTCCAAGAAAAAGAGAAAGTAGGGAGTGGAGAGGAGCCCTGTGTAAACACGGAGACATTGGATTAGGTTTGTGGCTCATTCAGCTGGGAACAGGACTTAAATGCCCAGGAGATGGCTGACTTTTCCCAACTTCTCTTTGGTGATTTGCTTATTGTGTTGGAGTCACTTTGGTGATTTGCTTATTGTGTTTTTAGCTTATGGTGGGGTTGTCAAACTATGGTCTGTGGGCAAAATCCAGCAAGCCACCTATGTTTGTAAATAAAGTTTTATTGGAATTCAGCCACATTCACTGTTTGCATACTGTCTATGGCTGCTTTCACACTACAACAGCAGAGCTGAGTTGTTGGAATTGAAACCGTATGGCCTGCAAAGCCAATAGTATTTACTATCTGGTCTTTTACATTTAAAAATGTTGCCAAACCCTGGCCTAATGTTATCTTTTTGGTTGTTTCCTAAGTTTTTGTTCTGATGTATGTTATAAATGCTTGAAATTCATTCATTCTCTGGTTCATTTATTTGTCAAATGTGTTTTGATCATAGTGGTAAGAAATCTTAGCTTAGGGTCTGTGGACTCAGAAGAGAAAGGATGTGACCAAAGACCATAGGCTTAATTAAAAGAAACATTCTGTGAACTTGCATTGGTCAGGGTTCTTACCTGCAAATAACAGAATCCACTAACTCAAGCAGAAAGGGATTCGTTAAGAGTTTAGATAACTCTCAGAATTGTTGGGAGGGCTAAAGAAAAGATTCTAGGTGGACTTGCAGAAACAAAGTCCCCAAACCATCTCCAGAACAAGCCACCAAGGCAGCTGCTGCCTTTGCCACAGTCAGAAAGTTGCAGAACCAGGGAGTGGAGCCATTGCTGCCAGCTCCAGAAGTACATTGCCCATACAGCCCATCCTGTGAAAGGATACCCCACCCTGCCTCGGCCCTGGCTCTCTCCCTTGCTGATTCACATGAAAGCCTAATTGGGAAAGCCCAATTCATGTGCAGAGCCTAGCTGCAAGGGAGTCTGAGAAGGGTTCCTAGGTCTCCGGTTCCTGGGTATTGATCCACAGCCACACAGCCACCCCTCAGTAGTTTTGCCTTGAAAGATAAATACAGAGTGTTAAACTCCTTTACTTCTATAATAAATTTGAAAACCAAAGGCATTATTCAATAAGCATAGCAAATGAGATTGGCCTAGAGTACCCAGGAGAGTAGGCATAGATGGTATGAAGTCATTCGCAGACCCATCTCCCAATCTCAGCTATTTATCTCTTAAGGCTCCAGTGACACTTCCTTCAGGACGCCTTTCAAAAATGGAAGTCTCTCTCCTCTGCATTCCCCAAATACTTTACCTACCCACTCTCCAAGAAGTTATGATATTCTTCTTCATATGATAGTTATGTGCTTACATGTTTTTTTGTCCATGTCTTTTTTTTAAACTTTTTTTTTTTTAAGTAAGAGAACACTGTTGATACCATTGAGGAATCTTTCATTCTCCTTTTTAATTCCATTAAAGTCCCTTCTTCCCAGAGACAAATAGTATAGTTAATTTCTTTCCATATTTTTTCAACTTTTACTACATATGTGTGTCAATGCACAATACAGAGTGTCGTTTATGAGTTTATCTAAATGCTCTCCCACCAGATGTATCGTTTTGTAACTTGCTATGTTTTTGAGATGGATCCATGTTGCTTCATCGGGCTCTACTTCATTCATTTTCAGGTCATATGAGATGACATTGTACAAACAAACTACAATTCATTTATCCATTTCCTGCTGATGGCCATTCAGCCTGTCTTCCAGTTTTTTCTTTTTATAAACATTGCTACAATCAGCAGCTTTGTCCTTCCTGGACTCATGTGTGAGATTTCTCTAGATTGCTGTCCAAGATGGTTGCTTCAGTTCCTACCAGCTCTACGTGGAAATTTTCATTCCTCCGTTTTAGCTAATACTTGATATTATCAGACTTGTATACTTTTGCAGTCCAATGAGTGTATTATTTAAATTTGCATTTGCATTGTTTTAATTTGCATATGTCTGATTATTAGTGAGGTTGAGCATCTTTTCATTTGTTTATTGGTTATTCAGGTTTTCTGTAACATGCATATAAATAGCGTGTGTACACGCGCATTTGTATGTATGTATGTGTTCTGTTGGGTTGTCTTTTATTTGTTGGAGTTCTTTATATATTCTGGATACAGACCTTTGTTATATGTGGTGCCATTATTTTCTCCCAGCCTGTCATTGTCCTTTTTCCCTTCCGTCCTTTGAATCTTCTGACTTGGTTTTGCTTCATGCAAATGCTTGATGAAGGCAGAATGATGCTTCTCCACCGGGTGCCCCATGACTCAGAACGTCAGTATCTGTATCAGTAAGAAAACCCTAAATCCCTTTAGCCACTGTACCTTGAGGTGAGAACAGAATTCCTTTCCTTTCTCCCTACCTCATACATCTTTCCATATCTAGGTGAATTCTTTTCTTAGAACTGGTGTAAGAAAGTACCACAAACTGGGCGGCTTAGAAAACAGAAGTTTATTTTCCCATATCATTTCAGTCTCTGCCTCATCTTTGCACAGCCTTCCCTTTTGTGTGTCTCTGTGTCTTCTCCTTTTTTGTTTCGTATAAAGACAATCAGAATTGGATTTAGGGCCCACCTTAAATCCAGGATGATCTCATATCAAGATCCTTAACTTAATTACGTTTGCAAAGACGCTGTTGCTAAATGAGGTCACATTCACATACACTGGGAATTAGGACATGGGCATATCTTTTGGCGGCTATTCAACCCCTTTGGAAAACTCCACAAATCCCAGAGAATGACTGTGTGTGAGCGGGGTGCGATGTTGAGAGGGTATAGAGGAGGAAGAGTACATTCTAAGAGAGGCAGTATATTCTGTGAGGTGCCATTCCCCCAGAAAGGAGTGGCTGTACGTGTTGGGCATATAGTTTGTCACATTTTCCATCTATTCAGAGTCCCAGAAAACAGGCAGTGGGAATCAAGGAAGGTACCCCCTTAGGTGAGCAGGTGTAAGCCAGGCAGAACCTTTGAAGTGGCCATCAACCTGTCTCCCTGCTGTGGAGCTGAGCAGGTGACTGTACCTTTGCAAAAGTGGGCCAAGATTGGACCGAGGGTAGGCTACACTGTGTGTTAACAGATATTAAACTTGTATAGATCCTGCCCTTTTGAAGATAAGTAAAGGGAAAACAAACAGGACCCACAGAAAAAATAGAGCAGAACCAAGGAAAAAAGGAAAAAGGATAGTACTAAAAACCCTCATTATTTGTAGAGTCCATATTTGTGCATTTACCCACTCACTAACATTTTTGTAACCCCAAAACAATACTCATAGCCCTTTGACAGTGATCATGGCATGAGGAGAGCAGTAGAGAATTTGTGCATGTCCCCAGGTGAGCTAGAACAAGGTGACCTCTGCCTTATTGTTTCATCTCATACTATAAACAAGTGCTTTTTTTTTGCAGTCTACTTGGTGCCACTTTTTTTGAATTTTTGTGCTTTTTCTTGGTGATTTTGCTGTTTGAAATGGTCACCAAGCATAGTGCTGAAGTGCCTAAGCACAGGAAGGCTGTGATGTGCCTTATGGAAAAAATACATGTGTTAGATAATCTCCCTTCAGGCATGAGCTATAGTGCTGTTGGCCGTGAGTTCAATGCTAATGAGTCAACAATGTATATGAAAGAAGGTGTCTTTAAACAGGGACACACATGAAACAAGATTAAGTATTGATCGGTTTTCGAAAACGTGACCATAGGCTTGCAGGAACCCAATTTCTCCTAGGAGCAATAGTTCAGTGTTTGCTTAATGCGTATTTGCAGCAACTTTATAGACTGTAACCACCATGAACAATGAGAAGCAACTGAATCTGAAGAAAGAGCCCACCCCCGAGGTTTAGGAGCCAGTGGCAGGAAGTTGGCACCCTCAAATTGAAAGCGGACGCATTCTCTGCGCAGCCGAAGCCAGCGTTCCTCAGTGGAGGACAGTCTGAGATGAAATGACAAGATGGAAATGAAGGTGGAACGTAGGGAAGGATTATAAGAAAACTGTAAAAAAAATTGCAGGATCAAAATCCACATAACGCACAGCGAGAAGCAAAAATTGTGTCCAACAATAGATTAGTTAAATAAATGCTAATATAGTGAAATATATATGATTCCTTGATTAAGGTATCGTGTATTATTTGTTGACTTAAAAGAAGTAAGGACAAAAGCAGGATTTAAAATAGTATGAGCATATAATAAATTCTCAAAAAAATTTTTTTTTAAAAAGGTATACATGCTTACTTAGAAAAAGGTCTGGATGACTATATGAAGGTATTTAAGATGGGATAAAAGTTACTTTTAGTATATAACATGCATATATTTCTGTAGTGTTTGCTTTTTTACAAAAAAATGTGTGGATGTATTACTTGAGTTAAAAAAATTAAAGTGGGGATAAGGAGTAAAAGGCATTACTAATGTGAACTGTGGGGAAGCATTTGCTCTTCTGTTCTCTCATAGCTCCTGGTCCTACCTGACTGGCAGCATTCACCACAATTATGTCTGTGTCCATCTCCCTCTTCAGACTGTAAACCATCTGAGGGCAGTCTTTGTATTTCTAGAAGCTGACACAGTGGGCAGCTTGTGTGAGATGCTCAGGGCATTCTTGAGGGGAGAAGTGGCGGGGGTGCAGCACCTGGCCTGGGGTCGCATCAGAAAGCTCTGCCCCTGGTTATCCTCCTGTTTCTTGGGCCTGCCTCGACCCTTCCCCTCCTCTAGCCCAGGCTTCTTAGAATGGGAACTGTGGCACGTGGGAGGGTCCAGTGAAAGCAGGATAACAAAGAACTAATGAATTTGAGCTCATTCATTTGGGTGGACCAGAAATGTTGAGAAAGATTCAGAAAGTTCAAGGCTTTTGAGAAAACCTTTTAAGTTTTGGATGGAGATGTAAGAGATGGAGGTAATTCTGCGGGGTTCTACAGAGATCTGCTATGTTGGCGTCAGCTCAGCACAGCTCCCCAGGGTCAGTCTGGGGTACACAGGCGTCCTGCTGGCCAGTTGAACAGTTTCCTTCTCAGAGCTTAAGTCAGGGAAAGAAAGCTGTGTCTCTGTTGAAACGGTGTCCTTGTTCACAGAAGTTCCTGGAGCTGGACAGATCCCGGCTGAGATCTGGAGAAGGATTTGATAAAAGCTATAAATGCTCCCACTCATGTGTGCCAACGCCAATTTAAAAACCAGCTTTGCAGACACAATCAGGAGGCCTTAGAAAGAAAGAAGCAGGCAGGAGCGAGGTCTGTGCACTGACTCATCTTTCCCCTAGGGGCAGTGACACAGGGCTCTGACGTTTTCTGAGGCTGCAGCCCCCGGAGACAACAGGTGGGAGTGAGGTCCCAGGAGGCTCTGGGGCAGCCTTGGATGGAACTCGCTGCTCCTGGCAGCCCATGTGTGATGGAAGAGAGCCTGCGAGGTGAATAGGAGTGAGGTCCTCGCCATCTCCTAAGCCTCAGAGGAAGAGACCTCATGTCTCGCTCTGTGAGCAGTCAGAGAAATTTCCTTCGTAAACAAAACAAACATGAGCTGACGTGGCGGAGGCCCCAGAGACAGGCTGGGTGGCCCTTTCTTTAGCTTCTCTTCATGTGTTTCTCCAGGGGGCAGGTTGTGGAACCTTTTCAGCGGCCTGGAAAGCCGCCTGTGGGTCTCATCATCTTATCTGGTTAACCGAGCACATTGCCTCTTGGTGGTGGCGAGGGCTCTGTTGTTCTTGGAAAAGAGGCTGTGAGCCTTTTAGACCTTTGTTCACACAGACAAGTGGCTCAACGGAACCCAGAACCCAGAATGATGGAACAGGTGCTCCTTGGTGAAGGCAGGCTGTGCGGTGTGGTGGGCAGAACCCCTATAGGGTCAGAAAGCAGCTCCAAGTTTTGAGCCACCCACCCAACAACTAGCTGGGTGGCCTCCCTCAAGTCCTCACTTCACTGGGCCTTAGCTTCCCTATCTTTTGCTCCAGAAGGTCAAGCTGGATGATTTCTGGAGTCTCTACTAGCCGTTTGATTCCACGAACCAGTGAAGGGAGGGCTGCGGTGGTGGGGGTTTCCTTCTGAGGCCCCTCCTTCCCTGCCCTCATTCTCTGACTCCCCCCTATTTTATTTCCAAAGCTGAAATCCCAGGCCTTTTTATGGAGCTGAGGAAGATGGTGCTTGTCTCAGCTAGAAGACTGGGGCCAGAAAACACTGCCATCCATCACATTCTCATTGTCACTTTAGAAGGTCCCAGAAGGTCAACTTCCAATTGCTTCTCAGGACAGAGTCTTGTTTGTATTGCTTGGGGACTGCCCATTCACAGAACTCGTGGAAAAATACCCCTTGTCCTCTCCAAGAAGAGGTGATAAGAAATGTATTATTTTGAAGGTAGACAAGAAGTAGCAGGTTGGAGAATATTATGATCCCTTAAAGTTCAAGTATGGGATGTAAATATTTTTAAGTGTTGAGTACATCCCATTTATTTTATTTATCTTTGATTGAGGATATCTTGTCTATTTTCAGGAAGGATTTGTGGCTGAGGTACAAGGGGTGGCTTTTGATATGAAAATGTGTATTGTGACTCCCTGAATGGAGTGTGGGAGAGGGGCTGGGTTGGCCCCCCGCTTGGCGGAGGAGGAGCCTCTGTATGGGTCCAGCCCAGCCGGGAGCTGCACCCGAGGAAGCTGCGAGGCGTGAAAGGGTGCTTTTAGGAAAGTCTGGATCAGACATGATGTTATAGGAAAAAATGTAGCGTCTGAGGAAACAGCGCATGAATAGAGAGAAAGCCGAGAGACGGGGCCGGGAGGCAGAGAGGACATAAAGCAGATTGTCATCGGGAGCTGGGGAAAGGGGCTGTCTGGCAGCAAGGGCTGTGCCACTGACTGGAGGGAAAACGGCAAAGGATGCTCTGCTTTCCCAGAGAAGGCCGAGCA
The DNA here is from genome assembly GCF_902729225.1 of Pteropus medius. Taxonomy (NCBI): domain Eukaryota; kingdom Metazoa; phylum Chordata; class Mammalia; order Chiroptera; family Pteropodidae; genus Pteropus; species Pteropus medius. Next base: position 1,663,080 of record NW_024352783.1, read on the forward strand.
TCTGGGTAGAACAGTTGCAGGATGGATAATGATGCCAAGAGTCAGGCCTGCACATCTCTGAAGCATGAGGATAGGCAGCTTCAGACGGCCACTGCCCCTTGGTCTGTGCCCAGCAGGAAAAGCCTTGCCCGTGCAGGGCTTGTACCCTCCCATCTTGACCTCCAAACCTTTGGGGTGGGAGACAAGGAAACACAAGAGGAGGAAAGGGAACCATCTTGTCCGAGATGACCCCTTCTGGAAAGGACTGAGAGAGGTGGAATCTCTCCCCCTTTGTCCCGTCTATGTGTTTCTCCAGGGAGCAGGTTGCAAGTGAAGAGGGACAGGTGCCCTATCTTGGGCGACAGGCAGTTTCCTGCAGTGCTTGAGAGTGTGGACAGTGGGCTCACACTACCAGCCTCAAACCTGGCTTTGCCATTGTCTAGGTGACATGGGGTAGGTTACTCTTTGCGCCTCAATTTCCTCACCTGGGAAAGGGGGTAAATGCTTATGTTAAAGGAATATGAGGATGAAGTTAATTATTTTTTAAAACAGCTTCATTGAGGTACAATTCACATGCCATATAATGCACCCATTTAAAGTATACAGTTCAGTGTTTTTAGTATATTCAGAGTTGTGCAACCATCACCACAATCAAATCTCATCACCCCAATAAAGAAATGCTGTACTCGTTAGCTGTCTCTTTCCATTTCTACCCATCCAGCTACTCCCTTTCCCAGCCCTAGGCAACCACTAATCTACTTTTTTGCCTATATAGATTTACTTCTTCTGGGCACTTCATGTAAACGGAATCATGTACTATGTGATCTTTTGTGACTGTCTTTCATTTAGCACACTGATTTCCAGATTCACCCATGTAGCAGCATGTATTAGAACTTCATTCCTCTTTTATGTCTGAGTAATATTCCATTATATGGATATACCATATTTTATTTATCCATTCATCAGTTGAAGGTCATTGGCTTGTTTCTGCTTTTTTTGGCTAGTATGAATAATGCTGTTAAGAATATTTGTGTGTAGGTTTTTGTGCGGGTATGTGTTTTCATTATTCTTGGGTATATACCCAAGAATTCTTGGGTCATGTGGTGACTCTGTGTTTCACTTTTTTGAGGAACTGCCAAACTGTTTCCCAAAGTGGCTGCGTCATTTTACATTTCCACCAGGACTGCACGAGGGTCCCACTTTTTCCATACCCTCTCCAGCACTTTTTTGATGTTAGCCATCCTAGTGAGTATGCAGTGGTATTGCATTATGGTTTTGATTTTCATTTCCCTGATGACTAGTGAGTGATGTTAAGCTTCTTTTCATGTGCTAATTGGCCATTGGTATATCTTCTTTAGAGCATATCTGTTCAGATCCTTTGCCCGTTTAAATGGATAAGTTATCGGAAGTGTTTGAAGGAAGGCCTTGCATGTGGGAAGCGCTGTGTAAGTTACTGTTAGGGTGAGTGCCCAGGACTTGGCATGACCAGCTTCTTACCTACCTTTGCTAAGGATTGGCAGGAGCAGTGCGAAGGACGGTGTTACATAAATGGCCGACCAAGCATGTGGATGTGGGTGGCTTTACATTTTCTTCAAATAGTTCCCCACTTGGGGAGAGGCTAAAACATTTGCCACCCCACCACAGGCCAGATGCCCACCAGACCGTTTCCAGTTGGATTTTCCCCAGGTCCCTATGATGAGGGACTGGCCAGCCCACCCCTGGCTGCCTTTGGCGATGACTTCAGTGCTGCTCAGGATTTGGATTCTGTTCACTCAAGAGGCTGCTTGTGGGGGTGTTGGCTGGCACATGCAGTGTTGATGAGGGCCCCATCAAGACATCCCAAGTCCTGCCTCACCCTGCTCTGTTGAGTCCCAGCAACTTATCTGATGCTGCGGTTCACCGTGCTTACATCATTCTCATGCCGTTCCATACCAACTGCTTGCTGCTCAGGTGGCTGTTTGGTTCAGTATAAGCTTTCCTTTTCATTTTCTTCTGCTTAAAAATATTCAGATTTTCCAAAGAGTCAATCAGTCCTTTGTAATGACTGATCAGAGGTTTGGTTTGCCCTCAGGGTTTCAAGTACAGCAGGTCCTCAAATAATGTTTTGTTCAATATGGTTATAACACTAATGAGAAAAAAATCGATTCCCAGCCAGGGCCACTGTCTGTGCGGGGTGTACACATTCTCCCCATGTCAACCTGTTTTTTCTGGGGATTCTGGTGTCCTCCCACATCCCAAGACTGTACACATGAGATGAATCGGCATGTCTATATTGTCCAGTAAGAGTGAGTGTGAGGGTGTGTGTGAGTAACCCTGCAGTGGAAGAGCATCCTGTCTAGGGTGGGGTCCCTACTTGTCCCCTGAGTTACCTGTCTAGGGTGGGGTCCCTACTTGTCCCCTGAGTTACCTGCTGGGATGGGCCCCAGGCACCCTCGACCTTGAACTGGAATAAGCAGGTTGGAAAATAATGATCTTACTGGTTTTTATTCCTCTTTCTCAACATTTATTTTAATATTTGGTATTAGAAGTGTTTTAAGCCTTTATTTAGAAGTTTGGTAATGTTTTTGTGACCAGAAACATGCAGTAGGAACTTAACCCTTGTTTATACCCATTGGCCTGTGGTAAATAAAATTAGTTTTGTTATACATCCTTTCACTTAATCTCACAGTTTCCAAGAACCTGTCGACGTTAAGTGAGGACGTATTTGACTCTCTCTGGAGACCTGCCCGAAGCCTCGAGAGGGGGATATGATCAGGGACCCTGAGAATTAAGCCACCAGACTATATGTTATCCTGTTGGGTGGGACCAGGAGGGAAGTTGGCTCTGTTTCAATACAGGGCCATGTAGGGTGAGGCAAAATTAGTATGCAAGTGGTTCAGATGGACACATTGGAAAGATAGCTAGATATCATAATTAAAATTCCCACGAGGGATGATCTGGTCATTCAGTGAACTGGATTCCTGCAGCCAATGTGTTAATGACTATACTCGTGATTCGAAAAGGACAGTTTTCTCCTTTTTTTCGTAGAGGCCATTTACATTCAGGTTCTAGTTCCCCGTGACTTCCACTTTTTTCTCCTAGAGCTAGCGCCTCCCCAGCTGCTCCTTCCCCTCACTCTACCTGGGGTAATGTTTTCTTCCACAGTATAATTTCTGGCAATTGCACCTCGTCCTCTTTTTGATTTCCTTCCCCATCTTCTCTGTTAATCCATGCTTGCTCAAAGTGTGCTTCCTCGGTGATTCCTCCTCTCAGTTCAGGCACTGCTTTTCTCTCCGGCACCTCTCAGCATTTCTATGCATACCTATGATTATTATTGTTTGAACTCTGGGATAATTTGTACTTGCTGTCATGCACTCTGCAGAGGCGCTGCTGCCTCCCACTTCTGTGCCTGTGAAGAATGTGGTCTGCAGCATCCCCCATCTGGTCAGCCACACCAAGGTCCCAGCCCAGGGTTTGCAACTCTGGTTAGTAACACATTTACCCTTGGACACTGCAGAACAGCTTCCCTTCCACTTCCACAAAATGCCTTTCCCCCTCCCCTGCCCCGGACTTTTCTTCCCCAGGCAATTGCACTTCCTTCCTCAAACCAGGCTTCCTGTGACCATTTCCAGCTCTCTCGATGTCTCAGTCACCTCCCCTGACACCCTCCAATTTGTCTGTGACCCTCTTCTTGATGTGGGAAAGCTGAAATATGACCCAGTCAGTGCCAGCAGGGTATTATCTTTCTCCATCTGTATGTATTTGGGGTTCTATGGAGTTAGTTTCAAAATTACGCTTTTTTTAGTAGCAACACTCCCTACTACCCTCCAAAGTCCCCTCAAGTTTGGTTCATAACTAGCAAATAGTGACTTGGATGGGAGGCTTTGAGGTTGGGTCAGTGGCTTTAATTTTCCAATGATACTCCTGACCAGATGACGGGGCTGCTGTAAAGTCTGACCTAGAGAAATGAGTAGGTCTCAGGAGTGTTTCACACCAAAGAGTGGGCAGGTTGTCAAGGCATAACCCCAGCCCTGCAATCTTGTGCTTTTGTTTCTGATTAAACTTTTTTATTGTTTTATTTCTCATGTTACAAAGGCAATGCCTGTTAGTTGTAGAAAAATTAGAAAATAATAGCTTAGGAAAAAAAGAAGAAAATGCAAGTAACAGTTAATCCCACCAGCCTGAGCAGCTGCGTTAACACCTAGAGGTTCTGTCGCCTTGTAGACCTTTTTCTACCTGCGTATGTTTCTATAATATGCAGTCACACGACTTTTCACTTAATATATTGTTGTCATCTTTCCATGTTATTGAATAGTCTTCTAACCTGTCGTTTGTGTGGCTATGTGGTATTGCATCTGTGGATGTACCATGACTCAGTTAATCAGGCATTTAAATTTGGACGTTTGGGCCGTTTTCAGATTTGTTTGCACTCTAAGCTTTGCTGTGTTGAGCATCCTTCTAAGTTGACCTTGTGCCATTCTCATTATTCCCTAAGGATAAGTTCTAGATGTGGGATTGTTAGATCAAAGAATAAGCAGCTGTTAAGATTTTTGATACATGTTATATCGTTGTTCTCTCCAAAATGCTTGTGACTGTTTCCTCATATGTATCGAACATTAGTTACTCTAAAAAATGTTGACCAACTTGGAAGACAGAAAGTGGTATTTGGTTGTTTTAATTTGTATGTTTTTGAAAACTAACAAGGAAGGTTGTTAAGTTTTTTTAAGTTTAGATTTCGTGTATTACTTATTGTGGTATTCATACCTTTTTTTTCTTAATGAATTCTTTATATATTAAAGACCATAACTTTCCATCTTTTGTCTCTCAGGTTGTTATTGATTTCATTGTTATTTAAATTTTAAAATTTGTTGTGGTGTTGTTTGACAAATGAAGTTTAAAATTGCCATATATTCAAATATGTGCTTTACAGTTTTTGCCTGTAGAAAGGCCTTCTCGACCTCAAGATTATATAAATATTGACTTAAATTTCCTTCCAGTAATTTTTGCAGTTTCACTTTTTACATGTAAACTTTTAATCTGTCTGAAATATCTTGGTAGAGTATAACTATTATACTTCTCAAATGGTGAACTAGTTGCCCTAGCACAACTTATTACTTACTCTGTCCTTTTTCCCCCAGTTCTCCCCCATGTTATGAAATAAAGAGTTCTTATTTTAGACTTTCTATTTGATTAAATTCTCTCTCTATTCTCATGCCAGTTTACACTGTTTTGATTCTTGTGGCTGATGACACGCTTTAAGACTTTGGGAAGCTTTGTAAATGGCACAACACCACACAAAAAGCAAACAATTGTTCAAATTGTTATTCCAAATATTTGAGTATATTTACAATTATTGTCCTCTTGGTGAAAGTAAATAATCTGTATTTTTTTAAACTTTTTTCCAGGGATCCTGAGTATAACCAGCAAGCGCTCAGGTCTGTTGGTAGTGTTTGGCTTGTGCCCTGTCCCTAAGCCTTTCTTGCATAGTGCCCGGTACCCAGGAGACGCAGGTCTGTGTCAGCAAGGGTCCTTCAGTTCCACCGCATCTCTTAATCACATCCCCTTTTCTTAAAAATCAGCAGCCCCGCTCTGCTGACTCATGTTCTCTGACTCCTAGAAACTTTTCTTCCATAATTGGGTGTGCCGGGCACAGTCCTTGCTTTTTCCTTCGTGAGGTGGGGATTTCAGGGTGGAAATGTGGTAGAGGACATGGAGCTCGAGCGAGGCAGGGATACCCCTTCCTCACTCCCGTTGCTGGGCTGTTGCCATGACAGTTGGTCGGACAGACATGTCCTGCCTGGGCTCTCCTCCCTCCGGCTTCTCTCCGATTCCACTTCCTGAACTCAGAGGGAACGTGTGGGTGGGAAGCCTGCTGGGTGGTCTGCCCAGACTTCCAAGGGATCTTTGGCCACACCCAGGACCTACGATGGGCCTGTGCCGCCCTCAGACCACACTCAGCCATGCTTTCTTTTCCAGTGATGCTGACATTGATAGAGACAATGAGGAGGAGCCGGTAATGACCAGGCAGCAGCCGGAGGATAAAGTAGAAATCCTGCAGAGGTCTCCTGTTCACGGATCATAGTTTCATTACTGACCACCTACCTACTTTGTGCCCTAAATGATAGTAGATGCTGTGGGGAGTTAAAAGAAAACCACTTTTCAGTGCTTGCCCTCATCTTGTTAGCCACAGCACTAGTCAAGTGGTTGAGCTTCCAGCTCCCAGACGCTGGGACCTGACTGCCTTGGTTCGAACCCTGATTCTGCCACTACTTTGATACTTGGACCAGTGACCTAACTTTTCTGTGCCTCAGTTTCCTTATCTGTCAAATGGGAATGATGCTTCCTGGGGTTGATGTGAGGTTTAAATGAGTTAGTACATAAGAATATTTTACAGTGCCGGGCACATGCTGCGTGTGTGCCGTTGTTATTGTGGTTGCATACGTGCATGTCTTCCCTGCACCTCCCGTGTGTTGCAAGCTCCGTGAGAGCCTTCTTTCCATTTTTTCCACCATCACTCAACCTTCCAAAGAATGATGCTCAGTAAATATTCACTAATGTGAACTATTATTACCCTTTATTGTGCTGGGCTCATTGTCACATTTTCTGATCTAATCTTCAAATTAGGTGTTTGAAGAGCCTTTAAGTTAGGTGTTCTGTCTATTTTACAGATGAGAAACCTGAAGCTCAGGGAAGTCTAAGTAACTTGCCAAAGGTTGTCCAGCCTACACGTGCCAGGGCTGAGAGTCACCCACAGTCAGCCTGACCCCAAAGCAGAATCAAGAAGAATTTAAGGAATTTAATAGGCCCTAGTGACATGGGTGACCTAGAGGTAAAGGGCAGTCAGGATGGGAGATGAGTGGACCTCATGTCTTTGGTTTGTGAAAGAAATGAAAAGCAAGGGGATATGGAAAACCTCTGGCATGTGAAGGGGCTTGGACACTCGCTTTGGCCCCCAGGGGTGCCCTTGCCTGGCCCACTCTTGCTTGCCTGGCTCAGGGTCTTGGAACTGTGAGGAAGGGTTCTTGGAAGGAGGAGAGCTTGGGATTCCATTCCTACAACTGGTAGGAGGTCTGTGGTCAGAGGGTGTGGTGGGAGCCATAGGGGACAAGCACACACCGGGAAGCATCCAGCATGTCGGAAGTTATGGCCTTAAGAGCATCTCACTGTGGCAGGCCAGCTAGAGGGGGCTTGTGTTTAGGCAGTGGAGAGCCAGGATGATGTTTATGTGAGGAGATGATGAGCTCATTTTCACCTGGATGGGTGGGGCTGTGCGGCAGGCAGCCGTGTGTTCCATGTACATCCTGAAGAAGGACCTGGGAAAGTCAGCCGTGGGTGGAGGAAGTGGGAGGAAGGAGGCCTCAGAGGAGATGGGAACAGAGAGGCGGGCAAGGGCTAGATGTGTGAGGCCAGAGAAGGAGTGTGAGTTTTATTCCAAGTGTAAAGGGAAGCTGAGGGTATGTGTGTTGAGCTGAGGTGTGATATGATCCTGTTTATGTTTTCGTAAGATCACCGTAGGAGGCAGAAGGAAGACTCAGGAGTTTTTAGGCCAGAGATGATGGAGGCTTGGGTGTAGATGGGGTGATGGAGAGAAATGGGAACGTTTGGGATCCTTGTGGGAGGTGGTGCCACCAGCACTTGGTGACCTACTTGTAGAAGGAAAAGGGAAGAAATGATCCCAAGTCCTTCTCAGATGGTTGTGCGACTCCAAAGCTTGTTGGAGGACACAGGTCCTGTGGAGAAGGGTGAGAGCAATGGCTTCTATGTCCCCAGTTTGTGGCCCTGGGGAGCATGGTACAAGCTGGGGAGCAAGATGTTCAGAAGGGGTGGCAGATGCAGAGGAGAAGGGACCAGGCTCTACTGCCTGATTTCCCTGGATGTACTCAGCTGCCGCTGGGACCACTTGGTCTTAAAAACCACTGAGCGCTCAGCGGGCCAGAGAGGAAAGTACCAGGTACTGGCAACCCAGCCCTGGGGAACGGTGGAAAATCTCCTGAGAAAATATGCTACCACCAATGATTTTACTAATGATACATGAGAGGCTTGTGGTGCAGTTAATCTTCCTAGGAATCAGGAAGAGAAAGTTTAAGTTCATCTAAGGTATCCTAGGCTACCCTGGCCTCTGCGGTTCAGGAGCAGGCGCTTCTGATCCAATCCACCCCCTCCAGAACCTTCCTGTGGTTCACCAGTGAAGTGGGAGGGTATTGAAGGATGAGCCCTGAACACGATGATCCTGGCGGTCAGCCCTGGACCGAGGGAACAAGCCGGAGGGAGGTGGAGGTGGCCCCCTAGCCTGACGTCTTGGCCCCTGAATTTCTCCTTGTCCCCACTGCACAGTGAAGGTACTGCCCCTCATCCTCTCTCATATCCACCCCTTGCCTCAGATTCCCTTTTTTAGACTAATGTTCTTTGTCAAAAGTTATGGCTGCACCTGGATGTTTTTCTTGGATACAGTTTTTAGAAGGAGGAAGAACCCAGGGTCGTTGGCATGGCTCTCCCTTTGGTATACTACCAGGGAGTCCTTCTCCCCATCCTTCAAGGCCTCTAGAATGTCCTAGTCCTGCCCCATTTGCAGGGCTGCCTGGCTGAAGTTCACCTAAACTGAGTGCAGAGTCCTGACCAACATCAGAATCTTCCTGGAATTTCCAGGCACTGAGAGAACAGAAAGAAATGGTCCCTAGAGTTCAAAAATATCCCATTTGACATTTATTCGAGGTGCTATGGAACAGAAGAAAGAGAGTTTCAAAATGAACCATGGGGCCTGCAGCCCCATCTTGGATGTTGCCCTGAGTGACCGGGCCAGGGCCTCCTTCTTTGCTTGCAAAATCAGGGGGCTGGCTCTCATCTCCAGGCCTCTTTCTGCAGTAATACTATCCCGTGCCGTGCTTACTTTCATTACCTAGTCCAGCAAAAAAGCGAGGGCCGAGATTAACACCCTCAGTTACGTCTTTGCAGAGCTCAGACCTGAGGAAATTGAAAAACACTCCAGCCAACGTGGAACTGGGTTTACAGTGCATCCATTGGAGACGCAAGTGGGCCTCATTAAAAGGCACTTTGCCTGGAAGGCCCCAGAGGGCCAGTCCACTTGGAGAGAAGAGCAGAGTCAGAAATGGAGGCGGACACGCCGAACCGCCTGATGCAGTGGAAAGAATGCTGAACTGTGAGTCTCAGCTGGGCCTTCTGGGCTGACTGCTGTCTCTCACTAGTTACTTTTCTTCCCCTGGTCACTTTTCCTCTCTAGGAGGAAATAGTCCCTTGAAGTGCCTGCATTCTGAACGACCTAGTGAATTTCATCACGTCTAAGGTTCTTTTGAGTGCATACAGTAAAAGGAAAAAAATCGATGAAATCAGGAATGCTCCCGAACCATGTCCCACTCAGCATCTGCCCCCGAATATCTGCGGACTCTGAGTTGTCTGTTCTTGTGTTTTCTACTCTGTCCCCTCCCACGCTGCAGTTTTAGATGCTCATGTGCAGCTGGTGACTATTGAGTCACCCCAGCTGCCTGGCCAGTGGTGGTTTTAGGGATGGCAAAATGTAGAAAAATGTGCATTTCAGGATTGATGACATCTCAGTCCAATAAAGAGTTTGAAAGCTGGGACCTCACCGGGCCAGTGATTGTGTCTGTACCTCCTTCAGTGATCCCGTTGCTGGAGCATCAGTTCTAGAAGAAGGTGCCTTGTTTGGGAGCGTGCTCTTGGCGTGCCAATGCTCAGAATCTCTGAGAAGTTATGTCATTGTGCCTGAAAGCCATTAAGGGCTTACTTGGACACCCATGATGGGAGCCTGGTGACTCCTGGGTCAGGCTGGTCAATGGCTGTCTCTTCTGCTCTCTATCTTGACGTGAGTCAGCCAGCAAGTTTGGATTTCTCACCTCTGGGAGGCAGGTGGTAGGGTGGGAAGGACAGAGCCTTTTGGGTGGGACAGACATGGCTTTCCTCTCAGCTCTGCCATTCCCATAGGTCAGCTCTTAATGTGCTGGTCCCCTCTTCATGGCTGTAAGACGGAAGTAACCCTGAGGACGGAGGGAGGTGGCAGGGAGACCCTGTCCCCTCCCTTTCCTAGGTGTTAGGGAAGATGATCAAAGATTGAGTAGGTGGCTCAGTCCCTGTCCACCAGGAGTTTCCGATCTTGTTTGGAGACCTCTCTGTCCCCCAAAGCCATAGCTGGTTGGCCAGCTGCCCAGGAGGGGACAGCTCTTACTCGCTGCCCCTCAAATTCAACTACCCAGAGCTGAATCTGTCTGCTTTCCCAGACCTGCTCCCACTCTGGGTTTTCCCTTTGGTCCCTGACATCTCTTGGACCCTAAAAACCTCAGGGCATCCCGGATGCTTCCCACTTCCTCAAGCACTGGCATACGACCCCAGGTGTGCCCAACCACCCCTCCAGTGGGGTTTCCTCCTCCTTTCCCCCTTCCCCACCCTGCTTCAGGCTCCCAGCCCACACCTGAATGGCCTCTAGGCTCCACACTATCCCACTCAAGTTTGTAACATCTCGTGGCTCAAGGGATGTTCTTGCCTATTTTGACGAGCATTGTATCCCGATTATCTTAGTGTCTTGGACTCTCTTCTCTCGTTAATTTTCAGGCTAGGCTTACATCTACCCAGGACCTTTTCTGTCCTCCTTCTGCCTGAGGCTGGGTTAGGTGTCCTCCCTCTGTCCTTTCCCTGAGTCCCTGTGTGTGTTACAATTATGGTCTCCTAGTTATTCCTCCATACTGCCAGGCACACTCATGCCTCAGGGCCTTTGTACTGGCTGTTTCTTCTCCTGAAATGTTCTTCTCTTGTATATCTACATGGCTCACACTGTAACTTCTTTAAGGTCTTTACTCACATGTCACCTACTCATTGAGGCCTCCATGACCACCACTCCATGATTTAAAAATCACAACATTCCTCTCCGACACCCAGCACACCTTATCCTCCTTTCCTGCCTTATTTTTTTTCATAACACTTATCATCCTCTTACATGCTATACGATTTCTTTTGTGCCTGTCAATTGTCTCTTAAGTCACTGGCAACAGGGAATTTTGTCTGTTTGTTCACTGCTGAATTCTCTGTGCCTGGCAGGTAGGCTTTCAATAAATATCTGCTGAATGAATGAAGTACATTTACTCCATTTTTAAATGGTCCATTTTGGCTTCTTCTCCACTAGGTTCTGGCCTCTTGGGGTGCATGGCCAGGTTGTTTGTCTTTGTTTTGGCCATAGTATTTCCTCGATTGCTTTTTGATGGATGAATGATTATCTCAGCCTCTCTGAATTCTCTCTCTAAATAGAAATCTGAGCATGGCACTTTGGTCCTTGAAAGACCAGTTTTTTGGGTGCTTTCTCTATAGCACCCGCTCAATCCTTTATCACTTAGCCAGGTACCTGTTTTTCTCCTCTCTCCCAGTCCCACACACTCACACTCTGGGTTCCCCATTCCCTTACTTTGTCCACTAACAAGCTGTGTGCTTTCAGCAAGCTGTATGAACATTATACGTTTCCACCTCCAAGCCTTTGCTCCTGCTTTTCCACCTGCCAGCAATGCCCTTGGCCTCTTGGAGAACTCCTGAGTCCCTCGCTTGCTTTGAACCCTTATTCCCTGCGCACACCCCGTAGTCTCTTTCCTCTAGCAGGAGGCCCACTTCCTAGGTCACACCTACCTCTTGGGTTACAATATGAACTTTTCAAACCAGTTACCACATCCTGTGCCCCGTGGTGCCCCTTGGGCCTAGCACAGTGTCTGGCATGAGGCTGTTCTGTACGTTTAGAGAATCAGCAAGGAAATGAATGACACGTCCACATGGATAATACAAAGCTCCATTTGACTGAGGGTCAGAATGAGTGTGGTCCAGCCTGACTCCTGGAGTATTTTAAACGCCATTGGTTAGGGGTTGTGGCCACATCCCTGCACAGATTGGAAATGCTCACAGCCTGAGATGAGTTCTCTCTCCCCTGCAACTGCTGACCACACATTCACCACCCAGGGCCATGCCAACTTTTCCCGAGCCCTGGGCAACTGTTTAGTCCCTTTCCTATCCCCTCCAGGGGTCTCTGAGACTGACTTCTCCAGTGGGGAGGTCTGCTACCCCTGTGGGAATCCAAGGGGTGTAGCTAATTACATCTTCTGGAGGCCTCTGAGAAGGCAGGTGTAGGGTACTAAGCTGGCAGCTCCAGGTGTCTCTCCTTGCCTGACTTGCCCTTCAGAGAGGTGGTCTGGCTGCAGTCCTCACTTGCTGGACCTGTTGAGCCATGGCCAGGAGGTCAGGTGCCTGCTTGAAGATGTGCTGCAGAAGGATCTGGGTAGCTCAGGACGGGCAGAGCTATCTCTCTTCCCCGTTGTGACCTGTAGTGACCATGGGATGTGTGAGCTGAGGCCCTTGCTTCGTTCTTGTTGGAGCTGAAAAGCAAATGGGCTGGCCATGGCCTTCCATTCTGTGAAAAGGGCCTTTCTAGTGACAGTTAAAAGCCCCACCAATCACAGAAACAGGGCTCTCCCTAAAATAGGGACCCCTTTGTTCCTGAGGCCAATAGTAGCTCTTTTCTTGCCCTAAAAATGACTGATTTCTTGCCAGTTTCTCCTTATTGGTAACTGGATACACCCCCTGCTCCCCACATTCTTTGCACTTCTGGGGGCGCAGCCACCTCTCCCTTAGACCAGTCTCTCTGAATCTCATTTGAAAAACAAAGGTTGGCTCCATGGGTGGGGGTGAGGGGTCTTGTATGTTAAAATTACCTGGGAGCTTTAAAAAAACTGCCCACTCCAGAGCCTCATTTGGACTAATTAATCAGATTAATCAATACTCCATTTGGGTGTAGGGCAACCACACTTCTTTCTTTCTAAAGCTCTTCGCGTGAGTCTACTGTGTGGCAAGAATGGAGAACCATCAGAATAACTGTTGAAACCAGTTATTCTTTTGTGTAGCCCTGTGCTTTCAGGCGCCTGTTCAGGGCACAGATGCTCGTTCTCATTGCCCTACTGGGACCCTTCCAGGTACAAGGTGAGTGTGCAGACACAGCCCCTGCATCACAGAGTACAGAATTTAAGCCTGAGGCCTGGGGTGTTTTTCATGGTGGCTGCTTGCTAGGTATTTGCAGACTTGAAATGAACCTCGCCAAGACTGCTCAATATTGGGTCCTGAGAGAGGTGAGCAAACTTGTTCCAGGATTTGACGGTCTAGTTCGGGAGGCCTGTTTCTGGGTTCCAGGCCCAGGAGGTGCTGCCTTCTGAATGGGCACCCCACCCACACGCCCCTCCCCAGCACCTCTAATCCCTTTACCCTGGACCAAACCCTTTGAGCTCTCTACCTGGAAACTAGCAACCCCATCTGTCCCGGAGCCCAGTGGGGCACAGTGTCCACCTCCTGGCTCTCCCAGGTCCGTCCTCTCCTCTCTGTCCCCACTCCTTCAGCTGAGGTCTTTGTCTTTGCTTACCTTTGCCAGGTCTTTGTGTCTCCACACTCATCACCCCCGTGATCTGGTCTTTCCTCGCCACCAGAGGGTAACTGTCCTATGGAAAATGTGTGAGAACAGGGGCCATCTGCATCTGAAAGTGCCCCTGCCCCCAGCACACCTTCGCCTACTTCTATGCCTGTCTCCAGCTGCCACCCCCCATGTAGCCTTCCTGCCACCCAGACCTCGCTGATGTCATTCTCACGCAAAGTCGCTTCTTGCCTCTGAGCCTTTGCATATCCTGTCCCCTGTTCTTGGAAGACTTAGTTTGTTTCCTGCTCCGGATAGTGTTCATTCATTAGCCACTCTCAGAAGTCAACTACTCAGTCCTTTGTGACCGTCAGACTCTCGCTTGACCCCTGGAGCCGAGGATTGGGTTAAGACCCATGCTCCTTGGAGCCCACTGAATCGTAAAGCCCTGGCATTGGTTTCTGATGGTGTTTGTAGAGCTTGTTCTTTCTGTAGAGACTAGACTCTGACTTCTGATGCCATCGTCTCATCATATTGAGGTTCTGGAGTAGTCCCAGTGGAGTCCTTGCTCTTAGGTCACCCCCAGCCCCTCCTGGCAATCTGATTTGCCTGCCAGAGTTTACAGGGCATTGGACTGGCTTTGCTTTGGGGAGGCCAGCGTTCCAGCCCTGGGCCTACCTGTTCCAGACCGAGGGTAACTGAGTATTGACTGAGCCCGGCTCACAGAGGGTGAACATTCCCCACCAGAATGCATTCTGTGTCTTAGCCCCACGTAAACACCCATGCACTCGCACGTGCCACCTGTCCTCCTCGCTCCTTGCTGCAAACTCTCAGCCCATTTCCTCACATTTCCTGGTGCTCTGACCCATGCTGCTTTCTGGAATCTTTCTAGAGTCAACCCCCCAAAAAGAGAAGCTTTTGTCACAGGCCGTGGAACGGACAGTTTTCCCTGAAAGGAATAGGTGGGAAGTTTTCCATCACCAGGCCAGTGGAATGAACGCTGGTCTCTGTTCCTCAGTCTTTACCAAACCAAACCAAACTGAAATGTATTTTATTCTGAAATAGTTAATAGGATAATAACAGTTTTAAAAGGATAGTTTAATGAATGCCTATATACCCACCCCTCAGCTTTATTAAATTGCAACATTATGCCTTTTGTTGCTTTATCTTTTTTTTAAGAAATTGGTCTTTAGGAAGCCCCCAACCCCAGTCTTACAAACTGGGAACATGCAGTGTGGGGAGAGGGAAAAGACCTGGGAACCAGTGAGCAAACCCTCTCCTCTAGTCCTGCCACATGCTCCTTATAGCATTTAGAGGGAATCCTTGTTCCTCTAACCTTTCCTTCCTTACTCGTCCTTGCCCTGCTTCTCACTTGTGGGCAGAAGGTAGACGGAGTGAGGGAGGCCCGGATCTCTTTAATATTTAAGAAGGATTGTGCGTGGATGGTAAGAAAAAAATAAAGTGATGTCTCATTCAGGCAGATTCTCTGTTTTCAGGGATCAGGAAAGAGGCTGATGATCCCAGCTCCCATGTTATTCTACATTTTTCCTACGCCATTTCCTCTGCCTAGAATTCCTTTCTCTCATCCCCCGCATACCCAGCTCCTATCTATTCTTCAAGACCTGGCTGAGGTGACACATCCTCCCTGAAGATTTCTGTCAGCCCTGTCAGAAATGGTCTTTGCATTTTCTAAACCCTCCTTGCACATTATCAGTGCCTGGAATTTGAGTTTCATCTGTGCTTTGTCCCCACTCCTACCAGACTATAAATTCTTGGAGGCCAGTGACTGATTCTCTGGTTCATTTTGTGCCTCCCCTCTTCCTGCCACACAGGTCAGTGGGCACTCCATGAAGATTTGTTGAGTGAATGAATGAACAAATGAATGAATGAATGAATACATAGAGTTCCCTATTGCTGGGGCAGGCATGTCTCTACTAGTAAGAGTTGGTGAGCATTTTGGGTATCCTGGGCGGGACCTGGAGCTTTCCCCGTGTCTGGTTCCAGGAAGGAGGTGGGTGGTGTTTCAGGACGCTCAGGCCGGCGGAGGCTGGGTCCCTGCAGTTTGCTCAGGGCGGGACCCACTGAAGTCCTTCCTACTAGTCCTGTCATGAAGAACAGTAAGCAACAAGACAGGCTCCATGTCCCCTCTGTAGCCAGCCTCCCTCCCCAGTTTCCCACAATGAGGCCAGCAGCCTCCTGAAGCCACAGGGCCTGCTGGTTTGCAGGAATCTCAGTGTTTTTTCCCGGCGAGTGACTTTAAATTGTCTTAAAATGATTGCTCAACTTGAAAACCCCTGCAGGCGGTGTCTGGGGTGGTTTGGATCCTGCTCTGCATTTCATTCCTTTCCCTAAATTGTTCATTATTTCATTTGCATAAATTTCAGTGGTGAGATATTGCCCCAGGCCTAGGAAGCTCAAATAGACTTTGTAATAGGGCAACAAAGTCAAGGGGTAGGACTCAGTCTGGCCGAGGCATGTGTGCCTACGATTTTCTCGATTTTCTCGGCTCTGTCCTCTGTCCTCTGCAAGAGCTCCTGCAAGGGTGGCTGCCAAGAAAGACAAGAACACGCTGCTTCCAGGAGGCTCAGGATCCCAGACTCGCCTGTCCCTGAACTTAACCTGACCCCCTCTCTCTGCATGTTGTCAGCAAGGGCCCTTGCCCCAGTGGGGGACAGAGCCAGACAGACCCCCACTCCCGCCCCCACCTGGACTCTGGCATCCCCTCCCTATCAGTCAATCCATCCGCACTGACTTATTGAGTGCCAGCCGGGGTACTGACAGCCAGGTGCTGGGTGCCGCCATGGGCAGACGAAGAAGCAAAAGACACAAGGAAATAAGACTCTTGTGTAGGGAGCAGTGCAGACAAGACAAAGCAGTTGTACTAGGTACCAGGCCTAGGGGAATGGCAGAGCTTTGGGGGGACAGGGGTGGGATATAGGGGAGAGAGCTTAGGACCTGAGGGCTGAAGATGGGGACCTGAAGAGAGTCTTGGATTCGTCCAGGGACCTTCTGGTGCTGAGCTTCCCACTGGGTGTGCCCCAGGCTGGCCTCCTGTAGTAAGCAGACTGTCCTGGGCTGCAGCCCCTGGGTGTACCTGAGTGTGCTGTTCTCTGAGGTGGTGTGTGGTAGAGGAGGTTGGGATGGCTGCTCTGGGTCAAGTCTGTGGCTGCCATAGTGGAGGGGGCTTAGTCAGAGGGGTCTTTAAGGGAGAATGAGTAGGAGGACAGGGCTGAAGCACAGCTTGCAATGGAGGGGAGTTGTAGGGGTGACCCAAGGGATTGGGGAGATGGGAGGAGCCTCGAATTCCAAGCTCAGGAATCTAGATGTGTCCTTTAGGCTCTGTGGAGCCAGGGCAGGTTTCTTATCAGACAAGGAGTCTGATAAAAGAGACAATTTAGACGTGTTAGTTGGGCAGTGGTGTGGATACAGGAGGAAAGAGGTGGGGTGGGGTGCAGGAGCCCAGACCCGATGCCACATGGGTGGGAACTGAGCACAGTGAGGGCAAAGCGAGCCCTTGCAGACAGTCTCGATTTTTCAGACCTGCCACCAACCATCCACACTTATCAGCCTCTCCTGAAGCAGTACAGAAGAAAACCGATTTCACCAAACCCCGGCTGCAGGGTAGAAGATCAGGCTGTTGCAAGGACAGGCTTGGCCTTCACCTGGCAAGGTCCAAGCAGAGAGAATGCTGGGACCTAACAGATTTTAGTTCCAAGAGAAACGATTCTCTCACTCTCTCCAGGAACTCACTGAATCCCATGAATCTTGGTGTTTGCCAAGAACCTCCTGTGAGCCCAGCGTGCTTCTGTGTCCAGTAAGAGAACAGGAGAGAAATAAAACATGGCCTTCGTCCTCAAGGACCAGCCATAACCACAATCAGTGGAATTTAAATTAAACATTTTTGGACCATGACACATAGTAAAAATATATTTACTATTATGAACCATGACCTGGTACATTTATCTATCCATCTATTTGTCTGTCTATCTATTCATCCAGATGAACTCTTACTATGTGTGGTCTACCCCAATGTTTTCTATTCGCTTCTGGGTTTTTTGTTTTTTTGTTTTTAATGCTGTTCCACAACCTACTAAACTGATCTCGTGACCTGCTAAAGGGTTGTTACCTGCAGTTCATTAAGCACTGGCTACACTGGAGAGTTGAAACCAACAGCCTGCAGGGTAACAGGCTGTCTAGGAGAACTGTGTGCTGCTTAAATAATTATCTGGTGGTGCGGGCTGTGTGTGCTCTGGTTCATGGGCAACAGAAGTTATCACCATGGACCGTAATAAAGAGCTAGAGCTCTGCAATGGTGGTGGCATTGAATCCAACTGATTATCTGTACTCCCACTTCTGGCAGTATGGTGGAATGGATACCCTGCCTCTGGAAATAACAGAAACAAATGATAGGATGAATTTTAAAAGATAAACAAAACCATAAACTTACAAAAAAATGCATCACTGAGCTGATAAGAGAGTAGAGACATCTGTTGAAGCCCACAAAGTGAAAGTGGAATTATGGAGGTGACCAAGTATGGGACTGGCTTTAGATGTGAGGGTATATGTCAAACATTTGTGACCTAGAAACTCAGCTCTGAGGGACTCAGGACCAGGGGTAAAGACAAGAAGTCTAACAGGAGACGACCACGGAAAGCTTAGACCCTAAAGCACTATACTCTCAGTGTAAAGGCCCACAAGACATAGATGTGCTGTGCAGAAGGGGAGAATGAGGAGGCCAACCTGTTTTGACCTTCTCACTGGATGGAGGGGAAAAGATGGTCTCTGGAGAATTCATAATCACAAGCCAGCTCTTGGATGGGTATAAAGCCCAACTTCATGACTCCTGTGCAGGTCCAGGGTGATGGTGACTTGGACTAGGGAAGGACATAGAAGGATATGGGAGAGATTTCAGAATTTAAAAGTAAACAGGACTTGGAGATGGATTAGATAACAGGGTTGAGGGAGTGGGAGGTGAGAAAGGTTAATTCTACATTTCCACTTTGCACTTGTGAGTAGATGAAAGCATCGTGTCCTAGAAGACGACTGGCTTTGGGAGGGACTATCATGACTCTGATCTTGGACCACGTTAAGTTCAAAGTGCCTTTGAGAGATCTGAGATGTGGAGCAGACAGTTGGACACACGTGTCTAAAGCTCAAAGAAGATTTCTGGACTGGAGATATCAATCTGGGACTCATTTCTCCTCAAGAAGATGATAATTGAATTGGGTGATGTTATCAAGGGAGGTAGTCAAGTGAGAGAAGAGAAGGCCCAAGTTCTCCCAGAAGGGCTCCCGCTTTGATTAAGGAAAACCAGGTGTGGATGCCGCTATGAACATCAGAGCAAGGACTGCAGAGGAGATGTGGCAGACGCCGTCAAACCTGCTGAGATGTCTAATGGGGGAGATGAAACATCGATTGGGTTTGCAGCGACGTGGTTGTGGGTGGCCTTGGCATGGGTACTCTGGTGGAATAATGGGACAAAAAAAGGCAGAGTGCAGTAGATTGAAGATTGAGCCAGAGGTAAGACAATGGAGAAGGCCAAGAGAGAGGGTGGCTGGGGGGAGATGTGAGATGGAAGGATGGCTTTTAGAGAAGGGAGCAATTTGAGCGAAACTGGTAGTAGAATGAGAGAACAAAGGGGAACAAAAGGAAGAGGCGGAGTATCTGAGTGAGAAGGGGTAGGTGATGGTTTATTTTTCCTTAAGAGGCAGAGCGGGTAAGTCCAAGACACAATGAGGGGACCGGATCTACACAGAGGGAGGAGAGAGGGTGCCGGCCCTAATGAAGGTGGTTTCAAGGTTGGTAGCAGCAGATTGTAGGAGCGCTTGACTAAAGGTTTCCATTTTTTCTGAGAAATAGGAAGTTAGGCCAAAAACTTTAGTTGTGGAGATGGGGAGGGAGATGGTAGGGGCTGGAGAATTAAAGAGGGTGGAGACTATTTGAAATAGGGAATCATTCCAGGAAGTAGGAGAGAGATTGACAAGTCTTAAGGACACCCAGTCCTTCATTCATTCCATTCATTAACTCAACAAATATTACTGTGTACCTACTATGTACCAGGCACTGTGGTCTGGGCCCTCAGGGTGTATCAGTCAACAAAAATGACCTCCCCAAAATCCCTGCCCTCAAGGATCTTACATTCCAGATGAGTGAGCATAGTAAATAAATGAATATGTAAAGTATATATATGCTATAATATAATAAGCAAAAACAGTATGTAAAGTATGTGTGTGCTGTAATGTGATCTGTGCTATGGAGAAAAATGAAGCAGAGGAGAGGGCTGTGGGAGGGCTGTGGTGGGGAATTTGTAAGTAGGGTGTTCAAGGCAGGCCTCACTGAAAAGGAACAGCTGAGCCAAGACCTGAAAGTGATGAGGGAGTAAAGTGTGGCTGGGGAGACTCCGTGGTCCTGGATTTATGGAAGTATTCATCTTCCCTGTGGTGCGACTTCTCCAGAAGGGCTGGCTGTTTGAACGGGAGTAGGGGGGAGAGGAGACGGTCCTGGTGATAAAGGGACCACAGACCCAAGGCCCTGGGCATCCTACTTACTTGTTCCAGTAGATGCTGGTTGACCCAAGACGCTGGCAGGGTGAGGAGTGGAGACAAAGCACAGATGCGGCCAGGTGACCGGAGAGAGGTGGACAGGCCTGAGCCTTAGACAGACGAAGAGATCCACTGGAGGCTGTTATCTCTGACTGAATGAGAGGCGTGCAGGGATCATCTCTGAGGCGCCACCGGCCCCACCACTGTGTGCATACCGGTTACTTCGGTTTCCTGCAGCAGAGGCCTCCTGTGGTGTGCTCGGTGACTTGCCCTTCTCTGGGCGCTCACGTTGCATGCTGTGTTTGGGTCTCACTGTGCTTCTTGTTCTGTCTTCTACCTCAGTGTCAGACTTTAGCTCCCCCTTCTTGCTGTGTTAGAACTCCATGTAAACAAAGAGTAAGAATGTGGAGATGGCTGCTTCTGGGGCTAAATAGCGTTAATCTTAGTGGGGAAACCTGGTGACCACCATTTTGGCTGCTCAGAGAGGTTTTCTTTTTGCACTTCTGTACTATTCTTGATTCTGTTCTCGATGGTTCAGGTTCTGGGAAGGAAAGACTGTCATAGCGAGAGTCTCTTGAAACTGGGTACAAACCGTGTCAGGCGAATGCTAGAACTTAGTTGCATCTTAAACCATGAGGGCCTTCAGAGATGGGCTAGCCTTGCTCCCCGAGGGACGGAGGCATGTAGAAGTCAAGGGTGACCCCTGAGGTGACCCCCCATTCATGATGTTCCCCTGGCAGAGCGTTCTGGGTGGATTATTCTCCGCTTCTGTATCTGTCTCCCCGCGAAGAACCCGTCCAGGGCAGACCATCTCAGCCTTGTGTCGCCAGCATCCAGTAGACCTTCTTCAGATGCCTGGAACTATGTTGTCAAACTGATAATAGTAACTTCAGTTACTGGTCCCCTGTGTCAGCTGCTGTTAACCGGGGGGGGCAGGGCGAGGGGGCAGCATTATTTTCCTCATTCCCAGATAAGGAAACTGAGGCACAGAGAGGGTAACAAATACTCCCAAGGTCAGGTTCACTGTGCTAGTATGTGACAGACCAAATTGAACCCATGTATTAAGCTCCAGGCTTACCCTCTGCACTGTTTTACTAGCCTGATCTCATCTGCTAAAGGGGTGCTTATAATTACTCTTTCTTTACAGACTGGAAGAAGTTAGGTGACCTGGCTTAGGTCATACAGGTGGAAGATTTGAACTGGTCCTGGAGTCCCCTTTTGACACCTTGTGCTCCTGCTTCTGCCTCAGTGGCATTTGCTGATGAAACAGACCAGCAAACGGATAAAACCAAGTCCCCACTCAGCCTGATGAATCCCGCTGTTACAGCTTGTTTGCATTTGTTAATTCGTTTTCCAGACAGAACCACAGATCTGAGTCCCTGCCTCCTTCCCAGTGTGCCCGCCCCTGGGGCCCTGACGTCCATCCTAGGCCATTCGAGCTCCTCCTAGCTATGGGCCCAGGGGCGAGAACAGTCTGGCTGGCCAGGACAAGAGGCTGACCATGAGGACAGTGATGCCTGGTGGGGCTCCTTGCTCCCTGGCTTGGGCAGGCGCATGAAATCTGAACTCTAGAGGGAAATTTACTGCACAATAAAGGGAGAATAGTTCGCTTTGGGGACAATTAAAGCCACATTACTGTGGAATTACAGAGGACGCCTGGGGAATTAGCCAAATGCAAAGCAGCCAGAAGCACCAGGGCCAAGAAATGTGGGGCATCCACATGTGGGTCCCCCCTGCTTCTACAAGGAACCTGTCTGGTTCACAAACCCCCTAATTTTAGGGCAAGAAAAGACATTTCCAAAGACTTTACCTGAGGGGAACTATTGTCATAAAACAACCCTTGCCTGGCCCAGCTTGTGCCTTAAATAGTTCTATTCTGGTTACAGTCAACCAAGTCACTGGTGGAGGTCCAGGGGGAAGGGCGAAACCCCACCATTTGCAGCTGGGAAAGAAGGAGCAAGCCAGGATTCGGAGCCGGGGTGAGCAGGATTCCGGCTGCAGTCACCCTCTGTGAGCTGTGTGAGCCCTGCCAGCGGCCCTGCCACCCTCACCTGTGAAATGGGCAGGACGGTGCCCTCCTCACTCTCTGTGAGAATGTTGGGTAGATAAAGCATATAAAAGTAGTCCCCTCGTGCCTCCATTTTAAATTTTTATGGCTTGCTTTGATGAGAAGAATGTAAACTCGTACGGTGTGGGGTGTTTAGAAGAGCAAACGTTTTTTTTTTTTACTAGTTTTTAATCTGTGCCTCCCATAGAGAGGAAGAGGGATAGGAGATTCTGTTTCTGAAGTCACTGGTTGGGTAGCTTCAGCTGTCTAGAGTTGGGACCCCCCCTCGGGAGGCCTCTGCACCCTTTCGCACACATCCCTCACTTATCTCCATGGCTTACCTTGAAGGCAGTGGTGCATGCTTCATGATGGGGAAACTGAGGATGTGAGGGGGAAGCAGCGTAGGAAGGTGCAAGGTGGGACGCCAGCGATCCCTGCCGCAGGGGGAGGTCGTGCAGAGTAAATGTTATCATGGGTGGGGTGTCTGGTCCTTACCTTGGTGTATAGAGATGACTCCATGTAAGTCACCTGTCATACTTATGGTGGCTAAAGTGGGTCAAGATGGCCAGGTTTAAGCTATTCCATCTTTCAGTACTGCCCCCATCTCCTGCCTCTGCCCTTTCTGCTCCCCACCACTTGCTTAACGCATCCTTCAGGCTGCGCATTCATTCTCTGTCTTCCCTTTTTTAGAGCCCCCAGAGGTCCCTCAGCACACAGCTTTTCTGCAAAAGATTAGTTTGCCCTAAAGCCTTTGAAACCTTGGAAGACTGGCTGGTTTTGAGCTAAGCCTCCGCTGTCAGTGCTGTCGCTACACTGACTCTTCCCGGTGAGGAAGTGGGGACTGTAGTCCCCAGGCAGTGTTCCCTAGCTGTAGCTGATAACTTAGGACATCCTTCCAGAAGGATCATTTGGTTTGATTTCTGCAAATGAATCCCCACATTTGCCTACAAGGAAGTTCTGCTGCCTTCTTTCTATGTGCACAGTCCCTACCCCAAGGACTGAGGGTCATTTACAGACTGGAAGACTTCTCAAGATTCCCCTCCACAAACTCATGTATAAGAATATTAACGAGGCCAGTCGTAGCCTCAAACCTGGAAGGAGCTCTCAACCCAGTGGTGGAGCAGTATCTCCCCTGAGGCTCTCTGAGTCTGAAGGGGCTATATTAGCCCAGTTTGACCTGCTCCTTAGAACTAGAATCTGTACTGTGTCCCTCTACTTGAATGCCTCCAGGAATGGCAAGATCACTCTGTCTCGGAGGTGGCCCATTCTGTTCTTGGTTAGCTGGAATCTGCCTTTTCCTATCATTTTTCTCAAATCTCTGGTAGGCCACCTACCTTCTTCAGTGGTATGATTTTAATGAAAGTCTTTAATTGCAATCGGATAAACACTTTCCTGATATCTAAATAAATTTTGCCTACTGGTTTGATTAAAATAACCAGATTCAGAATTGGAGTTCAGAGTTTGATCACTTCCACTAGGAGGCATGTCCTGATGAAAATGGACTTTTTTTGGGTAAAGATTTTGGCTCATTCTGATCATAATTGCCTTTCTCCTTCCATTTCTTCATAAACAACAGTGTGATTCCACAGGGGGATCTTTGCATGTGGAATTGAGATGTTCTAGGGAATACTGGGGCCCCCTGAGAAGATGGTGGGAACAGCGAGGTGTCCTGTCTGCTCAGCACAGACAGCGCTGTTTGTGGCAAGGAGAACACTTTTTGGGTCATCAGATAGGCAGGGTCTTTTCCTTCTGTCACTTTTCCACGTGGTCTCAGGCAGAGATTTCTGTTCTCTTTTAGCAGAGGGAGATAGGGAAGTGATTAAGGAAGGAAAGGATGTCACTGACCACATAGGAACTGAAGAATCAGACAACCACTGGGGTTCAGAAAGGCCTGCAGGATATAGCTCAGTGGTAGAGCATTCAACTGCAGAAAAGCCTGAACAGGCCTCTTCTCTACTGGTCCTCTTGAATTGAGGGGCCCTCGTAACCTCTTCCGGGACTTTAGGGTGCTGAAAAGATTGGAGTTTCTTTTGATTAGAAACTGTCATATAAAATCATATATCTTAAGCAAAGAACGCATTTGACTGAGGCCTGGAAGGTGTTCAAGATAGGATCACCAGACAACACTTGAGTATACTTTTACAAATACTTTTTCCTGAACTTCTAATTGAACTTAGGCGTCCTGTATTTTTATTTGCTAAGTCTGACAACTCTGGTTAGCGAGTGAATTAGGAAAATGAGAAGGCACATTGGTGTTGACCTGGAGTGGCCCAAGGGACCCCGGTTTCAGCGTGTTCCTCGAGGTTCAGCAAGAACCTCGAACTATTGAGTTCACCTGGCCCTGTGTGCAGTGTCGTATTTCTAGAGCAGTTTAGGCTGCAGATTACGTTGGTCTCTGAGCTGAAAGCCCAGTTCAAAGCTAACTGAAGAGTTGAATTAAATAACTGGTCAAATGCAGAGAGACACTACCTGTGGGACAAGGTGAAGAGAGTGGAAAAGGTGTCCTGAGAATTGCATGTTTTCCTGCCTGGTGTCAGAGGAACAGAATCGATTGCAAGTCATTAAACCTCCCTCGCTGCCAGCCTCTCCCACTGCCGCTAGAGCCCAGCCTGGCATGTGCCAGACTTGGAGATGGGACCCACTACCTACGGCGAATGACTGCAGGGAGCTAGGGGCCAGGTTTGGCCGGCATGGCTGGCACATCAGCCTTCATGTGTCTGTTTAATAAAGCACAGGAAGTGTGTGTACCGCCCCTGGGGTAAAAGGTGGGAAGGAAGCCTCGTGCTGGCAGACAGGCATCTGGGCAGGGTGGACAAGCGGCAAGGCAAAGAGGATTTCGTGGCAACCCAAGCCGCAGTGGGGCAGAGTTTTCCTCGGACAACCTCCCCAGAAATGAATTCCAGTAGCCACGGGGGTTTATCAGGCTTCTTTCTGCCTACGGCCGTGTCACCCTCTCCGTTCGGGAGGTCTGGAAGGAGCCCTGAGGTAGGTGTGCTTCCAGGTCCTTGGCAAGGTTCCTTTGCCCATTGGGGCCTCATTTTTCTCATCTCTTCCATGACAAGAGGGTAAACTGGGAAAACTGGGAAGCCCGCACCAGCCCCAAGAGCCTGTTTCAGCCCCTGGAGGACTCTTCCTCCTCCTGTGTGGCTGATATCCTGGGTGTGGGTAGGAGTGGGGCGGAGGTGTTCATACAGGGTCCACCATAAGGGAGAAGCAAGACCCCTTGTCTCTGGACCTCTGTTTTGAAACCAGTACCCTTGAGGACAAGAGAGTTTGCATCTAGTAGTCAGTAGACAGCCATGGATTGTTTCAGAACAGGGCAGTGACAAGGTAGGTGAGAGGAGTGTTGGAAGAGGGATTTGGGGCGGAGGGTTGATTGGAATTGGGAATGCTGCACTTGGCCCGGGGCTGAAGTCCCAGAGGGAGGTGACAGGGCAGGGCCTGCCCTCCCCTGCTGTCTGGGGCGGGGCTCTGCAAAGGGAGGATCCTAGGAACTGTGCTGCAGACAAAGAATTGGTGACCGCTCAGAGCCTCCCTGGCATGTCCTTCAGGGAGAGGGGCCTCCCTGTCAGGCAGAGAGGAGGATGCTTGTGCAGCAGGAGCCGTGAGTTACTACTTAGCAGCGAAAGGCCTGGGAGATGTTAGGAGGGGATTGTTTCGAAGCCTTAGGGGGAGGCGCAGCCTCCAAAAAAGGGCAAGGGAGAGAAAAGGCTAAGATATTTACAGAGAAAAGTCAGTGGAAAATATGATGGTGAGGTCAAGCTGATTTGGGGGATGGCCCTGCACAGTCAACTGGGGAGGGGCTGGTTGCCCCAGACAGCCAGAAAGAAAGCCACCAGGCCGTGGCTGTGCTTTGGAGAGAGCCGGCCTCTCCCTGGTAGTCTTAATCGTGCTGTGGCCACAGTCGCAGCCCCACGAATGCCCTCTCAGGTCCATTTACCAATCAGCCTGTTCTCAGGGGCGTATTATCAGCTGGTCTCCCCGCCCAGTTGGAGTTCGCGTATCTGCTTGAAGAAGGAGCAAGATTCGCAGACCTCAGATTTATCCCCCTGCCCCCAGTCCCTTTTCCAGAAGCCCCAGAGGGTCTGGCTGGGTTGGGGCAAGGGCTCCCAACAGCTCTTTTGTCTGACATCTTGACAAAAGGGCCCGGCCTTTCCCAGGCCCCACAGGTGTGAAGAGCTTGTTACCCTAGTGTTTGTTCAGCCCTATTAGTGGCCTGAAGGACTGTTGACAGAGGGCCCCTTTGTGTGCAGACTCAGCTAAAGCTCTCTAAGCCCTCGACAAACACAGGCCACTTATCTCCAGGGACTTTATCAGAAACCATCTACAGCCTGCCCTGGCCAGGGAACTTCAGCCTCCTTGACTGACACTCAGGACTGGGTTTCGAAAGCATTTTCCAGTTTTTTGTTTTTTCTTTTTTCATTTTTGCTACCACCTTGATCCACCTCTTGTCAATTCTGTTTCTGATATCAGAGATAAAGCACAGGTCAGGGGGCAGGGATTTTGTGTTCAAGTTGAAATTTTTAAGAACAAAGTTATGGCTTTTCAGACGTCTGTTTCCCGAGAGGAGTCGCCGTCATTGAGACTTTGAGAGAGGTCAGGGACCCCCCCACCCCGCTTTGAGAACTTCACTTCAGGGGCTCCCAGGCCCACCATGGAAGTACCTTGTTGCTAACTGCTCTCTTGGAAATTCTCTCACCAAAGCCCCCCACGGCCCTATGGGCCTCCCATATGCACCCAAAGGGGATTTTTTTTCTCCTTCAGAATGGTTTCTTCTGCTGAGTACGCTAGAGAGAGTATCCTTGCCACACTTTCTCCTTTTGGAAGACCCAAGTGGTCACCAGTCCTATGGGCTACTCCCCTTTCCCCTGCTGAAGGCTACCATCAGTGCAGAAGCCTGCAGGGGGCCCCCTCAGGGCCGTGGGATCATCATGCCCCATCTATGATCTTCCTCGCTGGGGGTGGTCTAACTCCTTGGTCCTGTTACCTGCCTGCATGGTCCCACCATGTGATGTGTTCACACCTGGAGCATTCTTCTCCTGATCTCCCAGGTGCCCTCCTGAAGTTCCCCTGCTGACGCGAATCTGCTCTTTACCTTACAGGAGTTTTGGTCTCCTGCAGCTATAGACTTTAAAGGCCAGAAAAGAAAGAGATCATCAAACCCAATGTCTTCATTTTTCAGATGAGAATGTGGAGGCTCAGGGAGGCCACGTGGGCTTTCCAGGGTCGCACACCTGGGTGAATTGCAGGGCCAGGAGTAGTGCCCAGTCCAAGGTCTCCCAAGTCAGGTCCAGCTCGTTCTCCTCTTGCCCTTGCTGCCTTATACTGTCATATCAGTTGTGTGCCATTTGATTCTACTTAATAATAATTACATCACATGTGGGCTTCTGGTCCTTGTTCTCAGACATCTTTTTTCCCCTCTGTATTATCGGTGGTTATTATTACCAGTGGTCCTCAGAGTGTGGCCCCTGGAAGGGCAGTTCAACCTCACCTGGAAATTGTTAGCAGTGCAGATTCTCATGCCCCACCTGCAGCCTACTGATCAGAGACTTCTGGGTGTGGGGCTCAGCTGTCTGTGTTTTTGATAGGCAAACCCAGTGATTCTGGGCACCCGTTTGAGAACTATCACATGTTGGAGTCTTGGGAGGGAGTTAGTGGTGACTTGAATTGAAAACCATAGCTGGAGAAAAGGAGGAGGGGGGCAAAGTTTTGAAAGAGCGAAGTGCTGGGGTGTTAACCCCGTAGCAGCTGTGCTTCCTGACTCAGAGGCTGACATGTCGCAGGGACTCCGTTAATATTTGTTGAATGAGGAAACAAACGAGCAGTCTTGCAGAAGCAGGTCCTGTTTGGAATGTCATTGGTGGCCCCATCTCATATCTTGAGGTGCCATGCCCTCCCTCATGTGTTCTCTGGGACCCCCGAGAGTCCCATAGAACATCCTCAGCTCACCTGGGCTCTGTCATGCCCAGTGTGGACTATCGACTCTCTTCTTTTAGATGAACGAATTGTCCAGTTCTCCTGGCCATGTCTAGGTGATGTTTTAATACAGTTTATGTAAAATTAAAATTTATGCCAGGCACCCTTCAAATGATTGCAAATCCTAGAGCTTTGACTGGAACCAAACTGCTCCTGTGTGATGCTTCTGGTCTCTTAGTGGTTGCCTGCAGGGTCACCACTGCATTGTATGTTGATTGCTCACAGGCAGTAAGCCCCATGTTTGGGTGTAGGGGTTGACCTTGTAGTGAGGTGGCAATGGCAGCAGCATGAACCAGACTTTTATCACACCAAGTATCTGCAAAGATGCTGCGAGGGCAGGGACCACATCTGTCCTGCTCACTGTTATATCCCCAGCACCATGCCTAGTGTCTGGAACATGGTAGGTACTCAGTAAATATTTGTTGAATGAATAAATAAATCCATGATCTACCAGATTTTCTATTAGTAAAGTGAAACCTACGGTCTAGGCTTTGATTGTGTCACAGATTTATCCACATGTACCATCATTTCTTTTATGCCCAGCTCAGCTGTAGACACAAGAGAATCCAGGCCCTTGGAAATGCTTGGGTCGGTCCTGCCTCACCCGTTTCTCAAAAGAAGCCCTTTGAGAGCCCAGCTCAGAGTGTACCCCCAGTGCTGGCAGGAGCCAGGTGTATGGGGAGCAGCGACTCCTCAGCCTGGTCATTTCAGGAGAAGCTGAAAACTGGGCTCAGAGAAGATACCACTGTGGGTGGGGCGGGGGGTAGAAGATACTTAACATTCATAAACAAGGGTCAAGCAATTGCTAAGTAAGTAGTATACCAAATGGAGTAACAAAGTAGTAAGTAAAAAGAAATACAGATTACCTCAAACTAAAAATAACTCTCAAATATTTTTATTATTTTAAAACAATAGTTTAAGGAGACATTTCTTTTAAACCAGATCTCCACCCCCTATTCCATCGCAGACTCCCCGCTGTAAGTTCTCCCCTTTCCCTTTCTGGGGACCCTCTCTCCAGAGAGTGCCCTATATTCCAACCGATTTCTTTTCAGTTTAGTTCGAGTTCCACCAGCCTGTGCTGGTCTCCCGACCTGCGGCAGTAACATCACTTAGGTGCTCGTTGGAAATGCAGACTCCCAGGCCCCAGCACAGACCTCCTGAACCAGAATCTGCATTTGAGCAGGATGCTGGGGTGACTCCTATGCATGTTTCAGTTGGTGACGCTATTCTGGCTGTGCCGATTCTCTTCTCAGGCCCTATTGTCTCTACCTTGTTCCTAATAGAGCCCAGAAGAATGGCCTCCCCAACTGTCAGTCCAGGCAGCACTCAGCACAGTTGGAAATTCCAGATCTGTTGCAAAGATTTCTAGAGTGTTACTAGAGCACTGTCTACCTCCCCGTGAGGGCAGTCTCGGTCTTGTTGGCTTGCACTCACACCGGCATCTGGTCCTTTTAAAGGCTTCAGTCGCATTTGCTGAAGTTGAGAACGTCATTCATTCCCTGGGCAGCATTCAAAGCTATAGGGTCTGCACTTAGAGAGCAGAGTCTTAGACAGCAGTGAAGGGCTATAAAAATTCACATACCCTGGGGGTGGGGAAGTCTCAGTCTCTCAAACCCCGAGTTTCTCACACTTGGTGCTGTTGACATTTTGGGCTGGTTAACTCTGTTGTGTGGGGGCCTGTTCTGTGCATGGTAGGATGTAGCAGCATCTCTGGTCTCTATACCGTAGATGCCAGTAGCTCCTCTCTCCAGTGTCTATAGACATTGCCAAATGTCTGCTGGCGGTGGGTGGGGGTTGCAAAATCATCCCCAGTTGAGAACCACTGCTCTGATCCTCGCTCCACCCACCCCATTCCCCCCGGAAATTGTGAACACTTTGTGTAGTGAGTAGGTCTCATGTTCCTTACCCAGCAGCCACAGATAAAATTAGCAAAGGAACTGGCGAGAGAAGCAGCACCTGCCCCCAGCCCTGCAAGTGCCCACCATGCCCCAGCCTGCTCCTGTGGCCTGGACACATGGAAGTGGTTGCTAATCATGGCAGATCTAGAGCTGTGTTTACAGGGGTGCACAGGAAGCCCAGGGCTGGGAACTGGTTTCTTGTATACAAAGTCCCCAGCCTGTGGATGGTGTATACGTGGGCCAGTTATTTTGGACAGTTCAGCTCCACATATGTCAGTCCAAAATTTCCTGTTATGCAGCAGAAATAACATGGGGCAACCTTTTCAAAAGACCTGCTCTGGGAGAGAGGGAAGAATGTCGGGAGTGATCCTGTGTTCTGGAAGGGCAGAGGGTCCCTGAGCCAAACACAGAGCCTCTGAGGAGACCTGTAGCCAATGGTCTTCCTCTTCTGTGGATAGGCCTTGAATCATGTGACATTTGGGCGAACCAGGGCCAGATTCTCTGAGAGACAGGACCAGGCTATGGCTTAATCATGTCCACTGGATTCTTTCTGGGCTTGGGATAGCCCTGGTGAGACTGGGGGTGAGTTCATCGGGGTCTTTCTGGGAGAGGGCTGACATCTGTGTTTGGTAAACTCGTCAAACTAATGGATGCAGATTCAGTCTCTATTGTGTACAAGGCCCTACCAGGGTCCTGGGAGGAGTCCAGGGCATCCTAGATTCGGGTTCTTCTCCTTAAAGTACTGCAGTCTACTTGAGCAGACAGTAGTTAAATCGATGTGTTAATGCAGCAAAACAAGTATTAAGGTCTTCAAAGCAACAACAAAAGAAGTGTCACAAGTGTCACAAGGCAATGCCTTGTTGGGGTGTAGTCTAGGCAGACCACACGATCCTCCATTTGTCCTGCGTATCTACCTACCTACCCACCATTTATCCACCCACCCATCCATCCATCCATCCATCCATCCATCCATCCATCCATCCATCCATGCATGCATCTTCTCTCTGACTTACTCACTTTTTGCTCTCATTTATACAACAAAAACATATTGAGATCTGCTCTGGGCTGGCAGATATAAGGGCAAACACTGTTCCTGTCCTCTATGGACCAACGCAGCTGGCGAGAGCATTTGTCTTACTTTATCTGAGAGACTGATGGCAAGAGTCTCATCTGTCCCTTCACCTTTGTCAGAAGGGGAGTCCTGGACAGTTGAGAGTGCATTGTCCATCCTGTCTCCCAATGGCCCATGACACAGGTCCTGGCATGTAGCTAGAGTGCCTAAATGTGTGTTGAATTGAATTGGCTTGGGAATGGCAAGAGGTTGGACAGTCCAGGCTGGTGAAAGAGGTTTGGAAGAGCTTAAGGAAAAGTGGTGCCTGGCATACGTTAAAATAGAACTTAGAAGAACTTTTGATGGAAGCAGAAAATAGAATCCCATCTTTTGGGTCTCATTTCCTCTCAGGTTTCCGGTTGGGGAATGTGTCCGTGGGGTTCTCATTCTCCTCCCTCCTGCCCCATGGATCTGAAATGCAGCCACATGTGATGCATCCTTGGTGATCCTATGTGACAGCTTAGGTAGGCGTAGAGCTCAGGGTCTAGACCAGAGCAGCTCTCTCTGGATGGGTGACCCTTGGACTGGATGCAACCCCTCACAGGGCAGCCTATGCAGGTTCCTTAGAAGTTGCACTGCCCCCCGCCTCCGGGCTGACTTGTCTGTTCCCACAAAGCTGCCCTTTCCTTCCTGCCTTGAAATCTGATAATGAAACGAATACTCAATATTTTTGCCTCCTTAGAGAGGCAGGAGATAAACAGGAAGACTTGAGGGATTAAGATGTCTCTCCCAGGAAGGGGCTGGGGACAGGCAAGGAGCTGGGTGACATCTCTGTGTGGAGCCAAGAGATCCAGATGTGAGCTGCTTTGCCCGATGCATTTTTCCATTTGTGCAGTGAAAATAAAACAAAGAGAAAAGAAAACAAGCTGTAAAATACTTTGCAGAAGGTTGAACGTGGGCAATTGCCACTTGATGTCCTCTGACAGCTCCAAGGCGGGGAGAGAAGGGAGGCCTGCCTTTTGATGTTAGGGCCTCCGAGTTTTCTTTTGTGTGACCAGTTGTTTGGGAAGAACCTTTTGTTGGCGCAAGGTGCATATGGAAGAGAGATACCAGCCCAAGGTTTCCCTTGGGGTATAGGTGGGGCTGAGCTTCTGGGAGGGGCTCAGAAGCTGGGTGGCCCTGTTGGTGGAATGGAGGAAAGCTGGAGCTCTTCTCATGGAGGACAAAGGATTAGCATCTGCCTCCAAGAAGGACCAAGAAGATGCTGTTACTGAGGCCTTTCCCAGTATGAGAGAGGCCTCAGGAAGTGAGGCCAAGGTGATCTTTCCAGATCCTTGTCCCTGGGCAGTTGTGCCAGGCCCTGTGACTTCTCTGTTAGTAGGTAAGATCCAAATTCCAGACTATAGTCTGGGCCCAGCTGTTCCTTTCAGTGATATGGGTCCTTTCCTCTGGGGCACTGGACCATGAGCCAGAAGACCTGTATTCCAGTCCTGCCACTCCGGCCCCTGCCCAATTTACTGGCTCAGTGGTCCTGGGCTAGTAGGTCAGTTCACCCCGCTGAGCAGCCGCCTATCACCCTAGACTGGCTGAGTGAGTCCAGAGAGACAATGAACTTGTGTATGTACAAGGGTCCTCTGTGCTAATAGGCAGGGTGTGTCTGCAGTTTCTTTCTTTGTACAGTTGAGCTCAGCCCCCAAGGGCTGGAGGTGCTGAGGGATGCTCATAAGGCTCTCAGGAATCATTCTCTGGCCTAATATGGAGTCTGGCTGCTTCCAGACGTAAGGTGTGCCGAGTCTTCTCGTCTCCCCACAGCACTTCCTCTAAAGTATTTGTCCATCTCTACTTGTAAATTAAGTGACTAATAGATGTGTGATTTGGAGGGTAGCTCCAGGAAGATCATTTAAAGAAGCTTATAACACCAGAGAGAAAATTAGGCAAATAGTTTTTTTAAAACCACAAAAGTAATATATGAATAAGAAACTGGTAAAAATATTTGCAGCTTGTATGGTAGGAAAGACAAATGGGTTTTAATCCATCATATATAAGAGCACTAGACATCATGGAAAAAAAACACACCACGTTATTTGAAAACTGGGCAAATGGCATGAACAGGCAATGCACAAAAAAAGAAATATAAATAGAAAAACAAACACATGGAGAAACGTCCAACCTCACTGGTAATCAAAGACATGCAAATTAAAATCATGTGTGTATGTTTTCCAGACGAATTGGCAAAGATTAAAAAAAGAATGCTGATACCAAATGAATATTGTTATTCTTTTCAAGGGTGTGGCGAAATAGGAGCTCTCGTATCCTGCTGATGGGACACCCTTTCTTGAGGGCAATTTGGCAATTTGGATCCCGAGTTAAAGACACATAGACCCAAAATTCAACTACCAATTCTGTCTTGAGAAATTTACTGTACAGCAGGCCTCAGAGCAGAGTGTAAATATGTCCGTTCAAAGGTGGCTACCATTGGGTTGTTTACAATAGTGAACAACTGGAAACAACCTAACCACCCAACCCAGGGAGGCCCTGCTTTTAAATGCACCCACTGCGGATCCAACAAGCCCATTACATAAATCCGTACCATGGTAGACTAGACAACCTTTCAAAATTATGAAGAATTATGTTACCTGACCCTGAAATATGTTCACCATTATGAGAAAATACGCTACAAACGTGAGATGTACAAGTGCAATCCATGTCTGTAGGAAAGAATTCAATAGTTTCACAGCTGAACAAATGTTAATTAAAGCCTGTGAGGAAGAACCCCTGTGTTAACAGCAGTTGGTGGAAATTTGAGTGCAATTTTTTCCTTTCTGTTTTTGTTTTTCAAGTGTCTGGCATTAAACATGTATTTCTTTAGAAATTACATAAAATGCAATTTGAAATAAGCTTAACACACAAGCAGGGCAAATCGTGTTACAGTGAGCAAAATTAGGCTGGATCTAAGCTGGAATTATCCTGGTGTTAGAGGCCTAAGGAAAAAGGCAGGTAGCATGAGTCACAGTGTGGTGTGATGAGGTCTGTGTGGGGGCCATGCTGGATGCCTGGGGAACCCATAGCCCCTTGTGCCTAAGCCAGGCTGGTGGGAGGTGAAAATGGGCCTGGAAGTGACACTGAAACCAAGACATGGAGGATGAGAAGGATGCAGGCAGATGAGGAGTGGGCTCGGGAGAAGAGGGTCCTGGGAGGCAAGGAACAGCGTTTGCAAAGGCACAGAGAGGGCAGGCAAGGGTTCCTCACCCAGGGCATGCCCTAGGGACTGAAGCACAAGAGTGAGAAAGGGAAGCAGGATCAGCTCATTCAGAGCCCTGGAGGCTGTGTGAAATGGTTTAGATTTTATCCAGAGGAAAAACTGGGAGCCCCTGAAACATTTTCAATAGGTTAACAGAGACTCTCAGATTGGTATTTAGAATTCCTACTGCGGTTACAGTTTTGAGAACAGAATAGAGGGCTCAGCTCAGAAGGACCAAGGCCTGGTAGGGTGGAGAGGAGTGAATGGATTTGGGGGAGGCCCCTTTGGGTCCAAGTGGAGACCCTAGAGTGGGAGCTGGAAATACGGATTTAGGAGTGAGGAGCGCAGAAGCAGTCCTGCTGCCATGAGGGGTGAACAAGGCCGACCGGGAGAGCATCAGAGCAGAGGGGAAAGGGCGCTGAGTCCTGAGGAGAATGTAGGGAACAGGTAGAGGGGAGAAAGAGTGGGCGGGAGGATCCAGAGAGGAGGGTGCTGAGGGCCCTCTCCAGAGGATCCAGAAGCCAGCAGCGTGGGAAGTCGCCCAAGTGGGTGGTGGGTAGGAGGGTGGTGCAGCAGGCCCCAGCAGCCTCAGTGGCACAAGGAGGAATGGGAAAAGGAGAGCACAGCCTGGTGGCCAGAGCTCAAGGGAGTGGGGTGTGTGCAGGTGGAGGTGGATGCCTGGAAGCAGCGCATGAGCCTGCTCGGCTGCTGTAACAAAGCACCACGGACCTGGCAGCTTAACCAACGGTCATTTATTTCTCCCAGTTCTGGAGGCTGGAAGTCTGAGTTCAAGGTGTCAGCAGGGTTGGTTACTCCTGAAGCCTCTCTCCTTGGCTTACAGGTAGCTACCTTCTCCCTGTGTCTTTGCATGGTCCTTCCTTTGTACTGTGCACCCCTGGTGTCTCTATTGTGTCCAAATTTCCTCTTCTTGTGAAGACACCAGTCAGATGGGATTAATGACCTCATTTTAACTTAATCACCTCTTTCAAGGCCCTGTCTCCAAACACAGTCACATTCTGAGGTCTTGGGGCTAGGGTTTCAGCAAATGAATGCAGGTGGGGGAATACAGTTCAGCCCATAGCAAGCAGGATTTGGGCACAGGGAGGATGCCACCTCCACCTCCCAACTCTGAGGAGTGTAGAGTTGAGGGAAATGAACAGTCTCTACCTGAGAGGTAGCAAGAACCTCAGCCATGGTTCAGGTACTGCCAGGTGGTTAATAAGTGCTTATGGATGCAAACTGGGGAACCAAGGAGAAGCTCCCAGAGAAAAGACTGCCTCTCTGTCCTGCAGTGGAGAAGAAGGGGGGTGTTGGTGGACAGGGTCTCTTGGGGCCCCCACAAGTGCCCCTCCCCTGACACCTCTCCCTGCCTCCCCCACAGCCTGCAATTGCAACCTGCATGCCCGGCGCTGCCGCTTCAACATGGAGCTCTACAAGCTGTCGGGGCGCAAGAGCGGCGGTGTCTGCCTCAACTGCCGCCACAACACTGCCGGCCGCCACTGCCACTACTGCAAGGAGGGCTACTACCGCGACATGGGCAAGCCCATCACCCACCGGAAGGCCTGCAAAGGTAGGCGGTGCGGCCGGGCTTTGGGAACACTGCCCTTCCTCTCTTTTCTCTGTGCTTCTCCTTTTCTTTTTATATTTTCAAGGCCACTTACAAATCAGCATAGACCGAGATAACTAACACACTCACTCTCTCTCTCTCCTCTCTCTCTCTCTCTCTCTCTCTCTCTCTCTCTCCCTCCCCTCCTCCTCTCTCTCTCTCTCTCTTACGACTCAAGTGACCAGGCATAAGCTGAAACAAAGGGGCAATGGAAAAAATGGCTCCAAGGAGAAGAAAGGAAAAGGTGTGATCTTTGTGCAGGCGCAGGGCTCTGGCTTGCCACCCCCGCCCCGCCCCCTCCCAGCGTCTGTCCCTCTGCACAGGTGTGCCGCATACCACAGGGCGGGGGTCATGTTCACCAGGCTTATGTCGGCACAAAGGACTCTCTTTTACCAAAACCAGGCAGACGGATTTCTTTGGATGTGTGCGCACCTCCCGCCCCCTGGCCCCCCGACATTCACACAGACACAGACACGCACAGTTGCAGCTTCAGGGGCAGGGGCTCAGAAGGAACATTTAATCCACCTGCAAATAGCTTTACTTCTCAGGACAAAAAATTAAAAGGAGACCGGAGACTCTCTTTTCGTTCACTGAAGCAAGCACTAATATTTTAACTTTCTGTTGTTTGTTTTCTCCCAGTAACAAAAATGAAGCAATGATGAGATGATTCAGAGGAGCTGATGAAATGCCAGGAAATTTAGTGACGTTGGGGAAGGGGGAAAGTGCCCCCCCACCACCACCACCACACAAACACATTAGCTTTTAGGAATTCCAAGAATCAGGGCTCTTTTGGGTTCAGAATTTGGGGCCCAGCGCCTGGGCTTGCTGTGAACGTGGCTCCCCAAGAAGATATTATCTCTGAGGGCTCTTGGGCCACAATCTAGCATGGACGGAGTTCTGACACGGGAGAAACCCAAGCCATGGCAGGTTCAGGCCCAGATGATGAGCTACAGTAGATATAAATCCCTCTGTAGCCAAAGTATCATCATCTTAACAGGAAATCCACCAGATGTTGGGCACTTGTGCACCAGACTGATTACATAATTTGCAGGCCCCAGTGCAAAATGAGATATGGGGCTTCTTGTTCAGGAATTACTAAGAATTTCAAAATGGCAACAGCAGAGCTTCACTAAGCACATGCCCTTATGAGTGCAAGGCCCATGAAGCCAGCTCTGCTTGTATGGAACACCAAAATAAAAAACAAACAAACAAACCAAACAGTTCCCGGTCTGTATCTTCAGGAGAAATCTCTTCCATTCCAATGAACAGGGAGGGTGGCTCCCAAGATACAAGCAAGCTTCCCTTCCAGATCTATGGACTTAAGGCTGCCTCTGGTGGTTGTCTAGAGAAATTTAAGCATAAAGGTCTTCGGGCTATTTCCACATCAGAAAACAACTGATTCAGGTGAGAATTCCTCAGAGACTTTGAACAGGGATTGAGAAGGTGGTACCGGGCGAAGGGACCCAAGAAATGCCTGCAGTGGCAGGAAGGCGTGAGCAAGGACTTGACCAGGGAGAGAGGACTTTGGGTTTTTAGAAACGTAATTAGAAGGTATCCAACTCATTTGCCTGTGCCCAAGTGTTCATTGTCTTTTATTTACAGAAAAAATTGAAACCAGGGTCTTGTAAACAACATGTTGCACATAGATTTCTTGGGGATTTGGCCCAGAAATGTTAATCAATAAGGGCCATTCAGGTGGATAAATGGAGAACTCTGCCGAGGTAGGGAGAAGGTCTGGGCCATGTGTAGAAGGGCAATGGTTATGTACTGTCCTGTCAGTTTCTGCTGTCAGAACAGGAAAGGTATGTCCCCTGCAGAGACAGAAAGGGTCAGGGCCTTGGCCATCTTGCCATTTGCCTCCCCTTTCTCTCCTCTCTTCCAGTGAGGAGGGACAAGGGTACAATGTGGCCTCTCACTGTTCTAGGTGAGATGTCAGGAAGGGACAGGGAACCTGCAGACCATTCTCCGGGGCTCTGCCACTCCAGTTAAATGGTGTGGAGACACCCAGCTTCCTTTGCTGGCTTTCAGGAGGAACAGAATTCAAGTAGACAAGGGTGTGGTCCTGTCTTATTATTTCAAACACTGTGGTCAGCCTTAGGGTCTTCCCCGCCAGCCCTAAACAGCAGCTACCCCCAGCATTGGTGGGAACCCTGGGAGAACTCACAAAAGAAAAGAAATGTATGGATGAATTCTGCTCAGAAGGATACCTGCATATCCTGTTGGGGAAATGTGACAGGAAAGGGTGGGACTCTCAGTGCGTACTGATTGGTGAGGAAAGACAATGCTTCCAGGATCCTGCCACCTGATCGGTGAGGAAAAACACTACCTGGCCACTCCTAACACTGATTAGTGAGGGAAAAGCATTGCCTGTGTCCTGCTTCATGATTGGTAAGAAAAGACACTGTCTGAGAGACCTGTTCTCTGATTGGTGAGCAAAAAGAATATGACCTGAAAGGTCCTGCCATGTGACTGGCACAGAAAGGCATCTCTTGAAAGTCCCAGATATTTCCCCTCAGGTCTCTTTTTCCTGGTGCGGCTCCCTTAGGGGCTGTGGGAACTTTGAATCCTCAGTTCCCCCACAGGATACTTCCTACCAAAGAAAGACTCTGAGATCTTGGTAGGAACCAGCTGTAAGAATTCCGATGCTCGCCGGGGGATGTATATCCTTGAGATCTTCAGACAGGGGTCTCTCCATCACCCACACCATGTTCGCTGCCTCGTCTTCCCAGGGCAGATGGTTTAAGGTAACGGTTCCTTTTGTGGAAGCATTGGGCTCCAGTATTTTGATCTCTAATGGTTTGCTCTCAGAGGCTTCCAAGATCTTGTAGGTGTGGAGCCACCCTCCGGCTCTGGCCTGAGGGTTGATCTCAGCAAGCCCCATCATAGCCCTCAGTGAAGTCTGCATTTCTTTGCTGTGTTTCAGATGCATTTCACAGGGGAACCGAGACAACTGGCAGTGGCTCTTGACTCACATAGGCAGTTGACCTGAGGGAGGTTGGGAATGGCATCTGGGCCCTCTTTACCCCTTGACTTCCCAGGACCTGGGAGGAGCCCCCGGCTGAGGGCTGAGGCCACCCATACATTGCTGGCAATTGGCTGACTCCCAACCTTGTTCACTTTAGAGCAGGGGTGGACCTAGACAAGAACAGCTTGGAGCAAGGGCATTAGATTCCGAACGTTATTATGCAGTCCCCCATTTGGGAAGTTTCATAGCAACAAATTTGTTGGGTTCTTTCTCCCCTCCCCTAGCTTAGAACCAACCCCAGGCTGGCAGGGCTACTGCATACAAAGGGCTGTAATAAACATGCCCAGGGAACAGGCGGCTGCACTCTCCCCCTATTCAGCGCAATTTCACAGCACTGAGAAGGCCTCATTATGGCATGGGCTGTTGTCCTATACAAAGTCAGTGAGATGAATTTCTCCCTTTTCTCTGCAGAATGGTTTGTGAATGATACTCCTCCTGGAATCTGTCAAAAGATAGGCGGTTTTGTTTACCATTTGTCTTCTTTATGGACTGGGGGGTGCTTTCTCTTTGGAGCCAGTAAAGAAGACATTGCCATTTAACCATTTCAGCCATGCCTCCATTTAAATTATATTAATTTATCATCTTCCCAAACCATCTGTGATGGATAAAGACATTCCAGGAGTCTCCCGTGAACTGAATTGCGATGAGAATTAAGAAATTAACCACCGCATCTAGCCTCCCTGCACAAAGGGCTTTCGTTCCACCTCACTGAGCAGCCTGTTCCTTTCACTCATTGCCCCGCTCCCCTCAAGTCTACGGTCAACGTGGCTGAATGCATGCTGCCAAGAAGGACCTGAGTCCTCAGAAGATGCAGGTGGTAATAGAACAGAGGGATGCAGTGGTCCTCACCATCTTGGCCACTGCACACTTGCTGCTCCCATCTCCCCCCTGTTTCTCCCAGCAGTTTTGTCAGGGGTTGAGGGGGAAGTGAGCTCCTCGGGCCACCTCCTGTGGCTCCCTGCCCACTATGTGTGGTTTTCCGTGTCTTTCTCACTCTTGATTCTTGTCCTTCACTGTAGGGCATCCTCAGTACAGCAGGATCTTGATTAACATCCCTTTATTCAGCATCATTTTGTAATGATGTTGATGAGATGTCATAGGTACTTATATCAATTAGTCCATGGTAAAATTGATTTTGTTATATGTTATTTTGCTTAAAGTCACAGAGGCTATCGACAGTGTCTGTGTCTTTGTCTTTAACTTGCGTGGAGATTCTCACCTATGGCTGTACTTTGGAGATTCGAAAATACTGACTCCTGGCTCCTGCCCCGAAAGATTCTGGTTTAATTCATGGGTCCAGGTGAGACCTGGGCACTGGGAACCTGGAAAGCTTCCCAGAGGAAATGTGTAGCCAAGGCTGAGAACCAGAGACGTGGGAGAATAAGAGATGAAGACAGTGAACTGTTCTTGTGTTGAGAGAGGTGGCCTGGGCCCCAGGGTTTATTTTTCTGAGGGGAGAGACTTATTATCAATGAATTGAAATCTTTTTTATGACTCTCCATGAAAATTGGGTGGAGTGGGTGTGTGTTTCAAATTTTTAAAAATGT
This sequence comes from Pteropus medius, assembly GCF_902729225.1. NCBI lineage: Eukaryota > Metazoa > Chordata > Mammalia > Chiroptera > Pteropodidae > Pteropus > Pteropus medius. Next base: position 1,703,370 of record NW_024352783.1, read on the forward strand.
ATATCTTGCTAGGTAGGGCTGGAAGCTTAGCTAGTGCAGCCTGATGGTCCATTGTCCAGGTGGAAGCATGGGATGGGATGGACATCACTGCTAAGATTGTGTGTGTGTGTGTGTGTGTGTGTGTGTGTGTGTGTGTGTGTGTGTGTGTGTGTGTGGATCTGACCATTTAAGGGTTTGGTCATAGCACAGTTAAGAACCTGGGACACCTCTTCCTGTCTCAGGTAGTGTTCATGCAGCTCACAAAAACCTGAAAACCTCAGGAATGCCTTTCAGTTGGTTGGTCACTTGTCACATTTTCATTTTCTGTCATTTTCAGTGGGGGCAGGGAAAAGGGTTGGTCACCTTAGGCAGGGTACTCAGTGCAGCTCCCAGCTTAGCGGGCAGAGACCACAATTGAAGGAGTGTCTTCTATTAGGATGCAGTTAAGGCCAGCACTCCCAGGGAGAGAGGAAGTCAGAAGAGAGACAGTCCCCATGGAAGCTCAACTCCGACTGTGGCCTCTCTGGGTTGCATCCTTATCCCGTTCCCTGGGGAATGTGGAAGGGTGGGGGGTCGGAAATTCTGATCTCCAGATTTGGCTCTGGGTTCAAAGTCTGTAGAGCATGTGACCTCCGTAGACCTCAGTCTCCTAATCTGTGAATCATATTCAGATTTATAATCCGAGTCCTGTCCAGCTTTGATATTCTACATTCCACATGCTCTTTTTAAATATTCAAAATTTCATCAGTCCCTGAAACAACAGGATAGTGTCTTGTATCAGTGAAGTTTGTGTCTTGGGAACTTGGAAGAGCTGGCAGAAATCAGGTGCAGGTGGTTTTGTTCCAAGGTCTTTATAAACGCAGGGTTCCTGCTCTTGTGACTAAGCCCCCACAGTGCCCTGCTCTGAAATGGGATCTTCAGGCCCAGCCCTTTGTCTCATTCCCTTGGGCATCCTTGGCCACTTTCTTCACCTTCCTGGATGCCAGTTCCCTGTCTCTGAAGCCTACTCTCATCCCGGTTCTGCATGAACGTTCCGGGAGGGTCCTCAGGGGTCCCTGGTCCTGAGCAGAAAAGCCTCCTGATCCTGAGCTGCCCTGTTAATGGAGGGCATTTCACTTGGGAAAGAACTTTGCTACCAGGAGAGCAGCAGGTAGGCTCCAGCTAGCAGCCTTGGGATGAATAGCTTTTAAAAGCATGGGTGTGAGACCACAGTTCAAATTCCACCCCTGGGCAAATTATGTACTCTTAAGTGCCTCAGTCTTCTCATCTGAGGGGTCAATAATTGTTCCTCCTCCCTCCTAGGATTATGGTGTAGATTAAATGAGATGATGTAGAGGAGGTCCTTGGCACATGGCATTACCCCATACCTGTTAGCCGTTAGGATTACTTGTACAAGTAGAGGGAAGTGGAATAACCAGAAGGCCCTGCCGTTGCCCCCGGGGACGATCCCTCCTTTGGCTCTCCAGTCGCTTTCGTTCTTTCAGTGAGTGGTGGCGTATGGGAGAACCAGCCCCTCTCACATGAAGGGCTCAGCCCTGACGTGGACTTTGAGGCCAGTTCCCACAGGACCGGGCAGGGCCTTGGGGATCTGCCCTAATGCTGTCGTACACTCTCAATAAAGGATTTTACACGCTTTGGGAGCAAAAATGACAAACGAGTTGAACAGAGATGAGTGTCCAGCAGCTGCGTGTGGGGGCGGGGATGGGCTGTGTTGTATAAATGCGGTTCCGAAGGTGCCACTGAGAAAGATCCTGCCCTGAGCCTGTGCGTGCAGTCTCAGTCCCTCCCCCCAGCCCCGGCCCCCATCCGTAGGAGCTGTGCCTTTCGCCTCAGCTATAAATCAGGTGCAGGAAGACTATAGTTAACTAGATCACGGAGGGTCAAATAACCCAGTTTGGGATTACGGGGCTCCCCTCTCCTTCTACTTCCTGCTGTCTGCACCTTGAGCCGAAAGTGGCAGGGGAAAGGAGAGGTCACGCAATATGAAACATTTATTCTTTTGTGCCTGGTTAGCAACTGCCGGGAGAAGGAAAAGCATAGCTGCGGAGGAGGTTGACACAGACAGCTGAGACGAAGTTTGTGGATTATCTGTGGATTTAAATGATCCCCATTCCCTCATTAGCATGGAGAATTTAGGAGCAGGGAGTGTTCTGTAGTCAGGTTGCCAGTGATCTAGGATGTGAGGGGATCATGTTCCCTGCTTGCTCTGCCTTCATTCCTTCAGATTCAGAGGGTAAATCAGATGGCCTTTGCCATGTGGGGAGGGCGGCAGATTTGCCCCAGGTTTTTTCATTGATTCAGCAAGTATTTATTGAGCACCTGCTACGTGCAAGAACTGGGGTTACAGTGCTGACTGGAACAGACATGTTCCCTCAGAGCCTGCTTCCTGGAGGGAGGTTGATGATAAAGAAGAAAAAATAAGCATACGATTATTATAGATTGCGGCGAGTTACACGAAGGAAAAAACGGAATGGAAGGAGAGTGTAAGTAGGGGGAGCCTGTCTGCGAGGCAGCCAGGGTAGACCTGTCAGAAGACGGGATGTTTGAGACGAGACCTAGGGGGTGAGGAGTGAACACTTGTGGGGAGATCGAGGCAAGAGCAGCACCAGTGTCTGGAAGCAAGAAAGGGCTTGGTCAGAGGGCGGCGTGGGAAAGCAGGGTCAGCTCCTGTGAGGATTTGCCTTGACGCTGTTGCCTGCTCCTGCTTTCTCTGTGGATGGTACTCAGATACACAGCCCCGTCTTACTCAAAGTGGAGAGGGATGTTTCACCCTAACCCTGTGCCACAGACAGATATGGACCTTTGGCGTGATCTTGGAGTCCCAGGTGGCCTCAGGATTGGCTCTAGGGAGCAGCCACATTCACTGATAGCAACCTCCCGGGATTCAGGGCAAAGTGTTTTCTCTCCCTATGTACTTCTCTACACCTTGGAGGCCCCGTGAGTACTAGAAAGGGCGTTTTCCCATCAGACCTTGGCTGGGAACGGAGTGCCTCCATCACCTGGTGTTTGGGCTCTTTCTTCTCAAAGGACAGGAAGGACACTAGTCATATTGGATTAGGGCCCACCCTAATGACTTCATCTTAATTACCTCTTTAAAGGCTATCTTGAAATACAGTCACATTCTGAGGTACTGGGGTTAGGTCTTAAACATTTGATTTCGGGCGTTGGGGGTAGGGCGTAATTCAGCCCAGAACACGAGGTCTGCCCTGTCCTGCCTGGAGGTATCCAGGGAGGTCTGGGCACCAGGCCAGCCCCCCTCTCGTCCACAACCATATGCCCTGGGATCACTGCCATTTGTGGGTCCTGCCTGACACCAAGGGCCCCTGGAGCCAGGTCCTCAGGAAAAGTCACCAGACCTGATAGCCCAGGATAACTTTCCAAAAGCCACAGTGTGAGCTGCGGTGAGAGGGGGCACCCTCAGTTGTGCATTTCCTCCTGATGAAGGCTGTTGGGACATCAGGGATTCAGGACAGAGGGTGTCGGAGGGAAGAGAGGAAGGCAGCGGCTCGGGACCAGTAGCCTAGGATCTGGACTGTCTGCCTTCCAGGTCAGCTCTGCTGGGGCTCTCGGAAACCCTGAGTGTACTTCTCTCAACTGACAGAGAAACCGAACCTCAGTAAAGAGATCCCAGCATGACACCGTGGGCAGTGGCGTTGGGCAGGGTGATCAGTGGGTGTAGACGGAGGGTCTGATGTGTCTGGCAGCACGAGAGCACCTTCCTTCCACCCTTGGTCAGGACACTGCAATGAACTGCAGTGATGGGAGTCATGGTCTAAGGCTCAGGCTGACACCCTGGATCCTTGGCGCCCTGTAGACACCAAGCCTTAGGCTGTCAAGTTGGAAGTGACTTTTGTGGGAGTGCAGATCTCTGTCCTTACAGGTGAATCTCCTGAGGCTCAGAGCGAGCGAGTCACTAACCCAGGGTTACACAGCGTTACTGGCAGGACAGGCTCGAACCTGCGTCTCCTGGTGCCCATCTGCGTGCCCAGATCATCTGTCCCTGTCTCATGGCCCAGAGCAAGGACAGTCTGGCTTCTCTGTACCTGGAGACCCTCCAGCCCGCCTTGTTTGTGAGAAACCTAATCCTGCCACCTTCTCAGGACCTTGGGCTTCCGTCTGGTCTCACCTTCCTCTCAATGGAAAAACCATGGGATAGATCGTTTCCTGTGACCAGGTGTTGCCTGCTCTGTGCAAATGGGGTGACCTTTGTGGAAGGGATTGAATTCCGCTGAAAAAAGCGGCTGACTTCCAGGGAAATGGGAGTCACCCAACGAGCTTCCTGTGGTGGAAGATGTTCTGACCCAGACCAAGATCTCAGAATCAAGGAGGCTCTTTGTCTCCTCACCAGATGCCCTGCAAAGGAGAAGACCTCCACTCAACTGAATTCCACGTTCTCCCCAACGCAGCGCCGCCCTTCCCCCCACTGCGCACGTGTGTGTGGGGGGGGGTGGGGGGGCGTGGGGGGGTGGTGAGGTTTGAAGGAATACAGCAGAATCCCTTTGGTTTTCTCTCCCCGTGGGCCAAGGTCTGGGGCTTCCTTTGTAACTGGCGGGTGGATCGGACCCCCTTTCTTTGACACTGCTTATCAGATTCCTTTGTCCCAAACTGTAGAAGAATCCACTGTAGGGCGCTGTCATCTGTCACTTCTCTCCAAACCTTGATGTTCACCCTTCTTTGCATAGAGGGATAATTTGGGCTCTTCCTTATTCATGGGATTTTGGGGAAAGTCCTTATTTTGAGTGCAGTGTGAGTCTGTGAGGATTGTATTTGGTCATGCATAACAGAAAATGCACATAGCCTTTGTTTCAACAGGTTTAAGCATGCATTTCTCCTCGCAGAATGAGAAGTACAGACAAGGCGTCTAGAGAGGATGTGGGCCTCGGTGACACCCTCAGTGACTGGCCCTCTCATCCCCCATCCCCCAGATGGCCTCCCTCTGCCTGTGATTTTTCTTGCCAGCTCATGTTCTCCTCCTCTGCTTGGTAGTCCCAATTTCACAGGCTGGTGTGAAGACCAGAGGGGACAACTGTATGAGAATGTGGATGTGCTCAGGTGTTCACAGGCTTCTGGTGGTGGCGCTCTGTTGGAGGAATGCTCCGCCTCTGGTGATGGTCCCTCTGCCCTGGAGGTGACCTGACTAGGTCAAGGCCCCCCTTTCACCCTTTGGGACTCTGATGGCTTCTCATCCTGGAACAGTGATTTGTGTGGAAGCACATCAGCCTGCTGCTTCCGTTAAACCAGGTCAAGGGGCCAATTGGTCAGAGTCTTTGCAGAATCTTGGGAGAAATATTTGGAAACCAAGCAGTAAAATACCTCCTCATTTTATCAAAGGACGGGCTTATAGAAAGTGCCTGCTGCACAGAGCAGGCCCAGCACCCTGCCATCACCAAGGATGGCCCTCAGCACCAGCTGACCTCAGCTGGTGCCTGGCTCCTCACTGGTAGCACACCAGCCCGGGCAGCTGAGAGGTCCCCAGCTGTGAGAGGGACTCCCATTGCTCCCCCCATTCCTGCTCTGGGCCAGCTTCTGCCATGGTGAAGATGACCTGAATCAATAGTGGTGCCTGTGAGTGACTTGTGTCTGACTCTTTAGTGACTGAGCAACCTTTGGCGACTTCCTTCCAGTCAAGACCAAGGATCCTCATGGAGCACAGCTGTGTTCTATCAGCATCGAGGGGAGGACATCTTGGCTTGAATCTTAGCATTTCCAGCAAACTTGTGAATCAGGCCAGAGGATGTTAGCTGGCAGGAGCCTTAGGAGTCTATATCCAACTGGTGCCCACATCAGGGGCTCAGGATGGTGGGGTCCCGAGCTGTGGCCCTCTGCTTTCGTGTGGCCGACTTAGAGATGCTGCCCATGCTTGATCGCCCTTCCCATCACAGGGCTGGATTTAGGAGGCCAGAGGGAAAGGTCAGCGGTCTTCTCCAACCGTCTCCTTACATCATCATCTGTAGCTTGCATCAAGGCTGGGTCTTTTCTTACTGAATTAAAAAAGAGAAGAAGAAAAGAAAAACAAAAACAAAAACAAGGAATGAGCTCGAATTCAGGGTAGATTTAAGAAGACAAGTTCCGAACACAAGGATTCAGAAGGGCTTACTGCTGTCTACAGGGGCAAAACTGGAACAGCCCATTTTCCTCCTGTGGAGCCTGTGGTGTGAGGACCCCAGACACAGTCCACCAGGCTTCCTGCCTGGTGTCCCGGGCCTGTGTTGCCTGCCGTCTTCTAACCTGTCAGGGAGCATCCATGACCAGGACCCCTACACCAGGGTTTCTGGGAGCACTCATGTATCCAGACAACTTCAACAATTTCTTACATTCCTCTCCTTTCTGCTGTTCCCTGCTCCTTCCTTCCTCTTCCTAAGTCACCTCATCAGCCACTCGTGGGCCCACGCCTGGCTGGGAGAGGCCATATCCCAGCCATATCTTCATCCAGACTCCTGCCCTCACAATGAGCAGTGCTGGCTGGAGAAATTCTAATTTAGCTTTTTAGGAACAGCGCTCTCACTTCTTTTCTTGGATGCATTTTTTCCCATTTGAAGCAGAAACACAAAGCACCAATTGAAATTGCTGCAGGATGCACCCCCTCCCCGTCCCTGCAGGGAGGGGTGGGGGAGAGGGAGAGAGGCAGACCATTTGCCTCCTTCATCTCATTTCTCCTTCCCCACTCACACACTCTGAATCCACTTGCTGGATTCAGGGAGGCAGGAGTCAGCGGGGTATTCAGGTGTCCTGTGTCAGTTGGTGCAGCAGTTCTTGCCCAGGTACCACGGTTTTGGCGGGTATCTTGGTCAGCTCAGGCTGCTGTAACAGAAAAAACCACAGACTGGGGGGCTTAGACAACAAATATTTATTTCACTCAGTTCTGGAGGCTGAGAAGTCCAAGATCGAGATGCCTGCAGAGTCAGTGTCTGGCTTGCTTCCTGGTTTGCAGATAGCTGCCTTCTTGCTATGTGCTTGTGGAGCTCGGGCTCTCTCTCACCCTCTCTTTCTCTCTCCCCATCCCTCCCTCCCTCCCTTCCCCTTCTCCCTCCTTTTCCTCCCCGCTCTCTCTCCCTCTCTCTCTCCCTCTTATAAAGGCGAGAATCCCATCATGGGGGGCCCACTGTCATGACCTTATCTAAACCTAATTTCCTTCCAAGGGCCATACCTCCTAATGCCATCACACTGGGGGTTTAGTGCTCTTCACCGTATGAATTTGGGGGATACAAATATTCAGTCCATAGCAGTGGGGATATCCCCTCAATGTCTTCTGGCCATTCCATCACTAGGATTGAGTCCTTAGAACACTAAGGGAACTTCAGGGTGCAGTGTGACAGGGTGGGCAGCCCCAGCTCTCCAGCCCATTGTAAACCAAAAGGGGGGTGGTGTGAGGCCTGCTCTGCGGTGCAGTAACCACTGACTGGCCTGAGAATTGGGACCTCACTCCACTGCCCAGCTTGGCCACGCGCTTTCTGTAAGACCCTGGTGGTGATGGTGGTAGGGGCGGGGTTCCTTCACCTCCCCTCTTTGAACATTTCATCAGGTGTTTAAATGATCACTGTGACTCTTCTCAGTGCTACAGTTTATGGGTTTTGTGATCCAGGAGCCTGAGCCTTGGACTGTCTGGTTGCAAATGAGGGTGGGTGGGTAGAGCAGGTGCGGGGGGAGGGGGCAGCAGCCTGCAGGTGGGGGGTCTCACCTCCCTGGTGATTCCCCTGACCTGGAAAACCCTAGGGCTCCATCAGCCTCCAAGATCCGGCCCTTCCATCCAAAGGGTCAGTAAGCAAGCCTGGGGGCCAGGAGCTGGCAGGGGTGCAGCAGTGAGAACGCACAAACTTTCCCACGGAGAGAAGGTTCACCTCTCAATTCTAACTCCTCCATTTGTGATCAGACTTTGCATTCTCGAAAACATACATGAAGGTCGGCCTTCCTCTAGGCCTTTGGAAGGGCTCCCCCCGCTTCACTTCCTGCTGCCAAAACAGTCCTTTCAAGTCGGTCCACTCTGATTTGCATTTCCCCTTTCCAGGTAGGCAGGTGGCCAGTTATCAGAGCTTCTGGAATGTGTGTACGGGCTTGGCTGGGCCTGCTCCCCCATTTCTGCTCTTCCCCCTGGGGTGGGGTCCCTGGGGTGCCCCTGGGTGGGGAGGGCCCCTGAGGGTGGGTGTGCACTGGCCTCTTCCCACCTTCTGACCTTCCTTTTGTGTATCTTCCACAGCCTGTGATTGCCACCCCGTGGGTGCTGCTGGCAAAACCTGCAACCAAACCACCGGCCAGTGTCCCTGCAAGGATGGTGTGACGGGCATCACCTGCAACCGCTGTGCCAAAGGCTACCAGCAGAGCCGCTCTCCCATCGCCCCCTGCATAAGTACGTGCCAGGCACCCTCTTCCTTGAGGCTCCGGCTTGGGTGTGGGTGTTGGGGGGGCCCTTTCAGCTCACTGACATCCAGTGGGCATAGTGCTCACTGAGGCCCCTTGTGAGACACTCAAGCCTATGGGGTTCTTGCAGAAGCAGCCAGGGCCCAGCAGAGCCAGCCTGTTTGTCCTGACACAGAGTGAGTCTTCTGTTCCTGGGTGGACACAAGCCCCCCTGCTCAGCCCAGGTCCTGTTCCCATACGCCACCTTGAGCCTGGACCCGGGGGGGCCTGCACCAGGGGCTACCATTGCTGCTATGAGAATTCCAACTCCCACTGCCTCTGGAAGATTCAGAACAGAGGGACTGGTACCATCTGGCCTTTGAGGGAAGCTGGGCAGGGCTCCCTTGCCCTTATGAAGCGTGGGAGCATCCCCGAGGGTCCTGAAGGCCCCATCAGGCTAGCTGTTACCCCTAGATGCTAGAACTTGGGGAGGGGATGAGCAAGGTTGCAGGGTCACTCAGGGGCCTTGGCTCAGCCAGGCTTTACTATCTTACAACTGATAGGATCACATAGGTGTCATGAGGGGAGAATTAGTCTTGGGGGAAAGTCAAGCCTGGTTGAGAGCTGGCCCCGGCCTCAGCCTCATCGATTCCCTGTGCAAGACAGGTCTAAACCCAGCAGGTGGGTGGAAGAAGGTGCCGATCCCAGCTCATCAGGCAGACCTTGGGATACAGTCTGCTTCTCTAGAGCTGAGTTAGCACACCTAGCCTGGGAGGTCGGCCCACTGCCTTGTTTTATATGGCTTGATTTTTTTTTTTTTTTTTTTTTTTACCTCTTTAAAATGATTGAAATAAAAATTAAAAAATACCATTTCATGACATGTGAAAATGATATGAAAGTTCAGTGTCCATAAGTAAAGTTTTATGGGGACACAGCTGTGCCTGTTCGCATGCTGCTTATGGGTGCTTTTGAGTTCCAACAGCAGAATTGAGCAGTTACAACAGAGACCGTGTGACCTGCAGAGCCTGAAACATTTACTAGCCGGCCTTTGACAGGAGAAGTTGGCTGACCCTGCTTTAGGGTTTTAGTGTCCCTCAGCACTGGGAGGGCACTGGCTTTTCCAGTCAGTCCTGAGGGACTTGGAACAACCTTAGGCACAGCAAGAGGCTGGGAGTCCTCACCCCAGCACCCCCTTGAGGCCCTTGGAGCAGTCCCACCTACCTTACAAGGAATCCCCCCACACCTACACTGGCCTGAAACACACTATACCTCACCTGCCTGAGCTGGGTGTGGCCTTCACTCCCAGAACATATTGGGCTGCATCAGTTTCAGCAGCTCTTCTGACAAGTTTCTAAATCAGGAGACATGTCCGCAGGGGTCTAGTAACACAGATAACAAAAATCTCGGCTTTGGGAGATTGAGCTCTATGTCCATCCAGGGCAGAGCAAGGTGAAATGGTTTTGATGAAAACTTCTAATCGTCAGAGTCTAACAACGTGCAAAATTTTTTCTTTTCCATCTGTCCAAAAAGCTGCAAAGTGAACATTTTTAGCACACTGGGAAGAAATCAGGGCTGCCATCTGGGGTTATGAAAAAAGAGGGAGAAAAAACAGGGTCTCTCTTATAAAGGGAGTAAGGAGCTGTCAGGTTGCTCAAAAATGGCGGGAACCAACATTTCCATTGGCCTGGGGGAAAGACCTTGAAATGGAACTATGCTTCAGAATCAGAGACAGAGACCTGGGAAATGGAAGTTCTCGCTGCCCAACTTGCTCTGTACTTTCTTCGTCCTCTCGAAGGGCCGGCTGATGCTGGGCGCGAGTGTTCCCACCAACAACCTGAAGACCTGAGTCTCCATCCTGGGATTTCCGTGAGCTTTTCCTGAGGGCATCTGGCTACAGGCGCCACAGTGCTGAGGGACTTGTGCCCTGTTTCATCACAGCTCTGTAAGCCACATGCCCTCTGCATACACCCCTGTGCCAGGCCTAAGGCACTGCGGTTGGGCAGCCAATGCGGCTCCATGGCCACTGGCCTCAGCCCTGTTTGTGAACTTGCAGGATTAGACCAGACAATTCAGAGGTTCCCTCTGCAATGTTTCTGCTGGGACCAAGTAGCTCATCATGAAGGCTAAGAGAAGGCCTGATACAAGGTCCAGTTTCTTAATGAGCTGCTGTGACAGGGCCGAGAGCAAGATTTGCCTCCAAATTGACAGCTGGGTCCTCTGTCCATTCCTTTTGGGAGGTGCAAAGGCTGGCTTCTGTGGGTGTCTCTCAGATTTGCCCCTGGCCTAAGAGTGTTCCATCTTTATCCATCAAGGTTCCAGTCCAGGTGATCTAGAGTCTGAGGATCCAAGGGAGGTCTTACCCTCAGCAGTCAGATGGTGGTCAGAGTCAGTGGGGCTCGTGAAGGCCTCTGTGACCCCATTTTCATGTGGTCACTCATCAGGGGAGGCGAGCCCTTGCCCCTCATGGACTTTTGGTCCATGCTTAGCCTTCATTCAGAAAGAGGAAGCTGGAGCTGTGACATTTGGTCTTTCCAAGAGACTGGTTGAACCCTCACCTTTTGGGAGCACAGATTCAGAGCCAGGAGCTAGAAGGCACTCATTGCCATTCTAGATAGAAAAGGAGTGATCCCAATAAAGTAGATGCTTCTTCAGGCCCCTCGATCTTCTGTATTGTCAGTCTGTTCTGCCCACCGAGACAGTGCCTTAGCTTGTGAGATGCACCTGTGAGAATCTGAGCCAGGGGTGCAGACCCTCTCTGCACGTGTAAGACACCTCCCAGCCCCCTCACATGCCACACCTGCCATGAGCACTTTCCACACCAGTAGGTCAAGGTCAGAGGTGGGCAGGGCCCAGGCAGCCACATTGCGATGAGCAGGGGCCATAGGAAGGCCCCTCTCTACCGCCTCAGGCTGAGCCAAGCTGTGGATACACAGAGCCAAGCACACGCACCTGGCAGGCCCCCACTAGGGAGCAAGGCCAGCTCTTCGTGCTATCTGTCCCTCCTGCCTTCTCCCCACTCCGGTCCCTTCCTCAACAGCCAGGAGCATCTACGTCTCTGCCAGGTGAAAGGACAGCTTCCACAGAACAAGGGAGAATGCTGGGCCCCCATGCTGGCTTGGCTTTCTCCTCCCTGACTGTCCTGGTGGCGGAGGCGTTGAAGGGGTGGGCAGGAAGGCTGGGAGAGGTCTGTGCTGTGCTGATTCTTTTGTAAGGTCAAAAGTAACATCTTTTCTTTTTTTTTTAGTAACATCTTCTTACCTTGCTTTCTCTTCCTCCCATCCTGAACCTCACAGAAATCCCCGTGGCACCACCGACCACTGCGGCCAGCAGCGTGGAGGAGCCAGAAGGTAGGCCCTTCCCCTTCTTGCTCATGTCTTGCTTTTGCTGTGGTGTGGGGTGAGCAAGGGAGGGTGATTAGAGGAACCGGAATCCTCCGAACCACCATTGGGGTGCTGCTCAGTGTGAGTGATACCCCTGGGTTGAATTGAGAAGGATCGAGCCACAGGGCATTTTTCTGTGAGGCCCCCTTCCAAGAATAAAAGGGAAGGGGTTTATTACTGCCTGTGGGCTGCCTCTCTCCAAAGCCTGGGACCTCTGAAGCTGCGCTCCTCCTCCTTATCCACCAAGGGTGAGAAACCTCTGGCCAGCCCAATACCATCCAAGTCGAGGGGTGGGGATGGCGTGTAACTCCTTCCTGGGGCTACGAAGTAGGAAAAGGATGGGTGGCTGGGACGAAAAGGGCATTCTGGAGCACGAGAACGGAACAGGGGGCCATAAACAGACACTGGGTCAGAGAAGGGCCAGGAACTGGGACTGGAAGAGAATCACATCTTCACTGTCTCTCACTGAAATTGAGCATTTCCTCTGTTGCAAAGGTGGGCCACAACCACAGCAGGGCCAGCGGCAACTGTGACTTGGCCACCAGCAGAAATCACAGCTATTTTCACATCCCGTTAAGAGTCGGTGCAAATAACATGAAATATTGTTGATGCTTGCTATTTCTTCAAAAGTATGGAAGTCATCAGACCCCCTGCTAGATCCTGATTTATAATCATTAATAAAGAAGCACATACCTTATGTAACTACTATAAATACTGGTTTTCAAAAATGTTTGGATAAGTGTATTTCAGTATTATTAGCTTCCTTTGTAGTCGTATGTATTTTATTTTCATATTTAAAAACATTACTGTGAGAAAGGGTCCATGGGTGTTGCAAGTCCTTGGCACAAGAAAGGTTACACAGGGTTGGAAGCCTGGTTTCATAGGGTGCCACCTGGAGTGCAGGCCAGGCCTGTATCCTGGGGTCACACAGGGCTTTGTGTAGTGGTACTTGGAGTAGGAGTAGGAATGGGAAGCAGAAAAAGTGACAGTGGGGCCTCTCATAGCCATCAGTGCCAGCCCTGGGGACTTCTTTCCTCCTCTCCAAATAGGATTGTAGGGAGGTGTGGGGGAGGCTTGCATACCCATGCAGTTGCCGGAATATTTTAGAATAAAGACTGAATTTTTTTAGTATTGGCAGTATACTGCGAACTTGAGAGAAAACACATTTCGAACTTGCATATATACAGTCAACAAATAGCCCTTAAATAAGAAAGGACAGAAAAACATTTCAGGGAGTGCTGAGGCCACACTGGGGATATTCAAAGATGTTTTTGTCTTGGATTGTTAGGTAGTCTTCAGTCAACTTTGGTTGAGGTGCAGTGGACATTTAAAGGAGAAATAGTGATGAGAAGGGGCCAGAGGAAGAAGCATCACAGCAAGCACCTGGGAGGCAGGATGACAGAAGCCAACATGGGGGATGAGGAAGCTCTTTCTGTAAAAATAGAATTTAAAGAAACATTCCCAATTAGTTCAGCTCTAGGATAGAGCAGTTTTGAAATGAGAAGATAACTTCCATTTAATGGTGTCTTGACTCGTGCTGTTGCAGAAAAGATCCAAAATCAGACCGGCAAGAAACCAAGCAGCACACAGAGAGTTGGAGAGTTTATTATGCTGGCAGTCTCAGAGGAGCTAGGGCTCTGAAGATCTGGACCAGCTCAGTTGCAACATTCCTTATATAGACCCTTTTTGGCACAGGCTGATTGGTTAATTTGTCCTCAGACCTTTAAAAAGCAGTGCGAGTTGCTATGGTTGCAGGTAGTTACAGTGCATTACAAAAGGCGGGAGTTGCTATGGGTTACCTGCAGTTACAAAGTGTTACGAAGCGCGGCAGTTGCTGGGGGTACAAACAGTTACATTTGTTGCTTAGCTCAAACAAAAGGGAAGGTGAGTCTTTAGTCAATTTGGAGTACAGCCCAGGCAGCAAGCATATTTACAGAAGCAGAACAGAGAGCTGATTAGCCTTTTGAATGAAAATTCCTCTTCAGTGCTTCCACGATGTGACATCAGTCACATCAGAACTCACCTGGACAAGCTCTTTGGGCTGTGCACACAACTAATCCAAGGCCATGACGGATCTTCATCATCTCTTTTGACTCCCATTTTTCTAGTCTTTGCAGCTTGACTTTAGGTTTCTTGCAGTGTTTGTTCGTTTGTTTGTTTGTTTGTTTTTTCCCTTTCAAATCAGAAATGGGCAAATGGGAAAAAAAATAGAGGGAAAAAGTAAAACAACTCATGAGATTTCTGTACAGGCCACAAGAAACTGGTATAAAGCATGCAAACAGACAAAAGAGTCCTGAGCAAGTACTTGCAAACACTTGTAGCATCCTACTTTGAAAAGTCTTCCTTAGCAGTTCTTAGTTGATTAACTTCTCTGACTCTTGGTTTTGTTACTGTTTATTTCCTTTCTTCCTTCTGAACCTTTAAAAACATGTTTTAAATAGGAGCAAGCAGTAAATAAACACCCTCACAAAGTGCTTTGCTCGCAGAGGAACTAAGCGAGCAGGTGTGATGTTTGTAGCTTTGGCCAGGCCCTTTTGAAACTTCTCTGGTGGTCTGTGGATGCCCAGGATCTTTGCTGCTCGCACTGCAGAACTGGGGCCATGCCACCACAGAGAGGCTGGGCTTGCCTTGTCTCAGCAGGCGGGATGGTGTGGGCAGGAGGCCAGGGGCCCCCTGGGAAGTTGGGCCTGGGAGCTCGGTTCTTCCAAGCCTGTCGATTCTTGCAGTGTTTGAATAGGGAAGCCCTCTGTGCCAGGCTGCCTGAGAAAAGCTTATTTACTTTTGCCTGTGTAACAGAGGAGAATTAATAAACCGAGAATTTGTCCTGAAAGCTGATGGACATAACCTCACCCTGAACCCATCCCCTTGCAAGGCCAGCTCACTCAAGGAATGCTATCCACCTGCTGTCTGAGCTGGCTGGGACCCCATCATGGGGCGGGGAGGTGGGAGGTCTGGAGCCAGGGGCCCAGGAGGGGAATGGGCTGGAATGGAGATAGGGACCACCCACTCCAAACCCAGCTACTTCTGATTGTAGCGACCTCCACCCCTAGAGCTAATAGAGAGGGCCCCCCCATTTTCCCTTGGCCTCCATCAGCTCTGTGGTGGTTGTTGATTTGCATGTTGTTTGGGTTTATGGAGGCCTCTTGGGAGGAGCCCCGGTTTGTAGCCAGGCGATCTGGGGTTGATTCTCCACTGGCTGTGAGGCCTTGGACGTGCAAAGACTTCTCCTTTCTGCATCCTTTGAAGAATGAAGGGGTGGGACCAGTGGTCTTCTGGGTGGGGGGGGACCTCCCCACCCTGCTTCTTGTGGTGGGAATGACCTACTGCTAAGCTTTTTTCCTCTTCAGAAATGTCTGCTCACTCTTCTCTGCTGCTGATGATCTGCTTCTTCCACAGTTCCTTACAGAGGCTCTGTGGGCAGAGGTGCTGGTTAGGTAATTAACACCTGGCTGGGGGGAAGGGGAGATGATCGCTAGCATTTACCACTTTCCCTTGTGTAAACACTCCCTCCTGGCAGGTTTCAGAAGAGTTAGGAAGAGATGGTTATAACTGGTTCTCAGGGCCAGTGTATGCAGACTCCACCCAGCACTGCCCGTGAGCCTTCCCTGAAAATGGAGTGTTGGCAAAGGAACACAGAAATCTAGAAGGAGGAAGGGCCACCTCTCAGCAGAGGAGAGGCTGTTGGTCTTTGCTGGCCTCCTTGGTGTGAAGGGTCTCGGCAGTCTTTTGAGTGGAAGCTGAACTCAGGTTGGAGGTACGAGAACAAGGAGCCAACTCCTGGGTGCCTCATCTCCCAACAGGATCTCGGGTCCTCTTTCCTGGCCCTGTCCTCCCATGGCACTCACCCTGTTTGGGGCCCTACGTGGTACCTTCTGCTAGCTGCTTCAGTGGACCCAGTCTGAGTGTGGAGGTGACCTTAGAGATATCATACCTGGTGGCCTCTCAGCACCTCCATTTTTTTTGTGGAAGAAAATTGGGTTTATATAGACCTGCGACCTGGATGAACTCAGATTATTCTCATTTTAGACTTTTGTTTTCCAAGATAGATAACAGGCTGGGTAAGTGTGGGAAACAAGTTGATAAGACTTCAATGCATATTGGCCAGGTACTGGGGGACAGGATGCAGGGGAGGGAAGGGCATTGAATTGGGAGTCTGAGTCCTGAGTTCTGCCTGATCTTGTTTTCTTCTCTGTGAAACTGGGTAATGATAATCCTGCCTCACAGGGTTGTTTTGAGAATTAAATGGGATGATTCAGTGATGGGCTTATCATAAGTGCTCAATAAAAAACCAATGGACCATCAAGGAAAATATAAACATCACAGTGCATTACGGATGAGTTAAAGTCTCTGTTGGCTCCTCGTCAGGAAGGTGAGTTTTTCAGCAGATGTCAGCATGAGGATAAATGTGGAGAGTCAGCTAGATAGAAAATTCTTGAGGAGACCTTGGGAGGGAACAGGTGGGGCTCCCCAAGGCCAGGGCAGCTGAGGGAACTGCTAGTGGCCTCATCACAGCCATCCTAGCAGCTAATGTTAGACCCTGAATCCAGCAGAGTTGAAAACTGGAAGTCAAAAGTCAGTGCTTGACTTCATAATAGCCAAAATGTGGAAACAGCCCAAATGTCCATCATCGGAAGAATGGATAAACATAATGTGGCGTATCCATACAATAGAATAGTATTCAGTCATAAAAAGAAATAAAGGACTGACCCATGCTACAACTTGGATGAACCTTGAAAACATTATGCAAAGTAAAAGGAGCCAGACACAAAAGGCCACAAAGTGTATGATCCCATTTCTGTGAAATGTCATGAATAAACAAATCCAGAGACAAATTAGATGAGTGGATACCAGGGGGTGAGACAAGGGAGGAATGGGGAGTGACTGATGGGTACAGGGCTTTCCTTTAGGGGTGATGGAAAAATTCTGGAACTAGATTGTGGCGATGAGTTCTACAGCAGTGTGAATGTACTTAATGCCACTGAATTGAACCATTTAAAAACAGCTAAAATGATCAACTTTATTTTACGTGTATTTTACCACAATTAAATAAAAAAAGTCAGGTGCTTGAAGTTAAAGTCCAAGGGTAAAGCGAATCTGGCTTGTCTGGTCAAGATGAGTGGAGAGCAGGAGGCATAGGGACTGGGTGCTGGGGCATGGGAGTAGTGGGGACATGCTTGCCTTCCTCTCCCCTTGCTCACTGGGAGACTTACAAGGGCGGGGTGTGTCTCTTGGCACCCTCCCCCACCCCATCTCCAGGCAGGAATAGCCCAGCCAACACAGGAAGTAGCAGATGTCTTCTGTTGCCTTCCAGACATACAGCACTGGCCATGTGGGCATGTGTTATGTAGGAATGGTCTGGTCGCATAGCCTGCAGCCTCTTTCTCCTTTTGGAGCCATGTGAACCCCAAGGAAGGGGGCCTTGGTACCCCCTTGGCATAGGAGAAAGGCAACAGTGAATTCATAGGGGAAACTGCTGGCCAGAGATAGGATTGCTGACCGTGCAGCCAACCCACGTCACTTATAAGAAGGAGATCTGTTAATTGACCAAGGCTCTAGTTTTCAAAGGGTGGTATGAAATAGAACGTTAGGCTGTCCAGGATTAGCTGTTTAGGAAATGACCATCAGATAATTTTTACCCTGAAAAGAGATTGGACCAGACCCATGATAAAAGAGAAATAAATTCTGGCTAAATGAAGGAGGCGATGACATATTCATAATGCTTACTCTGTGCTAGGCACTCTTCTCAATTATTAACCATTTAATTATCTCTTCCACTCACACAAGGGTAGGTACTGTTATTACCCCTATTTTACATAGGAGGAAACGGAGGCACTGAGAGGTTAGTGAGCACTAATAAGTAGCTGGCATTCCAGCTGAGGTCTCCTGGCTTCAGAATCTGAGTGGCATTGACTTCTCTGTCATTCTGTCTCTCAGTCGTTAGGCTGGTTGGTCAATTTAGGATCAATTTTTTTATATTCCTGACTGTGTGATAACATCCTACCAAGAAAAGACAAGCTCACACATCCATAGGGGACCTGAAACCAAGATAGAGATGAAGGAGCAGCCAGTTAAAAGCCACTGTCTTCTGCAGGTACCAGTTAAAGTGGCTTTTGGGAATGTGGTTAATTGGCGTGTGGGGCTGGCATGGCTGAGGCCATAGGATCTGGGCATTGGAGAACCAGTTAGCAGAGCTCTGTCCCTTTGGTCAGAAGGTGGCCCGAGTGACACAAGGCCGATAAATCAACTGGTATCAGAAAATGGGGGAAGGTAGAGGGGGGAAATCCACAGTGCCTTCCTCACACACAGGACAGTCCTCGCATCATAAAAACGTGCCTGTAGAGAATCAGCTGAAAATTGTAAATGAATTCTGCAGGGAGGCCATTACAAAATTAACATAAAGAGATCAGTAATTTTTCTTATATATCAGCAATAACTAGTTCCAAAACAATGACATAGTCAGTAAAAAGCACATAATGGGATTTCTGGCCTGTAGTAAGTGCTCAATAAATGCATATCATTTTTATGATAATGGAAACAATCTCAATTAAAGTAGCAACAGAAGTATCAACTACACAAATATATGTAGCAATAAAAGCACAGTGTATATTCTTTAAAAAAAAAAAAATACAACTTTCCTTGGGGACACTAAAGAAGATGAAGAGAAATGGAAGGTCTTACCATATTCTGGGAGGGCAAGATACAAAATAGTAAAATGTTAATTCTCCCTGAATAATCTATAAATTTAGTATAATTCCAGTCAAAATCCTGATTGGATAAAACATGATTCTTAAGTTCAGCTAGAAAAATTAAATGAGTGAAAATAGCCAATAACTTTTTTAAAAACGAGTAATGAAGGGTGACTCGCCCTACCAGATTTTTAAAATACTATAAAGATATTTAAATTAGTGTGATATTGGCATAGGCAGAGAGAAATCATGAAAGCTGAGTAGAAAGTCCAGAAATAGACTCAACTATAAACATAAGAACAGTATATGGTAAAGCTGTAATTATAAATCAGTGAGGAAAAGGATAAATCAGTCAGTAAATGGTGCTGGGAAAACTGGCTATTTATTTTAAAATAATAAAATTAAATTTCTGCATTATGCTACAAACCAACATAAATCCCAGTGGATTAAATATTTATGTTTTAATGAATCCTTAAAAGTTCTAGAATAAAACATGTCAGTACCAATATAATCTTGGGGTAAGGAGGGCTTTCTAGATATGATACCAAAGTCAGAAATCATGAAAGAAAAGATGTTAAGTTGATAAAAATAGAAAACTTCTGTACTTCAAAAATCTCTGTAAGCAACATAAAAGGCATACTAAAAGCTGAAGAAATATTTGTGACACAGATGACCAAAGATTAATATCCTCAATAAATAAAGAGCTTTTACAGTTCAGTAAGAGAGAGAGAAATCCTAATACAAAATTGGGCTGAGAAAATGAAAGAAATTTACAGAATTTGTACAAATGGCACTAAGCATCTCAAGTGTTGCACTCACTAGTAATAAAGAAATAACGTTAACAAGAATACCATTTTAAAACCTTATTCAACTGATACCATTTAGAAAACAAGGTAATTTACAGTGTTGAAAGGGTTGGGAGAATAGGCATAGGAAATAGGCACACACCTACTCTGGTAATGGAAGAGTAACTTGGTACCACTTTTATGAAAGGTGATTTGGCATTATGTATCAAAATGTATCTTTGACCTGCTGGTTTCACTTCTAGGTATTTAGGAAATATTTATGTGTGCCAAGATTTAGCTGCAAGGTTGCTTATAGCAGCATTGTTTATAATAACAAAAGAGAGAAACAACTAAATTGAATTTTAGTTACTCAGTTATGGGAGATCCATATAATTATGTTGTAGGACGATATTTAAATATGAAATGGGAAGATACAATATATTGCCAAAGATTACACAGTAGGTTACACATGGAGGGTCAATTTTGGTGAAAGGACTGGTTTACAGAACATTTCAAATAAGTTATTTCATTGTGTTCATATAGTTCTGTGATTCTCAGCCAGGGGCTATTTTGACCCCAAGGGACACTTGGCAATTTTTGGAGACATTTTTTATTGTCACAGTCGGAGGAAGAGTGCTGCCAGCAGGTAGAAGCCAGGGATGCTGCTAGACATCCTACAACGCACAGGAGCACCCACCCACAAAAAAGAATTATCCAGCCACAAATGCTAACAGTGCTGAGGTTGAGAAACTCCTGTATCAAAGATAAAATTCTTATGTTCTCTCCGAAAGTATTGAGGAGAGATACTGTTGTATTCTTCGATAACCATCTCATTTGTTAGTTACATATGTTGAAATGGTTGCAGCTGAGGATTTAGAAAGCTATTTTCTCGTCAGCAAGCATTCTCTATCTGATCATAGGAAATGTTTGCCTGGTTCTTTTTTCATGCTAAAATTTAGCCCATCCTAAGATAAAATTTATCCCAAATTCTGAGTTGTACTATACATTACTATATTTTGAATTAATTTGATTTAACTAATCATTAAACTTTTTATTATGAAAAAGAGAAGTGGAGAGAATAGAGTGATGGACACCCATGCCTATCACCTAACTTCATAATTGATGTTTTGCCTCATTTGCTTAACAGTTTTTTTTTTTTGCTGAAATATTTTAAAGAAAAGGTTAGACATTTCACCCCTAAATATTTCAGAATGCCATCTCTGAAAAATAAGTTTCCCGTATCTGCTCAACAGCATTATTACACCTAACAAAAATGAACAGTTCTTTACTATCATCTGATACTCAGTCCATCTTCAAACTTTCTTGGTTATCCCCCAAATGTCTTTCATAGCTGGTTTGCTCAGTGGTTTAATTATTAAAGCATTATACAATACTGTGCTTTACAAAGCATTATATTTAGAAGTGCATGGGTCCCCAGGCGTGTGCTGCTTTTGAGGATTTAATGCATGTGGAGTGGCGTGTCAAATAAAAAGTGCTACCCACATGTTACTTGCTGTCATCCTTAATCTCATGCTCTTAAAGAGGCAGGCCCATGCGCCAAGTCCAGCCCAAACTTTGGCCAACCTAATGGCTTTGGGACTGAGGGGTGCAGGCTCTGAGCTTCCTTTAGGGGACTGTCCGTGAGAAAGGGGGAACTCCACAGCTTAGGGAACAAGGGAGTGAGACACCAGTGTAAATCTTTGCCACACTTCTCCATTGTGAGGAAAGAAGGTATGGAAGCTAGAAGGCACTCAGCAGTGATACGAGGTGCCCATCAAGGGTCTGAAGCAGGATTTCTCAGTGTCAACACTGGTAACAACAGGGCTGGAGAATCCTTGATTGTGGCGTTTGGGTTGTTGCACAGCATCCCTGGCCTCCGTACTCTGGATGTTGTGATAATCAACATCCACCCCACCCCACCCCACCCCCCTGCCTCTACCAACAAGGACCTTATGACATCTGTGTGACACAGGGGCGGGTCCTGGAAATTCCAATCCTCTCTCTCACTGACACCTGTCACTCATCCCACTCCCATCAGCCATTCCCCTTGAGTTCCCAGAGGGAAGAGCTCCCAAGAAGGGCTATTTTGCCCCTGCAGGCTCCCCTAGCCTCTTTGCACATCCCTTTATCCTCCTGGAGGCTGGTGGCAGCTCCACCTGCAAAGGCCCTGCCACAGGGAAACAATGGGGGCCTCAAACCCACAATGCAAATGGCTTCCTTTGTACTCCCTGGGGTGACTGAGGCCTCTGGCTGGGGGTGGGAGCACCAGCGTTCTCCTAGCCCTGCTCACCCCCACCCTGACCTCTGCCCTGGGCCCTTTGTGCAGATTCCAAAAAGGGGAGAGAATGAGGGGGAGGCGGGGAGAGTGAGAAAAGTCGGGGAATAAGGAAGCTGCTGGAGTGGGGTGGAGAAGGAAGACAGAGGGAGAGGACACAGAGAAAAAGGCAGAGGAAAGGAGAGTCAGAGAGTGAGAAAGAATGAGAGAGAGACTGCTTCACACGGGCTGCCCAGAGCAGCGTCTCCTGCCCTAGGGGAAGTAAACAGTAAGTTGGACCATGTGAAATTGCCATTTTTGTGGGTTACAACCGGTCATATAAAATGGCAATTCCATTCAGTCCAACCTAATACTTAACGGGATCAGTTCAGTCTCCAGCCAGGGCAATGAGCAGGTTCCACTCACAGGTCCCACGTTCTCGTGGCTCAGTCTCTGGTTTCCTTTCCTGGCGTGTTCTGGGGAACTAGGCTGATGTCAGGAAATCTGAGTTTAATCCAGTGGTTCTCAACCATAAGCTGTTTTTCCCCCAGGGGAAAAAGGCTAGGGGCTAGGGGAGCCTGCAGGGGCAAAATAGTTAGCCCTTCTTGGGAGCTCTTCCCTCTGGGAACTCAAGGGGAATGGCTGATGGGAGTGGGATGAGTGACAGGTGTCAGTGAGAGAGAGGATTGGAATCTCCAGGACCCGCCCCTGTGTCACACAGATGTCATAAGGTCCTTGTTGGTAGAGGCAGCGGGGTGGGGTGGGGTGGGGAATAGTGTTTGCAGGCTACATTGCTAGGCTGAGGCAGGGTAGATGCAGAGATATGCACCCTACCCCCAGGGTGGCCCCTGCCCAGAGCTGTGTTTGATACTTCCCCTGGGGATTCTCGCTGAGGTCCTGGGCTGGGCACTGGTGGGAAGGGGTGCACAGTAACTAGGCTGTGCCAGGCACCCTGGCCTGAAGCCCTCAGTACGGTCAGTTTTCTCTCCCATCCAGAATGCTGTCAGCTCTGCTGGGGGAGAACCCCACTAGCCACTGAACTGGTATAAAGTCCCCACCTCCAGAGTTGGGAGTTGGGCAGCACCGCAGTGGTCCCTCTGATATCTTAAATACTCTACCAGACTTACAATACATTAGTCTGCTCAGGCTGCCAAAACAAAACACCATAGACTGTGTGGCTTAAATGAGAGGAATTAGTTTTCTCTGAAGATGGAAGTTCTGGACATTGGAAGTTCAAGATCAGGGTGCCAACATGGTTGGGTTCTAGAGAGGACCCTCTTCCCAGCTTGTGGATTGTCAACTTTTCTCTGTGTCCTCACATGGTGGGGAGAGAGCTCTCTGTGTCTCTTCTTGTAAGGGCACTAATTCCATCCTCATGGGCCCCACCTCTCCGATCTCATCTAACCCCACTTCCTTCCCACACTGGGGGTTAGAGCTTCAACATAGGCATTTTGGTGGGACACAATTCAGTCCATAGCAGGTGGTCATAGCAACATTGTTAAAAACAATCATTTACTTAAGAGCATAGGTTTTGAGTATTTTGTGACAGTCCTCCACCCCAATTAAAGTGCCCTGAAGGTCACTTGAGAGCTTAGGCTCAGTCTTCTCAAGGAAATGAAGGAGTTGGGCTCAATGATTGATTTGGCTCCCTCCCAAGTCAGAATTCTCTGGTCCCAGCTGGTCGGGAGGCTGATTGTGGTTGCAGGGCTGGTAGCCACAGAGCCCTTGCCCTAGGGGCTCTTTCCAGGCTTTGTTGAGGGGACCATGGGGGGGATTTGGACCAAGAAGGTGCCTAGACTTGGGGACGGAAAGGAGAAGAGGAGAATGGAATGGGACGTCATCTGCCCATTTTCCAGGTGTGGACATGAACCTTCAGTGTTGGGAGGACCAACTTGGCCTTGAAGCCAGGGAGGCTGCCAGTTGCCTCCTACCACATTTGGTGTGATGCTCAGACATTCCTCAGCCCCAACCCCCACCTACTATTAAATGGGACGCTGCTGTCTGCTGTGTTGTCCCTCTGCTGCTACAAGTATGGGTACGGCCATGTATTGCAAGTTCCTGCTGTGACCCCAGGTATGACCACACAGAACACGGTCCTTGCATCTTTGCCTCCTAAGGCAGAGGGCGGAGCTTTCATTCAGTGGCCCCCTTCCTGCTCCTTCCACTGGGGAGGTCAGCTTCTCCCTAGGGAAGATGATGGTGGGTGTCATTTGTATTGTTTTGTGGTCTCTGTTCAAGAGTAAAGTGTAATGCAGAATTGAGGAAAGGAGAAAGCCTTTTTGTTTGCAGAGACTAGAAATGAACCAGGGTCTGAAATTAATTTATTTTGTGCAATGAGGTGTATGAAAATCAGTGGTGTGCTGAAGCCAGCATGTACCTGCTCACCCTGGCTCATGATTGCTGACTGTGGGCACCTCTTCCCAGCTCAGTGTTCAGGGCATCCTGCTGGTAGTTTGAAATTGGCCGTGATGGGAATATTTACACCTCAGAAATTGGCACATGCTACAAATCAAATGCTTTTTCTTCCCAGAGAGCTGGCTATTAAATATTTCTCAGCGTTCCCCCTGAAAGGCATCCCGGGAGTGGAATTTTGAATCTTGATACCAATAGGAAACCTAGGGACAAGATCATCCAGTATGGCTCCACATGTGACAGAGGGGGAGACTGAGACCCAGAGGAGGACAGTGACTTGCCCTAGGGTGGATGGAAGAATCGAGGGGAGGACCCAGGTGTCCCAGCTTTCCACTGACTGTAGTGCCTCAAGCAAGCTCCCTTTCAGGTGGTTAAGTTGTGGAGAGAAAGGAGACCTGGAGGCTTGGGAAAGATTCCTCCTGCTGAAGAGAGGTTAGAAATTCATGGATGTTTGGGGCCACAGCTTTAGTGAAGCTGCTTTAAAAATTTCTTCAAGCCATACTGGGTTAGGTTTTCACCCACTGTCATCTGTCTGACTTCCTACCCACCCCCAGCAGGTTAAGACACTTCCCTAGTTTCCTGGCCAACCATCCCTTCTGTCCCATGAGGCCACCTGCTTTAGCCCCAGGATCGGGACTTCCTTCAGCCCCAGGGTTGGGAAGTTGTACCTCGAACATCTAAAATCTCCCTGCAGGCCATGACTTCTTTACCATAGCGTCCATCTTCACCAGGCGGAGAGACCGCTGAGAAGGTGGTAATCTCCATAGGCCCGATAGTCCAGGATTGTCCTGGCTCTGGACTTCACCCCATCCTTCTTTCTTTCGTGGCAAATGTACTGCTGATGGGACAAGAGATGGAATTCCAGCCATTCATTGGGATTACCAGGGGCCATGATGTTTTAGGGGCCCCAGAGGCCCCAAGACAGGGATTCTTGTGCAGATGGTTTAGTGAGGGGATGTTCTCAGGAGAAACTGATAAGGGAGTCGGGGAAGCAGGACAGGCAGGGAAGAAGCTAGGGAAACATGTGGGTTTGGAAGTCTGGTCTCAACATGAGCCCATGGAGAGCTCTGGAGAGGGAATCACATTAAAGAAGTTGTCCTTCTTAAAAGCAGAGGGCTGGGCAGTTACACCTGCCCATGTAGCTGGCCATTGGCTATGGACTACCCCCTGGGGAGGGGTGCATGTGACCTCCCAGATATTTCCAAGCAGAACAATTTTCATCAGCCAAGGGCAAGCCTTCAGGGAACGTCCAAGTGTGAGCCATCAGCTGCTAGCACCTGCAGCAGCTGGAGTTGGGTGTACTGGCCCAGTAGAGGGGGTCTGAGGAGGGCACCAGCCACATCTGCTCTATTTGGTAAATTATTTGCAAGGAAGCAAGTTTTATTGGGATTTGGGGACCTTCTGTGGGTTTCTGTTTTGTCCATTCTCTAGTAGCCCTGCACTGTAGAAAGCCTTGGTGATTATTCTCTGGGGTACGGTATTTTCTCTCTCTGATATCCAGCCAGTCACTCAGTAATGCCAGTCTTATGATATCTTTCGTATCTCTCTCTTTTCCCATGTGTATCGCAGCTGCTGCTGCTCCTAATTCAAACTCTCTTTACTTCTGGTATTGGTCCTGTATTGGTCAGGGCGGGCTACATGCTGTAACAAGCAGACAACGGTCCATCACAGGTGTTCCTGGTTGGGTGGCTCCCTTCTAAGCAGTGAGTCAAGGATCCAGGCTGCTCCTGTCATGTGGCTCTGCCATGCCCTAGGGCCTCGGTGTCATTGCTGGTTCGGAGAGGGAGAGCATAGGGGAGCACATGGGAGACTTTTCTGGGCTAGGCCTGAAAGCGTCATGCATCACTTCTACCTATGTCCTATTGGCTAGAACTCTATTACGTGACAACACCTAACTGCAAGGGGTACTGGGTAAAATAGTCTGTAAGGCCCGGAGGAAAATGAAATGGTGTTTGATAACCACACATGGTCTTCGCCACAGACCTTTTTGTTCATTCTGTTGACTTCAGTTATTGGCATCAGAAAGTGATGGTGAACTTTAAGGGCCTTTTCTCTGTAAAGGAAGCAGTTTAGCCCTGTCCTGGCTGAGGGAAGTGCATCCTGCATGACAGCTGCCTAGGTTTGGAGTGTAGGCCCACCCAGGGAACGAAGCAAAAGTGACACCAGGTTGTAAGGCATGACCTCAATGGCATTGGCTTAACCAGTTGGGAGGATGCTATGGGGCTACAAACATCCCTCCCTTTGACGACCTTCCCAGGGATCCCCAGCTTAGCTTCCCCCTCCTCCACTCCATTGAATCACTCTTTAGTGTTGACAGCAACTCTAGGCTGTGTCCACTGTTGGCTCTCACTGGAGAAGCGTATCGGGAGCCAACCGGATCCCCATTGGGACAGCTTTGTTTTCCCTGCCGAACACAAAATCCCCTGTTCACTCGGAGAGCCGACAAGGAGACCCCGTGGGGCGGGCCCTGTGGGAGCAGATACCAGTGAATACAGTGCCCGAATGGCTTCAGCTTATTAAAGGCGAATACACGGGATAACTCTGCCCTCCGAGTGGGAGACAGAATGGAGGGCACAGAACTGTTACAGCGGATTAGCAGCCGTGGACTGACGGAGGCAGGTGCAGCCTTTTCTGCAATTTGGAAGGGTTTATGAAATACGGATCCTGTGCTCTATAAATCCTTCCCTTGGCCTCGTCTGGGCTACAGGCTGAAAATGGGGATTTCTTGTTCAGCTGGGCTTGGTAGTGATTTTGAGGGCCCACGCATCCCCCAACCCCGCTCCCCGCACCAAACTCCCAGCCTTCCTTGGCAATTCCAGTTCAAAGATTTGCGCGCTTGTCTGTTTGTTCATTTTCTCTTCATTCGTTCATCAATTGCACATTTACCAAGGGCCTGGGTTAGGTGCTGGGGTTACAGAAATGATGGAATATGGACCTCTGAGTTCAGTGGACCATGATTTTACTATGCAAGAAAGATGGCTTCTAACTCAGACTGTTACCTATTAGAGTAGATCCAGGTGTACATTTGTCAGCAGGTGTCCACATGGCATTCTGTGGGTCTCCCAATGTCAGGCTTGGCTAAGAGCCTGCTGTGTCTGTTCTGCTCTCATTCAAAGCCCCAAGTCGAAGGTGGCTTGTCACCCTTCTGGATGGGCTGCTGTTTCCTGATGACATTGATGGCAGGTAAGGAGAAGCAGCGGCATAGCTAGAAACAATGTGGGGCCCTCAAGCAAAACCCCTAGGGATGGCAGCATTTGCACCTTGAAGAAAGATTAGGGGGCTGTATTCCTCTGGCTCTGATGTAGATTTGGTCTCCATGTCTTTTTCTCAGCGCTGAGGACACCCCCATCCGCCCCAGTCAGACACCTTTCATTCAGCTAGGCAGCTCATCCTCAGCAAGCAGATCTCTAAACTCTCTCCTGGAGTTTACAGGCTCATCTCTGGTGCAAGAGTTTTGATTTTTGACTCTGACAAAAGATGTTTGAATTTGCTGTGTGGCTCAAGGTTTGGATGAGCATGTTACAGTGGGGAGGGTGATAAAGGGGCTCGATTAGACCTCAGGGTGACCACGAAGCCTGACCTCCTCAGAGCAGAGGCTCATGAAATCAGAAGGTTCTGAGGTGACTTGTTTCAGGGGCCCAAGGAGCTCTTTTCCAAGTTCTTACAGGAGCTGGTGCTTTTGGGTGCCAGGAATTGAGCCAGATAGTGTCTCCCACACATGTGGCCTCCTTTGTGGGTGAAAGCTGGTTAGTCTTTTTCTACCAGAATTGTCCTGGAAAGCCTGTCCAGGGGGCCTGTGTGTGAATTTCCCAGCGGTGAGTCAGTTACAGCACTTGGGGGATCTGTGGGACCTGCAGCCATGCCCAAGATCCTGAGGCACACCATTCTCTCATTCCAGTTCCCTTTGGTCTGTGGACAGTGGGTGGGAGCCAGAGAGACACAACTCTGAGGCTGTTCTCTAAGTGGGAGACAGATGTGGGGCACCAGTTGGAAATCCTGGGCTAAAGAGTTCCTGGAGACAGAAGCAATAGTTAAGAAATAGAAGACTGGTATAAAAGATGAGCTTGGCCATCTCGTTAAAGCCTAGATGTGTCCAGGTGGGGAGGGCAGGACACAGCTCAGAGTTGTGTCTCCCTGGCTCCCACCCACTGTCCACAGACCAAAGGGAACTGGAATGAGAGAATAGTGTGCCTCAGGAGCTCAGGCATGGCTGCGGGTCCCACAGATCCCCTAGATGTGTCCAGGTGGGGAGGACAGGGCAGGGATGAAGTCCAGGTGACCTTCAGCCTCTAGGCCCTGCAGTGGCTTTTGGGGAGGACAGCCAGGCCTCTGCCTGGAATATGAAAACTCCTCACACCTTCCGCAGGGGGGCCCTTGGGTCTGCGGTTACCTGAAGTATATAGAAAATTCTTTGCTTCCCACAGTACCTTCGTTCTCCATGTGAGAAAATGATGGAGTCTGGTCTTGACAGGGAGGATTTTAGTATCTGCCACGGATCTTGCTTTGTTGTGGAATGAGCAGCCCCCGTGAACACGGTTTTAAAGATGCCTGAGGTGTAATTCATTGATGTGCCATGTACCTTTTTTATTTTAACCATTGTGGATGGAAATCTTTCCCAAATGTATCAGCAACTTTCTTGCCTTATTAAACCATGCACATGGAACATGATTTCACCTTTCAGGATGATACAGCCATTGC
Organism: Pteropus medius; assembly: GCF_902729225.1. Lineage (NCBI taxonomy): Eukaryota > Metazoa > Chordata > Mammalia > Chiroptera > Pteropodidae > Pteropus > Pteropus medius. The sequence continues at coordinate 1,731,898 of NW_024352783.1, forward strand.
AAAAAGGGATTGTATATAATGCAGTCATAATCTCGAGCTTTTTCAGGACTGTTTGCCTCTGTTCAAAATGGCCCTTAGTTATTCTACATCTGCTTTTCATAGTTTCATAGTGTTCTGTCTCTTTGTCCTCTGTTTGCTAGCTGTTTCTCCTTCCTGTGGATCAATCTCTAGCCTCCTCACCCTTTAAATATGTAGATGGTAAGAATTGTGTTCTAGGAATGCATGTAACAACATTTATTATCAATGTTTGTATGTAAAAGATAATTAAGCTGTGAATAAAGGCCTGAAGGGATTTCCTTTGTGATAGCAATTTGTCTGCTTAGATCTCTTCCTTCCTGGTTCTCACCTGTATTCCAGAGACTTGATATAAGCAGGTAAGCAGCCTCCAGTTAAGTAGGATTTTTGCACACTCAACATAGATGTCCATAAAGTAAAGAGGAGGCAAGATTAGCCTTTTCAAGTCTCAGCATCAGAGAACCGAGGAACAGAGAGATTAAGAAGAGGGACCAGCATGATGGGGGTGCTAAAAGCCATGTCCTTGGTGTCTAAGGAACCAGGAAGGCTTGGGAGGGAGGGGCACTTTCTCCAAAAGTCTCGAAGGCTCATCTGTTGGTTTAACAGGTGGTAGGCTTGTGCTGAGCAGTTCCAGTAGGTGGAACTAAGACCATCTGGTAGGAGTAACAGGCAAGACTCAGCTGACAAAAGTCCTTTCCAACCCTCGGATAAGTGGTGAGGCAGATTCAGGCAGTGGGATGGCAATAGGAGGTACAGGGGTGGACCAACCTTCAAATACCTTTTCAGCTCAGAGAAGGCAGATTGCACGGCCCATGTCCAGTGTATCAGTCAGTGGCAAATGACAGAATAAACAAGGGATGGCAAGAATGTATCAGCTTTCCCACTGAGCAACCAGGAGCATCTTACTGAGTTCTGTGCTCCCTTGGGTGCTGAGGTTGACTAGTCATGTCTGCCATGAGCTTGGATGGGAAAGCTGGTGGCTCATAATCCTGCCTATTTGCTTTTCCTGCTTCCATACTTGCTCCCCATCAGTGTCTCCTAAGGTGACCCTCATATTTATTTTTCTTTTGGAGATAAGTTGCTTATCATTAGGACTTTCAAACTAGGAACCCTGAGTTTCATACGTGCTCCTTCCTTTCTCTGGCAGCCTGCGATCACAACTGCATTTCCGAAGGGCTGGCTGCTGGGAGGAGGGGCAGGGGTGTCATGGTGGAAGCTGACTCTTTGGGAAGGGGTGTGGCAGGAGGATGGATAGTGGAAAGGACAGTTATGCAGAGGATCTTCCTGAGGACAGGAAGCCGAGAAGAGGTCCCTTGAGCGTTGGTTAAGAGAAGGTTAAGAGTCACTGCTTGATGGTCATCAGGTTGCCTATGGCAAAGACCTCCCTGGGCGACCATGACTTGGAGTGAAGGGCAGCTGGTGTTAGTGAAAGTGCCCTCACCGGCCGGTGACCCTGGACACTGAACATTCCGGGCCTCACTTCTATCATGTGTGTAATGGAAACGGCAGTCCTGATACTACTGCCTGATCCCCTTAGAGGTCCTTGTGCTGTTCAAATGGTGTTATTGGTGGGAAGCGCTTCGGCGAGGGCTCCTCAGGTGTGGATGTATCACTGTCCCAGGTGTTCACGCTAGAGATGGGCTGAGCTGCAGCTGGGCCACGTGGATTGGACATGGTCACCCTCTGTGGAAGAGGTGGGGTCTGCAGGCAGGGAACAAGGTGACCCCACCTCCTGTGGGGCTGGTGGCAGTGCAGGGTCTGGGGCCATCTTTGTGGCAGAAATTTTCCCCTCAGCATAGTTCACACCGGCTGGGGAGGACTGGGGGTGGGCATCTGAGAGTCAAGGGAAAATTCTGGATGTCCAGGAGCTGGTTCAACCCACCGAGGTCTCCTGTCTCCAGTCAGGAAGGCTTTTTGCAGCCCCGAAAGCTCTGGGCAAGAGGCTTTAATCTAATTACATGCTTTATTTGAGCCAATTTGTTTTCCAATCCATCTTGTTCAGCAAGAAGAAAGAGCATGCTGGGGACTCATGGCACCCTCTTGTTCCAAGTGGAGAAGAGGGGCTGCTCTCCCGCCTCATATGGCCAGTGCAGCCCCGACCTCTCCAAGCCCAGCACCCCACCCCCAAACCAGGCTGTAGGCTGCCCTGGCCCGAAGGGAGGGGGCTGGAGCCAGTCAACCACTTTCATCAGCTACAGGAGCAAGACCCTGGCTTGTTGTCCCCGCTCCAAAAGTCCAGCCCAGTGTGCTTGTTCCTTTCCCTTCAGGGGTACCAGTGACCAGGCAAGACTGAAACAAGATGGGCTTCCAGGGCAGGTGACTTGGTAGATAGAAGGTGGCTCACACCCCATCTCCCCCAGGTCAGGGCCTTCCTGGCTCCTCCTGTAGGAGCTGCTCACAGAATCCCAGGCCCATTATTCTAAATCTGCAAATCTATTTTCATAATAGGGCAGCAGAATCAGAATCTACGTTATTAAAGTCCAAACAAAACACTAAAGCCCTTCAAACCTCCCTGGAGAAAGATGATTTATCGGCTCCCACTGTACTCCCCAGGCAAGGAGCACACTCACCAAATGTCAGCTTTTTGTTTGCAGCATTTTCTAAAATTGTCTTTTTCTGCCGTCCGTTCAGAATCCTGCCTTGGGCCTTTGCTTTCCTGCTGTTTACACAAACTTGCTCTTCTGGGTGGTTTCCCTTGCAAGGCCTGGTATTTTCCGCCCTTGGACTAGGGGAGTGAAGGAGTTGCTGGGGCCACAGGTCACTTTGCTGGCCACAGGTGGTGGCGGCTGAGCCCCCATTTCAACAAAAATTTATTAAGAGCTTATATGTGTCCTGGGCCCTGGGGAGTGAACAAGGCAGTGGCCCTCATCTTCAGGGAGGGAGGCAGAAAATAAACAAATTGGAAAATGTGTAACTGCACTGTATGTAGTTATAACTGGATGTAACTGACAAGTGCTGGGAAGGAAACAGGTGCCCTAAAGATGGCTTTGCTTTTCAGAATAGCTAAAGGTCAGTCAGTACGTACTTGAGCGAGAAATTAAAAAACAATTTTTTTTTAAATTGGGTAAGCCAGGATTACAACAAGATTTTCTTTTCATGGCTCCTAAATTACAGTAAAAATAATGATAGCAAACATTTTTTAGTGCTTACCGTATCAGGCTTCATCTTACTAGAACTTCAGAGAATTACACACTCTCACCTCCATTTAATAAATGAGGAATCTGAGGTTCAGAGAGGTGTCAGCAGACACACAGCTTGAAAGTCACAGGGCCATCATTTTGAGTTCCTCCATAGCCTCGCTGCTAACTGCTGCCCAGCATCCTGTAGCCCTGAAGTTCATCACTATTCTGAGATAGACCATTCCCACCGGTGCAATGGATTGTATCCTGGGTCCAGGTGGAGGCGAACTGTCCAACGGATACTCCACACCCCAAAGAGAGCAGGCTACAACCTGCAGAAAAGCCCTGAGTTGCAGACCTCGAGGAATCTGCTTTTAGGATGTCAGGTGCACATCCCGATAGAGGTGGTGGGACCCCCTGATTTCTAGTGCTACTCAAGCCCTCTCCAGCCCAAATCAGGCCCTCTTTGTCGTCAGAGGGCTTAGCAGGTTTAAAAGATGTCTGAGCCCTTGACCCAGGCTTTCTCACAGGTGTCTCCAGAATTTCAAAGGGAGCTGACTGTGTCTTTCATTTGTGGGTTTGTGGGTCCAAGCAGTCTTGGTATCTTACAGGAGCAACTGCATTCGGCTTATTTTACACTGCTGTGTTCGTGGTCATACATGGCCCAGAGTGCACGTTCCGGTGGGTTCAACAAGCATTCAGTGGTAACCCACACTGTGCCAGGTGTTGAGACCAGGGTTCAATTCACCACTGGGAGAGGAGGCAGACAGATAATTCCAGACACTGAGATGGGCACTAAGAATACAGAGGTGCCCAGCTGTGCTTGGGAGCAGAGAAGAAGGCCACGTGGGGAAGTGACACAGGGATGAGTTTCAAGGAAGGTCGCCAAGGGGAAAGGTCGCCAAAGTGGGGTGACTGAACCTGTGAATGGCCCTCTGTGGAGTCTCTGGCTTCTCCAGTATCCTTGGGGTGTTGGGCCTGTTCTTTCCAGACATTCTGCAAACGATAGTCCACCAGTGAACAGAGTAAATGTCCCAAGGCCGTGGACCTTGGACACAGACAAGGTCTTGGCTGTGGATCCCATGTCCTGTTCATCTGGGCACCTTCTCTCTCTGGCCTGCTGCGCAGCTCTGGGTCCACAGTGTAGCCCAGAAAGGATCTTGGAGGCAGATGTGCTCCTGTTGGGAGCTCCATTGCCCCTACCCCACCCACCAACTGGCTTCTTGGTTTGAGTCAGTTCTTCAGTTTCTACCACAGACCGGGGCCAGCTCACTCAGATCTGAGCTCCTCTCCTTGCCTCTTGAGGCCCATCAGTGAGGCCCCACCTTTCCTTCTGCTCTATCACCATTCACCCTCATTCAGCTGGGGCCTTCTGAGGGGCTTGAGCTCATCATACCCAGTTGGCAGCACCTTCTCACTTTCCAGGTCCCAGCTGAAAGGTCATCTCCTTGAGATACTGTCTCTGACTTCCTTTATCGCTCTCACTGCACCATAGTTATTTCTTCCTAAATCCTATGAATGTATATGACACTGACAGAGAAACTGAGGCTCAGAATGGTTAAGGGACCCAGATAACAGGGTTGTACAAGAAAATACTGCTTTCTCTGGAGTCCCTCTCAGTGGACTTAGACTTATACTTTCAGGGCCAGAACTGGGGACCTGGCCATGGTCTTCGAAGAAGGGTATTTGAAGTTGGAAACATTGGGGCTTGCTATTTAGGAAAAAGGAGAGTGGATGTTGGGGAGGCTGTAGATCTGTCAGACCCAGGCCTGATGTTTGAGGCTCACAATGGGTGGCTCTCTATGGAAAACTAATGGAAAAAAGGAAGGTCATGGATATGCCTTGCACAGTGTATGGACCTGCCAGGAGCCTGCCTCCTCCCCTACAGGTGTAGCAAGGGGAATCTCCTGGGAAGCCCTGGGTGAAAGTGGTCACACTTGAGAAGGAGCAAATACAGCAGGGCTTCCCTGGGGGGCATGAGGGTGGGGTGTGTGTGTGCCAGAGCACAAGCCACTACTCTAACCAGCTGAACCCCAGTTGCATACAGGAAGAGGATCCAGTGCCGAATTCACCAGCATAAAGCACACATATCCATACTTCTGCACTGGAATATATATTTGCAGTCCTTGAGAAAGGATGAGGCTCATAAGGCAGAATGACTATGTAGATTTCTAAGAGCAAGGAAACTGGCTATTTGTAACTGCAGTACAGAGTAGATATCCTGTTCTGGTAACCTCAGCTATGAGGAGGGCAGCCCAAGGACCTTCCCTCAGCCTCCCTCAGCCCATGCAATTAAAGACCCAGTATCCAGCAGCCCTAAGTGTTCCAGGTCTGGCTAGAATCCTCTGAGGCACTAAGAACATAGAGGTATTTGTGTTACATTTAAAATAGAATCCAAACCATATCCAGCCCCACATGATCCCTCAAGGCTGCGTGACTCATCTCTCTGCTCCTCTCTGTTCACTCTGTGCAAGGCATCCCAGCCTTCATTCAGTCCCTGGAGAATGCCTGGTTTGATCCTGCCTCAGGGCCTTTGCACAGGCTGTTCTTCCTGCTTGGAACTGTCTGGTCTCAGATCTTCTTGGCCCTCCATCCTTGGCACCGTTTGGGTCTCAGTCCTGTGTTACCTCCTCGGGGAACTTACCCTGACCACTTTAGCTGGAACAGTGTTCTCACTCCCAACTACCTTACTGTGCACACAGTTGGCTGACAACTCAGTTTTTCTTTGTCCCTTGGTATTAACATTTGTGGAATTGGGAGAGGATGAACACGCAGACACACACACGCACACGCGCACCCGCACATACACACAAGCACTTCTCGGCAGCAGAAGCCCCATGGGTCAGGAATACAAGTGTCACCTTGTTGAATACAGATATCATCTCATTATGGGATTCATCCCCACTATCCATAAGTATGTGGTCCCCATCCTCATCAAAGGAGAGACTCACCTCAGAATTTCTAACACAACATTGTATCCTCATTGCAATAAAATTAAAATATAGATAAGACAAAATGACAGTTTAAAAACCAGACATAGTCCCACCATCCAGCCTATCAGTGCATAGTATATTCTTTTATAAATCCAAATCCTGCCATAGTTGACAAGTCCCCAGGGGACCCCTGCAAACCATGCAGCCTCACCTCTCACTGAGCCTCCCTTACTAGGTCCAGGCTCCCCTTTCTTTGGTTCCTCACATCTGTCTCACCCTTTCCTGCCCTGAGTGCTTCACAGGGCTGACTCCTTGTCATCCTGTCACCCCCTCAGACTGGCCTTTGTATCTAAGTAATTCTCTACTTCTTCCTCCCCCGACTCCCAATTCTCTACCTGCTCATTGTTTTCATTTTAGGAGTGTCACTCTTTTCGATGCCAGTTGCACTCAGGGAAGTGTGTGTTAGTTTGCTTCCCAGCCACGTTGTATGAGTGTGTGTTTGCCTTGGCCGGTTTGCCAGACAGGAGTCCTATGTTCCTGTTGATTTAAGGTGTGTTTCTCTGAATATTTGACATAGAACATTTTTCTTCTCTTTACTCCTTTTTCCCTCTTCTGTGAATTGTCTGATTCCTCTTTGCATTTTAGGTTGCTTATCTTTTTTTTATTGATTGAGAGGAGCTCTTTACATATAAAGACACTAGTCCTTTGCCACCTATGTTGCAAACACTTTGGGCTTTTTTTTTAGTCATCTGCACCTATAGGTTGCAAGGCGCCTCACTCCCAGCTGCTCTGCCAGTTGATTGCTAGAGGCTGTCTCATTTGGGGGTCCTTGGCCTTTCTGTGCCAGAGCCCAAAGTTAAATGGGCATTATGCTGTTGAGGCAGGTAGGGCTTGGAGGTGATAGAGTAGGTGGATGAGAGCAGTACAGGCTTGGAGAGACAAGTGGGCACTCAAGAGCTGCCTCGGACCTCAGCTCTCCCAGAGAGGTGGCTGTACCCTGGGCAAAGTGCTTGTAGGTGAGGTTGCTGAAAAGGTGGTCGTAGCAGGGGGAGAGTTGTTTAGTACCTGTATCCTAGGACCAAGAGGGGAGAGCTGGCTTCACAGGGAGTGCCTCCGCCATTCTACGATGGCTGTTACGAAACCTGTGGACACCTGCAGCATCTTGAAAATTGCGCACACTAAAAATTGGACTCTGGCATGAGGAATTCCAAGCAGCTCTGTGGCTCTAGGTCCAGTGGAGCCAAAATACACTCTCTCTGGGCAGACCGGCCTAACCTGTCTTTTATCACTTGCTGGTGGGCAGAGTGGCCCAGCCAAAAAGGCAGAGCCAGCTGGGTACCCCTGCTAGCCCCAGACCCTTGAGCTCTGTCACTCCGGGACAGGGGGGACCAGGAACCCCTCCCTTGCACCCAGCCAGTGGAGTTGGAAACCCACCCAGCCCTCCAGGTCTCTGCCCCGAGATGGACCTCGGTGGTTGGGTGTCCCTCATTCATTGCCTGTACAGCCCCACCTTCCCAAGCCTGACAGCCCAGAAGCAGAGAGGCAGGGGTGCTGCTGAGAGTGAGACCTTGGCCAGCTCCCCGCCCTGCTCCAAGGGAGTCGCCAGATGCAGCGCCCAACCGGAGAACACTGGGCCCCGCCTGCCATATGCTCAGAGATGAGCTTCGATCTGGATCTGCCGCACAGGCCTGCCCAGCAGGGTTTTTGGCACCTGGGCACAGGAGGCAGACCAGAGGAGCCAGCTACCGAAGGTGGAGGAAGAAGAGGGAGGGGTTTGGCCTCTGGGATTGGGCCTGCAAGGCCCCCTCTTGGCTCTTGTCTGTGGGTTGGTCAGGGGAGCAGGTGGGGGGAATAAAAGGAAGGGTCTGCTGCTCCCAGGAGGAGTCAGGATGCCAGCCAGCCAGGATGGGCCTGCTGCGAGCTGCAGATGGCGGCCTCCAGGTCTCAGCGGCTCTCCCTGGGACAGAGCTGTCCTAGTGGGGAGCCAGGCGGTCCCCGTGTCTGTTCCTGGCAGCTCCCATCTTGTTGCGCAGGAGGGTAGGAGTGGAGGTGACCCTGGTGCAGGGGCCCCTGCAGATCTTCTCATATTTACCTGCTCTCTTGATCAGAGCCCCAGAGAGTCCCCTGAGAGAGCCAGGGCAGGGAGCTTCCTGCTCACCTTTTCTCATTACTTCCTAATGTGTCTCTTTTCTCTCTTATATTCAAAATTAGACATGACAGTGTTTCTCTGTCTCTCTCTGTCTCTGTCTCTGTCTCTGTCTCTGTCTCTGTCTCCCTCTCTTTCAGTTTGTTAGTTTGGGGCTTTACTGAGAATCAGTTCTTGGGTGTATTTGAAACTTGAGTTTTTCAGTATCCTACTTTATTAATGTCTACTTCTGTTGTTATTCTTTCCTCCTGCTTTCTTCGGGTTTTTTGTTTTGCTCATTTGTTACTTCTAGAATTGAATACACTTCATTTATTTTCATTCTTTTTTGTTTAGTAATAAATACTATTTATTACATTGTGGTCAGGAAATATGGCCTGTACAATTTCAGCTTCTTGGAATGACTTTAGCATCTTTTATTATATATTTGTTTCTGTCTGTTTCGTTTTGAATTTCTAACAATTTTTGTTTAATATATTTTAATAAGATGTTTTTCCACACAGAACGTTCTTTTTTATTACTAAATGAATTTCTTAGTTACCTAGTGACAAACTTACAACTTCTTTAAAGAAGCTTACAACTTCTTTTAAAGTTATAAACTTTAAAAAAAATTGCTTTATTATGTCCCTCTGAAACAGTTATTTAATGTTTTTTGATCATTTTTTCAGTGGAGTTGAATCCACTTATAGTCATTGTTTTGTTTTTAGATAGTTGCTCTTATATAATCTTAATTTATCACAATTGCTTTTTATATATTCCATTTTTCCTGTTTTTTTTCTTTTCACATATTATCTATAGTTTATTTTCTATCTTCTCTGGTGTTTCGTGGTTTTCTTTGGATTTTTCAAAAGCACTATTTGATCTAATAGCTCTTATTTGTCAGAATAAAGCGTGAAATAGCATCTTTTGCATTCTACCTACTTAAGACAGAGTTGTGGTCTCCACTTCATTCTACTTCTTAGTTTTTGTTAATATGATCTAAAGTTTTAGACTAAAATCTTAAAGTTATTTGTATGTACATATACATAGTCTTATGTTCCTTTCGAAACATTTTAAAATTATTTTGCTATTTGCCTTCAGTTTTAGAACCAAATTTAAAATCTCTTATGTTCACTGGTTTCAGTGTTCACCACCAGTGTCTTCATACCGTGACTTTCCCCTCTTCAGCTCTTTTTTAAAATTCATTTTATAGTTGGTTGGAAAACATTCTTAAGTATTTTTCTCAGAAAAGATACATGATTGGAATATTTTCAGAGCCCTAGCACTCTTGAAAATGCCTTTCGTTTATCATGGCCTGCATTATATGTAAGACAGTCTAGCTAGGTATAAAATTCTTGGGTCACAGACTTTTTTCCCTCTTAAAGACACATAGATATTGCTCCATGATCATCTGGGCAGCTTCTTCTTGTTAATTTTTAATCTGTATGTAGTATTACTTATCCTGGTATTTCATATGTTTTGTGATGATGTGTCTGGATATTGGCTTCTTTTCCTTGTTTTCCAAATACTCAGTGAGCCCTTTCCTTGCATGTATGTAGATCTGTCTTTAGCTCAGGAATCCTGTCTTTGATTCTTATTTCTATTCCATTTGGCCTCTGCTGCAGTTCTCTCTCAATCGTATGTCACTTATATCCTTATCGTTTTCTCTTTCACAGTTTTCATGTCTCTATCCTTTCCCTCTAAATTTTAGGAGAGTTCCTCCAATTTATTCTCCATATTTCTGAATCAGTTTTCTAGGGAATCATTTCTCTTTACTGCTTTCAAAGTGGATTTTAATTGTGCTATGGATTTTTAGATTTTGGTTTTGGCTTTTCCAGGTCTTCTTTCTCTTATATGTCACCCTTTTTTTGGTGTGTCATCATAGAGCCTTTTTAGCTCAGCCTTGTGTTTCCTTATGGCTTTCTTTTTCTATTTCACAGAGGCTTTGTCTTTTTAGAATTTTTTTAGTCTGCCATGCCCATTCGGTTACATATTGTCTATAGCTGTTTTCCAGCTATGGTGACAAAGTTTGAATAGTTATAATAGAGACCGTATGGCCTGCATAGCTTGAAATATTTATTGTTTGGCACTTTGCAAAAAAGAAAAAAATTGCAGACCCCGATACGAGCGTGACAGCTGGGTTCCCATCTCAGCGTCAAGCTGGATGGAAGAGGAAGGAGTGTATGCAGCTCCACCTCGAGTTCCTAATTCTTACCAGCCTTTTCCCTTGACTCTGCTCTGTGGAGGTGATACCCTCTACTGCTTAATTTTCTCATTCTCTACCTCAGTGATTTAGATAAAAATGCAAGTTCAGATATCCACTGCAAACACTGTCCTTCCTGTCCTTACCCTCCTTTAAGCTTCTCCTCCCTGGAGGAGGGCACTGCTTCTGGTGCCCCCACTCAATTCCTGCCCATTTATTTGCTGGTTGTTGTCTCCCTGTCATTGTTCCCTTTTTCAAGATCCTTTCATTCGTCAGATACAGAGCTTTGTCCGGAGGTAAAACCTGGACAGGTTTTGCTTATTCCACCACCATCTGCCTTTAATTAATGGAGATTGCTCCCAGATTCCAACACTGGGTCATCTATCAGTTTAGTTTTTGGCATTAGTGTGAATTTTCATTTTTTTCCATTATCTTTATAGTTATTTTGGAACAAAACAAGGAGAGGCTACATGGGTGGCTGCCAAGTAGATGCCATTTTGAAGGAGTCAAAGCTACATTTTAAAGCTGTGGTTTGTCCATCTTGAAGCAGTCTCTGTAGCTTTGTGTATATTTGATAAAAGAAGAAAATACAGGAACATTTTCCCTTATCCAGGGACTACTTTTCCAATGACCTCAATTCTCTGGAATACCACCAAAACAAAGAGTCCACAAGCAGCCAGATAGCTGCTTCAGTGTCTATGTTCTGGAGGTTATTCACTTTACCCAAAGGAGAGCATTTCAGCCTCTCATTCCAAGTCTATTTACCCATGTGTTACATACAATCCTAACAAGCTTGTCTTCCTGTTTTCGGAGCTCACAATAAATTGTAAGCAGCAGATCTGAAAGGAGTAGAGGACATTGTACAACAACAAGCACACTGGCCTGAACTGAATTTCTGGCTGACAGAAAGGAAGGACGTAGGACGCCCTCCGCCCCACCCCCTTACCGCACACACACAAGTACAACTACAGATATCCAGAGGCCAACACTATTTTCCAGGGGCAGACAGCTTGAGTTTCTTTATGTGAGTACTCACCTGTGTAGACCTTTCCTTTGCCAAGTTGGGTGCTCTGTGCAAGTCGTGGGTGCAGAGACCCTGTCCGCATTCTCACAGCTACAGTTAGCTCAGACAGTGGTTTCTAACCCTGGCTGCACATTAGAAGCACCTGGAGAACTTTAAAACGTTGGCCACTCAGGCTGCCCCCTTAACCAATGATATCAGAATGTGTTGGAGGTGAGACTCAGGCATCAGTGTTTTTTAAAGTTCCTGAGTAATTTCACTGTGTAGCCAAGATTGGGGTGAGGAATACAGACTCTGCAGCCAGACTGCTTCATTTGTAAATGAGGCTGATTGGCAGGGTAGACAGTGTGCCACATGCCTCGTTAGTGCCATGTGAGGGCTGCCATTATTGAAACACAGACTCTTGATATTCAGAAGGATGGCTGTGATTTGTCAAGTAGGGTCTGGAGCTGGAGCTAATTAGGCAGTGATGGATGCCACACATTCTAGGATGATTTCTGTCCCAGGTGGACTTGGCTCTGAAAAGAAGAGCCATAGATGTTACCAGGAGGGAGAGTGATGGAAAAGGAAGGGGGGAAGTGGGAGCTGAAGGCGCAAGAGTGGGTCGTCACAGGACTCAGCCACCTTCCCTTCTACTCTGCGGTGCAGAGCTTGCTTGGGGCACACACCCTGGAACCCTTCTGATCTCTAGTTTCCTCATCTGTAAAATAGGACCTGGCAATCTTTACCTCATAGGGTTGCTCTGAGGCTCTGAAGAGCTTACGTGCTCCAGTGTTATCTCTTGACCCAGTTTGTCAACCTCGGGGCTGAGATGGAGTGACGTGTCTTGACCCATGCAGGAGGTAGGGCGGAGGTGGTTTCCTCCTGACCAGAATGCAAGTACTAACTGACATAGGCCAATGTCTTTCATAAAAAATAAAAAAGTGATGAGAGTGGGTTCAGTCAGGGCTGTCCCTATAATAACGTCACCCAGCACCACTTGCATTCCAGTTCACTTTCCTAAGTGGAGCAAGCAGAGCGGGATTCCAGCCAGCTCACTCAGGACCACAAGGACTTACGCACAGCCTGGGTTTAACCATAGCAGTGGCTTTGCTGTGAGCGTCACTCCATGAGCTGGCAGAGACGTGGCTGAGAGCGGCTGTTCCCAACAGTGAAGTGCAGTGTGATGATGCTGTTGCCAGTGCCACTGATCTTTGTGTTTGGGCCACCGTCCCCTCACAGCTCGACCTTTCGGGCCAGGCCACAGTAGAATGCAGGCCACACTCTCTGGATGACCCAGTCCCTGCATTTCAAGAAGTCTTTACTCTAATAACCAACTAGCCATCCAGCTGGCAGGAGGGACTGGCACTGCAGCCTCTGGTGCTCCCTGGGTAGGGCATCCTGGGGTGGGGGATCCAAGGGCTCAGACCACAGGGAAGCAGGAAGAGGGGCTGTTTTTCCTATTTCCTGAGACGGTTCTTATCTGGGTGCCCCAGGAAGTTGGCTAAGAAGGCAGTAGGGAGCCGCAAGGCTGTGGATCCCAGGGCAATGGGATGGAACTGTTTCTCTTTTAATTGAGGCACTAGTCAGTATATCCTGGGACCTCAAAGGAGGCAGCCACCTCCCATGGGGCCAGAGGCTGACTCTGGGGTGATCTCTAAATATTCCTTACAGATCTAAGCCATGGGTTGGGGGTGGGGGAAGATGGCACTGGGAGGCTTGACTTTGTGCTCTGGCCTTGTCCTGTGCTCCCATGCAAATCCTTACCCCTAACTTGGTTTTCCCCTCTGCAGAATGAGGGGCTGACACCTGCTCCTGGGCAGTCACTTGTGAGTGTGTGTGTGTGTGTGTGTGTGTGTGTGTATCCCTTTCACCTTTCTAGTCCCCCCACCCCATCCCTCACCAGGACACACACCCAACCCATTTCCACAACCCCATGCTGTCATTGCTTCTAAAACAGACTGAGCCCTCCAGTAATCCCCAGGCCAGCATGGCTGGTCTTCCTCTGCCAACATTCTGGGAGTTGCTAGAACATGGGGTTCTCTTCATCCCAGTTCTGAGCTTAGCACCCTCTCACACTGAGGGGGAATCTACTGGTGTTTACTGAGACACAGCATGGTGTAACCAAGAGTATGGCGATTTTGGCATTTCAAACCCATGTTCAAGACCTAGCCTTGGTGCTAGATGTCTGGGATGCATGGGGTGGGTGGTCTCCGTTTTTTTTTACCTGCAGAATGGGAGTAACACCCACACATCAAAGAATGGTTGTGAGAAATGAATGAGATCCAGCATGTTGAGTAGTAGTCCAAGGCAGGCTGGAGTGGTGAATTGGGCCTGTGTGGTGGGCTGCCCATTATGCTGAGTATCACACACGGACCTGGCAAAAGAATTGTATCACCTGTCCAAAGAGCAGAAAGAGCTGGCAGGGGGAGGGTGCAATAGGCTGGAGTTGGAGGTATGCACTTTGTGGGCTGCCACAAGCCACCCCCAGGAGAAGCAGGTCTGGTTGCTGGCAGGCCCCAGGGCCCCCCACATCCTGTCCAGCTCATGCTCGGGTTGTGGGAAGCCCCCAAAGCGATACCCAGCGGATGCAGGCCGGGCAGCCCTGCCTCTCAGCAGTAGGGCCCATTAGAACTGAACTCTTCTTCGGGGGGCATTTTATTTGCACACTCCAGTAGAGTGGACACCAAAGGGTTTTTCTAATGCTTCATGGGCTGCTAATTTCCTCCGTGACCTCTTTTGTTAGGGCCTGACCCCAGCCAGAGGCTCTGCACCATGAAAGCCAGCACCTGACACAGACCCGGGGCACGGGGTGACAATGAGGCCTCTATCAGTTTTAATCAGGCTCCACTTGCGTCTTAAGAACGGGGGAATTTGTGTGGCGCTCAGAAGCCCTGGGTGGCACAATGCGGGAGCCCCCAGTGTCCCTCACGGAGGCCAAGGGGGCTGCAAGCAGCGGCTAAAGGATTCGTCAGGCCAGAGTGGGGGGTAGGTTGGGCAGGGGCCTTTTGTCCCAAGCTCCTCTTTAGAAGCCAGGCCTGCCATGAATGGCCGTCAGCTTGGCCTGGCCCATGAGTATCGCCGGCCTCTGGGTATTTAGGGAGGCCTCTGAGTATTTAGGGAGGCGGGCTCCCGCTTACCGCCAGCCTATTCAGCGCCATCCTAATTAGGTTTTGTCTGTGCTCTCCCCTCCCCTGCAGACTGTGATTCCTACTGCAAGGCCTCCAAAGGGAAGCTGAAGATTAACATGAAAAAGTACTGCAAGAAGGACTATGGTGAGTGAGAGTTCCGTTGTCTAGAGAAGAGGGGAGGGGGTCATGTGACCAGCGAGGAGCAGGGGTTAGGGTACAAGTGGCCCCGAGTGAGTGTTGGTGATAAAGGCCCTGTGGCTGGACAGGAACTGAGCTGGACAGATCCCATGACCTGGAATTTCTCATCTCTTCTACCCTGGCCCTCGGAGGGGCCACAGAGCCTGCAGGGAGGCACCCAGGCCAGTAGGGTTGTGTAGGGCTGGGACTTCCAGGCTGGCTTCTGGTTTTCACTCTGCTCCAAGAAGCTGTGTGGCTGCAAACCAGTCACTTTACCTCTCTGGTCTGCAGTGCCCTCATCCATTCTATGGACATTTAACCTGAGACTCTGTTGCTCAAGGGAGGTCCTGTAGACATCAGGAAAGGGGATGGGAACTCCGTGGTTTGCTTAAAATGCAGATTCCCGAAGTCTCCTTCTTCTAAGGGTTGAACCCACAAGGTTGAGGTGGGTCAAGGAATATGCGTTTTAAATGGCTTGCTGGTAATTCTAATGCCCCTGAAGTTTGAACACAGCCAAAGGGGGATCTCCACGGGCCTTTCCAGCCCTGGGAGCCACCTGCAGAGATTCCCTGTCACTTGAACCTTCAGGCTCCCTAAACTTGGAAGGGGGTGCCCAATACCCCTACTCTCATTACGTTCTGTTCTCCCCAACCTTGGAGACAGTGAGCCCCTGAACCCCTTCTCTGTCGAGCCTCCCCTTTCCCGCCTGCTTAAACACTTGCTGAGAATCTCCTTGTACGGGCCCCACCCTGTGGGAGGCGAGGAGCTGGCTTTGCGGTTTCTGGTCCCTGAGAATGTTCTCACTGGCCAGACAACATGTGACACAGAGTCACGGCCTGCCTGCGGTCATGGTGGGTGGGAGGCAGTTGGGAACCTGCAGGAGAAGGGGAAGCCTTATTGGTCCATGGGCAGGTGTGGGCGAATGGCTGAGAGGGCACTTCAGAGCAGGAGAAGCAAACAAGTCCCAAGAGAATTTTCCAGCCATTCACTGGCAGAGCTGAGAAGGCCCCTGTGTAGAGACTAGGACACCGGTGTGGGTGGCTGAAGCCCGGATGGCCCAGCCAGGATGTAGCTGCAATCTGGACGCAGGCCCAGGGCCTCTGAACCCAGGCCTGGTGCTTTCCACCATGACCCAGCAGGTCTGGCTGATTGGGGCTGTGGCTAGTCCTCTTCTTCCCAGCCCCCAACAGTTCACTCGGCCCATCGCCCCACTCCAGCTGGATGTTGCCCCTCTCCAACTGGCCCCCAGAGGCAAATTCCCCACCCAAGGCTTCAGTGGCCCCACTGAACCTAGCATCACTCTGGCCTCATCTGGGAAAATGGAGTGATCTTTTTTCTTCCCAGTTTTCCAGGTCTGGCCTGATAATGCTCCTTCTGTGGAACCTGGGGCAAGCCCAGTTGCTTATTTGAGCCTCAGTTTCCTTTTCTGTAACATGGAGGTAATGCACCTACTGTGTGTGCTTGGGAAACACCTAGCACAAGCCTGATGTCTAATGGGCTTCCAGTATGGAATGACCTCTACTAGTCCACAGGAGGCTGGGCAGGAAGGGAGGAAGGAAGAAGTGGAGATGGAAGAAGTGAGATGAAAAGGAAAGGCCCCTAATGAGGAGGACTCATCTTCCAGATCCATCTATTATGCACTCCATCCCTCCTGACCCACGGGGTCTGGCAGCTTGGCCCTGGAAGTCTGGCCCCATGGGGGTCCTAACTCGGCCAGCTGTTTTAACCAAACATAAGGATTTTTTTCCTTTAATAAGGACAATGATTAGGTCTTTTTAGGAGAAAGAAATGAATGATGAGACCCAAAGGAAACCAGAGGAATTTTGAGAACTTCTAAAACTTTCTCATTCTGCTGTGCGTGTGCACATATGCGCGCACACACAACACGCACACCCCACTCGCAGTGATCCAGCCACGCTCCCTGCCAGCAGCCTGGCCTCCCATGGGGTGAAGCCACTGGCAGGTTTTGTGTGTTGATTCAGAAGTGGCCAGGCCATGTATATCCCTGCTCAGACCCCTCTGAGGTCCATAGTAAGTTCCTAAAAGCCCCTTTAGAGGATTTGCACTCCAAGGTAGTACAGAAACTTCTGCTTCCACCAGAAGACAAACCTTGATTTTGAAAAGAAACTTTGAGGTGGTTTCAAGATAAAGGATGTGCTGTCTTGAGCCAGGGTGACAGCTATAAAGAGAGGCCCCAGATTGTTCTGGATGAAACTTGTGTGGCCCCAAGGTACAGGGCTTTGTCTTCCCAGACCCAGGTGTCTGAGTCTGTTGGGGACTTCGAGGTGGCCTTCTGCGGGCAAGAGGGACTGAGAAGTCTGCCACATTCCCAGGCTGGGGGTCTGAGGGCCGAGCCCAGCCCGTCCTCACAGGCTCAGCGAAGAGCCCTGTGCCTCTCGCCCTGCCTCCCCTCTTCCCTTCTTCCTGCCTAGAACAGAGGCTGGAGGGAAAAGGAATAAGTGGCCTATATGGGGGAAGGTTGTTTTAATTTTAGTCTTGAAGCATCCTTAAGTAGACGCTACGGAGGGAGAGCCAGGAGAACGGAAGAGCTGAACAGTCTTTCTCTCCATAAGGTGTCGACCCGCAGGCCCTGTTCTGTTTTTCAAATGAAAAAAGAAAAATTGGACTTTTATTTAAAAGTTACCAAAACAGATCCCATTTTCCACCTTATTCTGTTTGATTCATTCCTGTTTTGTTCTCTTCTGACTTCTTTTTCTCCATGGAATCCTGCCTTTCTTACCCCTGATATTCTCAGGGACCCTTGGCATTCTCAGAGCTCCCTTAGCCACCTCACTCACCAGCTGGCAGGCCCCCTGTCTCTGTGGAAGGGGCCCTGATGCCCTCCTTTCATAGACCCAGGGAGGTCCCCAGGCCCTCCCCGAGCCCCACCCCTGCTGGTGCCCCGCCCCGGCAACAGGGGCTTCTTTCCTGTGGGTAAGGATGGGTGGGGCACAGCCTTTGGTTTCCACTTGACCTCTGCTCCCTGACTCAATCCTTGCCTTCCGCCCACACCTCAGTCCCTCATGGATTATCAGACTGCAGCAAGTGTCAGTTGTGACCGGCTTCAGTTCCCTCATGTCACAGATGGGACCCTCATCCAGCCGCTGCCCAACAGAGGTCCAGCCTCCTGCTCCTTCCACAGGCCCTTCCCTGGGTCCCCCCTCAATATCATATTTAGCCCCAGGACCCTACCTGTCCTGGGGCAAGAGGAGCTAGGAACAGCCCTGCATGCCCACCTTTCCAGACTTCATCAAAGCTACCCTTGCTGCTGCCCCCACACCTACGGCCAGGCACTGCCCATCATCCACAGTTCTGCCGCAGGGCAAGACTTGAGGAGCAGCAGATGCAGGAGAGAAGTGGGGTGCCCCCTCAGGTCGCTGATGAGGTCTGAAGCTGTTGTGCTGTTAGCTTTAATGTCCTCCTAACTGTGCCCCCTGGCCTGTTGCCCAAGGCCAGGCCGGACATTGCCCTTCCTACTCCCCAAAAAACATTGGGGGGTTTTCTGGTCCCCAAGACTATTCCTTATACTCTTGGGATTACCTGAAAGTTGGAGAACATCTCCACCCATGTCAGCATCTGGGCCTGTGTATTTAGGCAGGAAGCAAGACAAAGAAAGTGTCAATAAGGGCTCCTAGGGACAGCTTATAAGAGCCCAGCAGGGTGGGGCGGGTAAGGCCTCAGGGAGGGAGTGAGTGGCACCCACAGAGTCTGGACTGGGCCCACTGGCACAGCAGGAGGCCAGTCCAGCAGCAGCTGCAGGCCTAGCTCTGAGGCTGGGGGACCAGGTCTTGGCTTAAGTCTGTAGGACCTTGTAGAGCATCATTCCTATATCCTGTTGGGACCCTGGATCCCTGGCTGAAGTGTGAGTAGGGGTGTCCCTCCTATAGTGGGGACAGACCTGGGCCAGCCCAGGGGAAGATGAGCAAGAAGAGGATGAGGATGGTGCTGGCCTGAGGATGGGAGAGTAGGTGAGGCTGGCCTGGGCAGGCCAGGCAAGGAAGGCTGGGGAGGGAGGTCTGGATGAGCTGCATAATCTCTGCTCTGTGACTGACACCCCGGCAGGGAGCCAATTAGGAAACACATTTCCTTCACTTACAGCCAGGGCACTTGGATGTTTCGGGAGCTGCTAATTGGAACCTCAAGTTTGCTGTCCCTGCTGGGTGAAGAGCAGGCCCCTCCTCTGAGGCCAGCTCACGAGAGAGTCTTGATGTTGTGTGGTTGCAGAGCATGGATTTGGGTCTCCACTGACCTGGCCAGTAGACCCAAGACTCGGGGAAGCTGGGGAATGAGGAATGCCCAGGGGGCCGGCTTGGAGTGTGCAGATCCTGCCCTGTGTTCTTTTGGCATGTTGACCGATGAGAGAGGACCCAGCCTGGGTAGGGTTGGGGTGGGCGCCCAGCAAGACAAGAATTGGAGTGGGGGAGGGCCTCAGGCCAAGCCCCGCTGTGCTTCTCATGTCCGTCCAGAGAAACCCTATAACAGGGAAAGGGACATTGGCCCCAGAATCTGGTAAGACACAGATTCCTAACTTGCTCTGTGACTTTGGACAAGAAGCCTTACCAACCTGGGCCTCGGTGTCCTCATCTGTCAAATGGAGATGTGATCAAGGGGACCTGACATTCATCTAGATAAGACATGTCACAGCCCCAACACGCCAGTTGCCATCTCCAAGGGCAGGGGTCCTTGGTGAGGCTATTATTGCCGGTCCACCTATCCTGGGACCACCTCAGTCCTCTGTTGCCCTCTAGGGGAATCCAGCTCACCTTGCAAATGCTTGAAAAAGCACCCACGAGAAAGCTTAACGTGGGACAGTTGTTCACATAAGAGTTTTTATTATTCTCAAGTGTATTAGCAATTCCTGACAACTTCTCAAGAAACTCAGCCTTGGAGGAGCCCTTCCTTTGTATAAATGCTTCGAGTGAGTGTGCTTCAGTGACCGTGTGTGTGAATATGTGTGTGCGAGTGTGTCTGCATCCCATCGGCCGCTCAGATATAGGCAGAGCACACCTCTGCTGGAGTCGCCCGCTCTGTGGCACATGTACAGGAAGCCCGGGCTCCAGAACCTCTGCCAGTAGAGTCAGGGCGATGAGGATGGTAGAGTGACACTTTGTTCCCAAGCATCTCTTGTGTGGGGATGTTGGGCCCTGGCCAGACCAGGGGCCAGGCACCTCAGCTGGTATGGGAAATGCTCCCTCGTTGCTGCGCCCCCTCCACTGACCTGGCGTGGAAGTGGCAGAAGGGGGCCTGGCTTTCATGCTCCCCTGACCTTCTGTAGTAAATGCCCTCAGCCTGTCCAACTGGGCCTTCCAGCCCACCTAGCCCCACAAGGCCCTCTCCCCACTCCTCCCAGGCCTGTGCCCTGCCACTCAGCCTCCTGACTTTCTTTTTTCCCATCTACTTTCCTTCCTCTTTATTCCATCTTGTCTCTGGGCTCCTTCAGAGGACCACTGTCTGGTCCTCACTCACCTCCTCATGTTTGCGCAGCCTCCCCCATCCCATAGCCGCCGTGCGCAGGCATTCGTTCCCCGCCCACACACACATACATAAGCACAGCACTGCACATCCTAAGAAGTCCTGCTTGCTCACACACCCATACCCACCTCTAGCCATTTCCTCCTTGCACACTCATTGAGCGTCTGCTGTGTGCCGCATTCTGTTTTGGATGCTAACCTTATAGATGTGGAGGGGACACAGGCTTAGCCCCCAAGGAGCTTACAGCCTAGGAGGGGAACAGATACACAGATGAGAACACAGATGGTGGTTGTGCGGCCAGGGTCCAGCTTGAGATGGCCATTAGCAAGGAATAGCCTGTCCTCCGAAGAGGGGAGGGAGGGAGGGCTTCCCGGAGGAGGGAGCCCCAGTATCCGTCGTTCACTGGGCAAAGCAGGGCTCCCAGGCAGAGGCAGAAAGGCCTCTAAGCACAGAAGTGGAAACAGGCTAAGGAAATGGAAGAAGAGCATGTATGGGGTGCTGGGGGCCGGGGGTGGGGGCCGGGGAGATGCTAGTGTGGACCTCAGCAGCCATGTCCGTGCTCATATCCAGAAATCATTCTGACCCCACTGAGAGCCAGTCTATCTCATGCTGGCCCCCAGGGCTCCTACGTGTTTGCTGAGCCACTGCCTCAGGTGGCCTAGTTGCTGCCCCTGCCTCTTCCTTCTTGAGTTTCAGAAAGAGTGGGGAAGACAGACAGCTCACATTCTGAAAGGTGAGATCATCTCACTTTTGCCAGTTCTTGGAAAAATTATTTATTCCCAGAAATGTTTATTAGTCACCTCTTTTGTTGAAAGACATTTTGGCACCACCGGATGGAAAAATCAGAATGCTTTTCACAAGATGATTTGTCTCCAGTATTCCTTCTTGAGATCCCACAAGGATTATTTGTGAGGATACAACTCAAAGGGGAGATCCTGTTGGCCCCTGTGGGGAGAAGCTGGGCTCGTTAGGTGGTACGCGTGTGTGTGCTTTCTCGGTGGCCTCACAGCAGAGGTGGACCTCTGTGGAGCTCTGATTTATAGCGACAGAGAGTGCTCTGGTACCTCCTGAGGCAGTGGAAACCCAAGAGAGGAGGCTCGCTGGGCCAGTGACTGTTCCCTCCTCTGCAGGCCTCTGAGCGGGCACCTCACAGCCTTTGTTCACATCCTTATTGAGTCCTCAAAAGCACCTGTGAGGCAGGAATTTGTTTCTGTCATTGGGATGTCAGGATTCAGTAAGATGCAATAACATGCCCAAGATCAAGAACTCCAAGGCCGAGGTCTTTCTCCTCCCCTGTGCCGAGGCCCTGAGCCTTTGGCAGCACAGAGTGGGGACAGCAGTCCCTTAGAAGGCTCGAGAACTGGTTCCCTCACAGGACCCCGAACTCAACTCTCAAAAAGCCTCAGAAGAGAGAATAAGCCCTAGAGGGGAGGCCACAGAGACATCTTCTTGGGATCACCATGGTGTCAGGGTGACTGTCACAGTGGTGGGGCTGTTGGAGAAGATGGAGCCAAGGTTGTGGGCGTCATGGCGGGGATGTCATTGATGGTGGCAGAGGTGAGGTTGGCACTATTCTGGTTAGGGGCATGGCCATGCGACAAAGGGTCACGGGCACATCCACGATGGAGGATGGGGACACCAAGCTAGCCGTGGAGGTGGGTGTGGAGACGATGCTGGCAGTGGGTTACTGTGAAGGTGGCATGGCATGGATGGAGACGGCAAATGATGCCTGGCCCTTGCCCGGCCCGTGTCCAGCGGCTCGGGCTAGGAATCAGATGAGCAGGGTGATGGGGAGAGTCTCACATTCAGACCTCTCTTTCTCCAACTAGCTGTGGGGACATAGGGCCTCTCAGCAAATGTTGGCCTCTCTCCCTCTTTACACCCGCTCCCTTTCCTTTTCTTGATCTGGGGGTCAGTAGCTATTCCTGATCAGGATCAGTCCCCTCAAGGCCAGAGAAACAGATGGTTACCAACCATGTCCAAAGGATGAAGTTCTCATGTCTTCAGCATGCTGTGACTTTGGGCCTTGGGTAAGAGTGCAGATGTTAGAGAAGTGCCCTGGGGACTGTCCCCCAAAGGGAGGGCTGCCTAGGGAGCCAGGCAGGTGGCAGGGCCCCCGCGGAGGCTGGGAGGCAGCTGGTGGTGCAGGCTGGGAGTGCAGGCTGCCCCACACCACCCAGCATTACCCTGAGCTCCAGAGAACAGGACGCCAACCAGCCATCAGCACATGGCGGGGTATTGCAGAGGCTCACTGACCCTTCCCTGGGGGTCACTGGCCCCCTGGGGTTCCTTCGATTTCCCTGCCAGATGTGACCTCCCCCCCAGGAGTGCCAGCCCCATATGGAGGCCAGATGTGGAGCTAGGTCCACATGAGTCAGCCTAGGGTCATGGAATGTGGGTGACCACCAGGTTGGGTAGGGAGGGCTGGTGGGCCCCAGTGACAGCTTGACATAAAAGCCCCTAATCTCACAGGATGCTGTACTGATGGGGGCCTCCTGCCATGGGTGGGTGGGATACACTGCAGCCCTTCCCAGCACAGCAACTCCCAGAATCAGGCCCCCCAACACTGCCCCTCCCATCTGGCTTAAGGGTAGTGGGCTCCAGAGAGGCCTGCTCTGGGGGGTTGGCAGCTCCGGCCCTCATCTGTCTTCCTCCCTGGAGCTTCCGCCTATTCCTCATGCTATTTTTCCTCCTTTGAACATCCTATTTTTAGGAAAGGAGGGGTGGGTGGGGAAGGCTCTAAGGCATCACAGAAACCATCTAATTAAAGGTATCTCCTCCCAGTTCACAGATGGGGACACTGAGGCTCAGTGGGGCTGAGGGAGTCGGGGATCTATCCAAGAGCTGGTGTAGTCGGGGCTGGGGGACACGGCTGTGCTTCACCAACACCCAGACAACACTTGTCCTTTCCCTGCTCATCAGGCACCTGGCTCCAGGATCACAGAGCACTTCTCACAAGCACACTGAACTCAGATGGGCATTTTCCCCAGTGGGGTGGATCTGGTGGGTCCCAACTCCACCCCTTCCCTGGGACTAGTGTTTTGGCACCAAGGACCCCAGCCCCCCAGTTGCTGTCCATGAAGCTTCTCCCCAAGATCTGCCCGCAATCTTCACACACCTGCCAGCACCACCTGCCTATGTGGGGCTCAGGCCTGAGATAAGAGATGCGGGGCAGGCCACAGCCACCACACCCAAGGCCGCCACACCCTCCCCTGTAACCTGCCAGAGCTGCAGAGGCAAGTGCTCATGGCACCTAAATCGATCTCCCCCAGGTGAACGTTTCGATCTAAGTGTCACCCCTCAGTGCTGTGGCCTCGCCCAGCAGAGCGCTGGTGTCCTGTCTGGATCCTGCTTTGGTTTGTTTCTGGGCCTGAGGCCCTTTTTGTGAGTCTCCTTGGAGAAACAGTTCCATCCTTTGAAAGTGGTTTGACTTTTAGGAGCTAGAGCCAAGTGCGCTATTCAGAGGGCACCCGAGGGGGACCTGAGTAGCTACTGGGTGCCCACCCCTCTTTGGACAGGGCTTCACATATGGTGTCCTGGGAGGAGGCCAGAAGTGCCAGCCCAGTTGGGAAGGAGGGTCTGCTCTTCACTCTCCTGCGAAGGGGCTCTCTGGAGGCCCGAGCCTTGCTGGGGAAATGGGTTGTGGGCAAACTGTTGTTTGCAGAACTCTGGGATGAGCCACATTCCCACTGTGGAGTGGGTAGGAATTTGCAGCCAGAGTTCCCTTTGCACCAGGCTTTCCATGAATTTGGGAGGCCAGAGGACCTTGAGGGATTTGGGAGTGATGAGGGGCCTGGACCAAGGCCCCACTGGGGAAGGCCAAGCCACACCTTCTCCTCCTCCAGGGGTTCTGTCCCCATTGATGCTGAGGGGGAGGAGGGCACTCATTGCTTGACTTTCCCAGCTGGGTGGTCCCCAGTGGCACAGCCAGCAGGCCCTGCCCTCACTGTTGCCCTCTGTGTGTGTGCTGCCAGGAGTAGGGGGCGGGGGTAGGTTGGACTGCTCCAGCCAGCCTGGGAGGCAGGTGTGGGAAGTGGCGCATCTCACGAGGCTGTGTTAGGTTGTCCAGGAAGGGGAGCCTTGGCCGTCCTCTAGGATGACACTCTGGCAGCTCTGGCTATGCCCGTGGTGGGTGGGGGGACAAGAACTGGATTAGGAGTCTCCCAGGCTGTTTGTTTCAGTTCCTCCTGACTGGGAGAGGGAGGCAGCCTGAGGCGTCATCCCTGGGCAGCAGGCTCTTCCCGCCCTTGGGCTGCTTTGTGAGAGGAACCAGCCCCAGGGATGAGGATACCCGGCTGGGGCAGGACAGGGCCCAGGCCCATTCTTCTACCCGAGCCTCTTGCATGGCAGGGTGGCCAGTCCCCTGATTTCTTCTTGCTTTCCAGCTGTGGCCAGACCATGACCATCTCCCAGGCAACTGGGGCTGGTGTCTTCTTGAGTTTGGCTCTCCCGTTCCCAGATCTCCCTTACTCAGGAGATTCCCATGCAGTCAGATGGTCCCAGGCACCTAACCCCTCTCCTTCCCAGGAACAGAGCCTAAGCACCAGGCCCTGGCAGGGGAAACTGAGGCAGCCTCCACATTGCTCTTGGTTCCATGAGAGAGGGGCATACCATTCCTCCTTTGGTTGAGGGGATAAAAGGGGGAGACCTTTAGTTGGCCCTAAGTTGGTTGTCCCCACCTTATTCAAGGTCTGAGGCAGTCCTCGCAGGTATGGCAGAAGGTGGCAGCCCCCAGGGTTCCTGAGGATTCCTGGGGTGTGGGAGGTGTGGGGGGCTGTGACTGGTGGCCCAGTGAGTCTCCAGCCCTCCACCTCATTTAATAAAAACAGTGTGGGTTGCTGTGACACCCCGTCTTGGGTGTGTTGGCCCTGCCCTGCCGCCGTGCACCCCCCAACTCAGCACATTCACTCCTGTGCTCACCCAGTCCTGAGTCAGGTTAGCTTCCCCGAGAACAAGGCTTGGCCCTGCTCAGCGGTTTCTTACCTTCACAGGAGACTGGGGAACATGTGGTCAGAGCTGCATTTTATGAAAGCAGCTGCAACTCATGACATGCTTTCTGTGCCGGGAGATTTATGGGGCTGCATGGTTTTAATGGTTTCTGTGGGGTTAGTGTCCTCCCCCTATTCATTCTGGCCGCTGTCTCTGAGGCAGATGGGTGACAAGCCTTTCCTAGCTAGACTGGCCCAACAGGAAGGCATGGCTGGGCGGGGGAGGCCAGGGGCTGACCACCCAAGCCTCCTTGGAAAGGGCAGCTGCTGGGAAGCTCCTGGGGGCCCACCCCGAGCAGCCCGTAAATCTAAGAGACCTCCAGGAGGCAGGAAGCCTCCCTGCAGAGGTGTCCCAGCACTCCGGGCTTTCTGGGAGAGGAGGACAGCCGGCACCCCCAAACCCCTTACTGCCCCCACACCGCGCGCGCGCACACACACACCCCCCGGGCCTATGCCAAGGCCACTCCCTCAGTCCCAGCCCAGCGGGTTGTCTGTCTCAGGCAGGCTGGACCAACAGATGAATGAGCAACAACTGTATACTCCTAGCTAATCTAGCAGCTTTCCTAGAACTTGGCTTCTGCTGGGAGCTTTGATCCCCGCTGGGAACTGCCTCCTGGCACTAACCGTTCAAGGTGGTGGCAATGTGCAGGTCCTCAGAGGGCCCAGGGCTGACAGGCTCCAGGTCTCCTGGGCCAGGGCTGGAGCTGCGGAGGGAAGGAGGCAGGCTTTGAATAAATGGGGCTATGGGCAAGGACAGGGCTGCCGTGGGGCAACATGACCCCCTTTGGAGGAACCCAAGTGCACGACGGGACTTGGAGCTTTTCACTTTTCAGGTTGTCTTTGATGGCCTGATAATATCACAGCGTTGAGGCTCTGTAGAGGTTGAGGCACCCTGGGAAGGATGGCTAGAGGTCTGCGTCTATGGAAAGACATGCAGGCGCCTCACACCTTTGTAGGGGATGCAGCAAACAGCAACTGAGGACCCCCAGGCTGGGCAAGGCCCCCACTCTGTCCAGAGCCTGCCTCCTAGCTCCCTGCCCCTCAGCCAGAACCAGCCCAGTGATGTCACTGGCTGTTCCTGCTGACTCTGGCCTCCATGAACCTGGCCCTCAGTCCCTTCCACCCATTTGAGGTCACAGTCATTTCTCTAGAGCCAGGCACAGGCCTTTGCCGAGGGACAACGAAGTATATACCCCTGCCAGCCAATGCAGCAGGCTTGAGTTAGAGTAGGGAAGTCAGTACTCGGTGGCTGAGAAGGCTTCCTTGCATGAAAGGCTTTCCTTTGAACCCAGGAGTTGCTGAGGGGGAGGCTGCTGCCCTGGCCCGCCTGTAGTCTTGCTATCAGACCTCTGCAACTGGTTTGCTTCGGGAAAGGAGGGTTTGCTGCACCGATACCAACAGTCCAGGGACTCCAAGGCCAGGAGACAAGGCGCAGCCTGGCCCCTGGGACCCGAGGCCTTGTTCTCTGGAGCCTGAACTCTCTCTTCTTGCTTTTCTGTGTGTGTCTGCTTCATGCTGCAGACGTGCTTCCTCCACAGCTTGCTGGGGGCACCCCTGGAGCCTGCCTCACCCATCTGACCTCGTAGGCTCCAGCTTTTACTCCCCAACGCCTGCTTTTGTCTGTGCCAAGAGCAGAGCCCTGTGGAACAGCAAGCACAGCAGCGCTCACTCACAGCAGCCACCCAGCCTGAGCCCTCATTTTCTAGGTGAACAAGGGTTCAAAGGAAGGTGCATTCACAGTGTAGACCCTGAGGTGGGGCCGCTTATCACTGAAAGTGGGGTCTGAAGCTGGGCGCCAGGCACCCCTTTCTGGCCAGCACCTGCCTCAACCACTTCCTTATTTCCACTTCAGAGACATCTACCCTGGCTGCACCCTGGGACCCTCTTCCTGCACACCAGTCTCTAATTAAGAGGCGTCAGCACACCTCTTATCGCTCTGGTCCGATCTCACGATTGGCCTTCCTGAGGGTCGGTCATCTCATCTCCCTCATTTCTGAATACAAGGTTGGGGATCCTCACCAGAGCTCCCCATTCTGGCCTCATTGAGGTCAGTTTAGGACAACAGTAGGGGCTTAGGCATCTTAAGGTCTGAGACTAATGGTTCCGGAGTGAGTGTTGTGTGGGTGTAAGGGGCCCGCTGTGGGGGGCCATGGTCCTGGGATGGGCAGAGCTCCCCACAGCCACTGTGCCCAGCCCCGATTGGGTGATGTACGGCCCCCAGAAGACTCAGGTTATTTCTGGCTCCCAGCAGCAGTGCCGTCAGAGGTGGCAGCAGCCCCAGCGCTGTGCCGTGCTGTGCCGTGCCGAGTGCACCCAGAGCATGCTGAGCAGCCCTGCCTGAGGTCACTGTTTCAGTGTGTATTTTGAATATTTTCAGCTGTATGTGCACTGCGGGGACTTGGCCCGTGCACTCGTGTGCAGCTCATACTTGGTGGGCTGTGTAATGTGCGGAGGCGTTGCCAAGGGCAGCGGAAATGTGGATTTTTTCCAGCATAATCACACAAATCCTACCACCACCCTCCACTGCCCCTGCCTCCAGGTCTGTGCTGTCTCACTCAATAGCCAGGGAGCTGCCGGGAGCTGCTGGGGCTGTAGGAGGAAAAGGGCCAGTGCTTTGTGCCAACTGACTGGTATCCCCTACATTGACCCCTAGATTCTCGAGGACAGTGGGTACCCAGGGGCGGGTGCCCCTCTGGGCTGTGTCCCCAGTGTAAAGCAGGTCCCCTTCAGGCCTGTGCTGATCATGCCTGGGGACATGGGGTGGAGGCTGCTTCGGATGCCCTGCCTGGTGTCCCAGGGCATTCCTTGAGAGGAGGGAGGGCTCCAGACCAGGGAAAGTGGGCCGGGGGGAAGTCCTCCTGCTGTGATTGGCCATGCTCTTGTAAGTCCAGGGACTTAGAAGGGCCCTTGGGGGCCCAAAGGGTCAGCCCAAGGCCTGACCTTGTCCAGCCAGCTCTTCCCAGCACAGCTGGGGGCCCTCACCAGGTCTGGCTCCCACCTGGCCCTGAGCCGAGACTCAACGCCCTGAGTCACTGATTCCAATTGTATTAGTTTTCTAGGGCTGCCGGCACAAAGCACTACAGACTGGAGCCTTAAACAATAGACGTTTATTTTCTTTCATTTCTGGAGGTTAGAAGTACTAGATCAAGGTGTCGGCAGGGTTAGTTTCTCCTGAGGTCTCTCTCCTTGGCTCGCAGATGGCGCGTTCTCGCTGTGTCGTCACATGGTTGTTCCTCTGTGTGTCTGTGTCCTCATCTCCTCATCTTATGAAGACACCAGCCATATTTGATTAGAGCCAACCCTGATAACTTCATCTGAACTTAATTACCACTTTAAAGGCTCTGTCTCCAAATACTATCACATTCTGAACTACGGAGAGTTAGAACTTTGCAACATACGAATTTTGGGGGATCGTAATTCAGCCCATAACACCAATAGGTGCTCAGTGCCTAAGATCAAAGCTGCCATCTCCAGGGACCCCAGCCAGAGGTGCCTTCTGTAGCATCCTCTTTTGACCACCAATGCCCACCCCAGCTGGGAGACACTGTGGCTGGGCCAGGGGTCTGAGGTCCCATGCGGGGAAACAGCCACGTCCTGAGGGAGGCTCATTCTGTATTCAGCTCAGTCCTGAGGAGAGGAAATGGGGGCTCTCGGGGAAGCTGGGGGTGGCTCCCCCTTGCTTAGCTAAGGGGCACTCAGTTGCCACGGTGACCTCCATCTGCACAGTCAAACACACATGGCCCAGCCACTTCTCTGGGCCGGAGGGCTCCCCACCCCCCATCAGAGTTCACACTGAGTGTTGAGTCCCTTAGTGACAAAAACATGGAAACGGTTGCCATGGCAGCCATTCTTTGGAGCCTTCAAACTGGAGTGCAAAGTTCAGGATGCCCAGGAACAGCTGAACTGAAAATATGGGAAAATCTGCTACTTCTCTCACCCTAGAAGTATGAGTTGGATGGTGTTTGATGCTCCCCTGAGCCTATCCATCTCTGCCCCTCCCTAACACCCTGGGCATGGGGGGCCCTGGGATCGAGGGTGGTGGAGTGGCCCCAGAAGCCCTGAGAGAAGCCGGTCAGCATGAGAAGCCAGGCTGAGCTGTGGGTGGGCCCAGTGCTTGGCACTGTAAGTGGGCAGGTGATGACCGTGACTTCATGGCTGCTGGCGACCCCTAGCCTTCCTATTACTCGGTTTCTTCACCTGTATCTGGAGGGATGAGATGCTGCTTCTCTCTCAGAAGGGCTCACGTCTACTCAGCAGCCAGGGTAATCTTCAGCCTGGTCCAGCGGTGAAGGGTACAGGGCATGCTGGGAAAGATGGCCCTGGGCAGATAGATGGACCCGGCCCAGTGTGCTGGGAGTGTGGTCAGTTCTTACAGACTTCCCCTAGCCCTCCTGGACCCTAATAGACTAGAGTCCGAGTCCTTGAATGGAAGTCATTGCAGCAGAGGCTTCTTGATTTATTCCCTAGACTGAGGGGAATTAATATGTGTCCCCGCACCGAGAGTTCCCCAAGTAGGCCCCATGGGGCTCTGATGACTTGAAATGCACCAGTCAAAAATTTCTTCAGTCAGGATTATTTGGGAAACCAACACACATGCATGAGTGTGTCACACACACAAACACACACACACAGTTTGTAGATTAAAAGCTCTGAAAAGTCCTGCAGTGAGGAAATTTCTTGACTTTATTTAATCCAGTATTTCACAAATATATTTGAGCAAGCCCCCCTCTCTTTTTTTTAAAAAAAGCATTTCCTCTTATTTTCAAAGTACTTCTTAATATCCTGCAGAAATAACATTTGGTAACATTTACTAGGGCACTGATTTTCAAAGTGTGTTCCCTGGATCAGCAGCTTTAGCAGCTCTTGGGAATTTGTGAAGTGCATATTTTAGGGCCCCACCCCAGATCTACTGAATTAGAAACTTACGTTTTGACAAGTTGTCTAGCGGGAGTCTGATGCACGCTGCAGTTTGTGAACCCTTGTGCTAAGGTAAATACTAGCAGAGAACGGGGAGGAAAGGGAAGAAGGGAGGGAGGCAGCCCTGGCAGGGATGGGAGGTGGACAGTATTAGGACAATGAACTCTGGAAGAGATGCTGTGGCCACCTTGAAGGGCAGGTTCAGGGTGTACTGCACCTGGGCATTGAGATCCCATTATGGTTTTCTGAGATTGGGTCAAGGGCAAGGTTGTGTGAATGGAGGTGTCATTAGGCTTGGTGTTATGTGATTGGGGCCTTTGGAAATGCCTGGGGGCCGGGGCGGGGGGGCACCTGAGGAGGTTCCCCATCCCTCCAGGCCTGTGAGGAATAGCCTGCACTGCTCCGAGGGCACCTGCTCTAGGCAGATGGACTCTACTCAGAGTGCTGGGTAGGATCAGTTCCTACAGGCTTCTTCTGGCCTTCTTGGACCCTAAGAGGGGGCTTATCCCCAAAGGCAGTGCTGGGTGGCACTTTCAAAATAGGCGTGAGGTAAGGCTTCTGGAAGCGGTGGCCCTAGCCCAGGTATTAGGTGGGGTTCCAGGTTCAGCTTTGCCACCACTCACGCACTCCCTAGTGCGGTCACTTCTAGCACTGGGTCTCCTTTCCCTTCTCCATCAAACAGGCTTCCCCATCCTCGGCCTCGAAGAGGGTGAGAGCAGGCAGGATAGACCTGGCCACAGGAGCTGGGGGTGCAGGCGTCACTCCCAGTCCTGTGGCCCACCGCCTGTCTGTGCTTCCTTGCAGCCGTCCAAATCCACATCCTGAAGGCAGACAAGGCGGGGGACTGGTGGAAGTTCACGGTGAACATCATCTCCGTGTACAAGCAGGGCACCAGCCGCATCCGGCGCGGTGACCAGAGCCTGTGGATCCGCTCGCGGGACATCGCTTGCAAGTGCCCCAAAATCAAACCCCTCAAGAAGTACCTGCTGCTGGGCAACGCGGAGGACTCGCCCGACCAGAGTGGCATCGTGGCGGACAAGAGCAGCCTGGTGATCCAGTGGCGGGACACGTGGGCGCGGCGGCTGCGCAAGTTCCAGCAGCGCGAGAAGAAGGGCAAGTGCAAGAAGGCCTAGCGCGGAGGCAGCGGCGCGCCGGGCGCCGGGCGGGGCGCGGGCCGGGCGAGCGCGGACGGGGGCCACGCCACCGCAGCCGCGTGGACTTGGCCCGCGAGGGCTTTCCCAGGTGGGGGGAGGGGTGGGAGCGGGGCGGGGGCGGGGCCCTCGGCGGTCCCTCCTCTGTCGACCCCGCCCCCGCCCCACCCTGCTCGCCCTGGGTGAGAGCCGCGCGCGGGGAGGGGTGCGCAGCAGGCCTGGCCCTGGAGAAATGAGGACGAGACTTAGCTACCTCACGGGCTCCTTCCAGAGCAGGGATGTGCTTCCCTAGGGCCTGGCGGGGGGTCTCCGTGGCGGGGGCGGGGCAGCCTGACCGGGGCCCGAAGGATGGGCGCAGAACCGCGCAGTTGGGGCCGCACCCGCGGCGGCCGGTGGATGGTTAGAGAGAGAGGGGAACGTGAGAAGAACTGTGAATTCTTAGGCCCGCAGTTGGGCGGGGAGCAGTGCGAGCCTGGCCAAACCACCACCCCAGACACAAAAGACCGAAAATCCCCTCCCTTTTCCCCTGACCCTTCTTTGTCACAGGACCCTTGTCTGGGACAACGTGGGCCCCATCTGAAGGGGCTGGGCTACCATATGGGGGCGGCAGAAGCAGCCTGTGCAACCAGCGTTCCCCGTGCAGGCTGTGGTCTCCATTGCCACCTGCCGATTTGGTCCTCCTGGGTGGGGTGAGGGGTTTACAATCTGTGGAGCCAGAGAAGCGGAAGCCTCCGCTGGTGCCTGCCCCTGCCCAGCTGGGGGTTGGGTGCAGGCCCAGGATTCTGGCCCATTCCGAGGGCAGTAGCCCCAAGGACACCCCTGAGAAGCCCAAGCCGGGTGGTCACTGCCTCATACTGGAGCTGCCTGTTGGAGGAGGCATTGCGAAGGCAAAACCTCCCTGAGAGTTTCCTTTTTGGAAACTTGGAGGCAGCCCCTTTATGACATTTTCCAGGGGAGGGGGAAGGGGCACTGCCCGGGTTTATGGCAGTGACACTATTTGTGTAATGACATCAGCTCCCACAAGGCCTTTCAGCAGTGTCAACAAACAGCTGGGAAGGGCCTGGATGGGCATGGAATGCAGGCTGCAAAGGTGGTTAGGCCCGGCCCGGGGAAGGGGCTTGCAGGAGTCAGGACTGGGTTTCCCTGCCCCGCAAGAGGCTGGAGTGCCTGAGCTATGAGTGGGCAGGGGCAGAAGTGACCAGGTTCCTGGGAACTAAGGAAGCCGTGACTACTTCCTGTTGCTGCCCTCGCTCCTGGCTTTCCAAGGGAAGTGACAGAGGCTGCTAGGCCAAGACAGCCAGCCGCAGCTGCCCCTACCCTGGGGCTGTCCGCTCCAGCTATCTTGGTCTAGTCTGGGCAGCGTCTATCCAAACTGGTCCAGTTGCCGGCTTTGTGGAGGCCTCCCATGCTCCTGGGCATGGATAGACCAACTTTCCAGAGTTTCCTAGAGACACTGTCCCCAAGCAGGCAGCCCCAGATCTTTGGGTCTGATTGCCTCACACAGAACCTGTTCCTGGGGGCCTGTTGCCTCCCTGCCTCCTGAGCTCTGCACTTCCCAGGGCCTCTGGCCCACATCCTCACACCCGGCACACTGAGAGTCCTGGCTCCCTTCTCAGTCAGGAAATTGGTTTCATTTTCCCACCGGAGTTTGGCTGCTCAGAAGGGTGACACCAAGTAAGTGGTCAGGCTTCCTTCTGCCGCCTCTGCTTCAGCCCGTGTCACGGCTGCCATTTAATGAGCACCTGCTCTGTGCCTGGCACTTTACCCACATGATCTATTATTATCCTCATGACAACCCTGTGAAACAGGGATTCTCACCCCCAGACTCACCAGTGAGGAAAATGAAGCACATGTGCCCATGGTCACCAGGCAGATAAGAGGCAGAACTGGATTCACACTCCAAAGCCAGGCTTTCTGACCATGGGCCATGCTGCTCCTCGCTCACTGCACGCTAGCTCTGTAGCCTACCCACTCAGTTCCTGTAGCAGGCTGTGAGGGGGTTCTCCAGGGCCCTGGTTACTGCCACTGGCCCGGAGAATAGAAGCGTGTGTGTATAGGGGGAGGGGGGTGGGGGGGCACAATAACGTCTCCAGAGGTAGAGCAAGAGTGGTGGGTGAGGCTGGCTGTAAACTCGCCACGGGGCAGTCCGGAAGCCCCAGGTTCCAAAAGGCAGACCTTGGCTGATCTAAGATATAGTAGAAAGGAAGTTTGGCTGTCTGGGGTTGTTGAGAGGGATTCCAGGAGAGGTGAGCAGAGATGCCCATGTGGGCTGGGAGAGGACAGAGTGGCCCTGAGAAAGGGTATTTGTCTTTCCTGAATCCAGACTCAAGGCTGGGAGCATAGGGACCTCTCTCCTAGCAGTCAGCCCTTCTAGTGCCCACCGTGGTTTGCTGAGCACCATTAGCACCTCAGAGGCCTTGGCATTTTGCTGGCCCACAGTCCTTGAAAGGCATTCACTTTTCCTATTTCTATTTACACCAGCCTGGCTCCCCTCCCCTGCCCAGAAGGGCATGGCAGCTCTACCACCTCCTACCCTGGGTTTGAGTCACCCCAGGTCCTTCGAGGGGCTGGCATTGGTAGTCTCCAAGTCCCCTCAGCTCTGGAGCCAACAGCCTACAAAGCAATAATACATCTTGCTTTCAATTCAACCAGTCTTCAGCTTCACCCACCTTAGCACCCCAAGGCAAAATCCATCTAGTCCACCCAGTGGCGTGGCCCCTGGGGAATGTGTCAGGGTGGCCAGATCAGCCAGGTTGGGGTGAGGACACTGCTGGGATTTCAGTCATCACAGGCTGCCTTCCCCATATCACAGACCCAACCAGAGCCCAGCCCCCTGCTCCTCTGAATCCAGCCACCAACTTCAGCAGTGAGGACCCCTCCTTGGGAAAGCACCCTCTTCCACCACTGTCTCCGTCCCGGGGAGGAGGTAGAAATAGGAATTGAGGTATGCCGGTTTGTACAGTTAAGAAGGGATGTAAAATGCAACTAGATTTTGATTTCGAAGAGTGTATTAACCAGAGTTGTGATATGTAGGTGTTTGAAGAAAAACATACCAGATTAGTCTTTTTAAAAAAACAAAAAACAAAAAAAGATTCCCCAGTTGTCCTTTTTTTTTTTTTTTTTACCTTCTAGGTGGTCTGGAGCCTCTGACAACAGAGTGCCTGCTTTACTGACACACAGTAAAGCTTAAGATTGGGGTGGAGAGAAGGGGGAAGGATATGGGGCGGCCCCCGGATTACCAGCAGGCTGTGGCTTCTGTTCTGAGAAAGCAGGGCAGGGGGCAGCATCCTCAGGTTCTCAGAAACGGAGGGAGGGACACCTTTGGTCCAAGCCAGGGAGACCATGAGCTGCCCCAATGCCCTTAACAACCTCCTGAAACTCTGCCTCCATAGTAACGTGCAGAAAAATGGGTAAAGACTTTCTTGGGTTTGCCCCAGGTTGGAATGAGACTGAAATCAAGCAGAATCTGAGGGGTTAGGAAATGGTCCCTCTAGGAAACAAAAATGTTAGGGTCTCAACACTTAAAGGAAGCCCCCCATCCCACCCTACGAGAGAAACCGAGAGTGGACAAACTAGACTCACTGATGGGGTTACTGGGCCACGGTTCATGGCTGCAGCCATGCCATACCCTAGGGGTATCAAAATGTGTACTTGTGGGGCCTCGCCCCACCCCCCCCACACCAAAACCAAGCCAGCCCCACTCCTTGTGTCGTTGGCCATCTCTTCCCATCCCCTGCTCTCAAATGCACTTCCCATCCTCCCTCAACTCCCTCCTGCGTTTCAGAGTTCTGTTCACTCGGAATTGTAAATGTTTAGTTGTGACCATGACATATTGTTTGGGTCAATGTTCCTTTCCAATGCATACTAATATATTATGGTTATTATATATGAATATATTTAATGACATGGAAGAAGTTGTGGATTTTCTTTTTTTTAAGGTTCGTGGTTTTTTTTGTTTGTTTTGTTTCTGGTTTTTTTTTTTTTTTTGTTAGAGTTGTAATGGACCCAGATGGAAATTGTAACGTGGGCCTCACACCTCACATGATAGAACTAAATTCAGATATCAATTAAATAAACTCTTGTACACTGTTCTTTGTCTCCCAGTCTTTACTGGAGGTCTGAGCTGTGGGTGGTGGGCCTGCGGGGGGAGAGAGGGATGGAGGGGCTTCAGGCCACTTAAGGAATATGGATTCTGGTCTAAGAGCTCCCAGCAAGACAGAGCCTTGGGTTTTTCACAAAACCTGAGACAGACCTCAAATTATGGGAGAAAAGAGAAAAAAAAAAAAAGACAGGAAAAGGGCAGCTTTGCTTGGAAAGTCCTAGGGCTTGCTGGCTCCAAACGTGATTTTAAATTAAAAAGCTCTCAAATGGGACATGCTGTCTTTCAGTCCTCAAGAACCATTCTTGGGATTCATCCTTGCCACTCCTTGGGACCCTACGCCAGGGGGACTACAGGGAAAAAGGCAAAGAGGTATCTTCCCATCTTCAAATTCAACAGTAGGGCCGAGAGTACCTTTGAATGTCCCCACCTGATTCACAGAACTAGTTACTTCTATTTGAAGCCAAGAGGAGACTCGAGAGAAAAGATAATGGTTAGCGAAACTCAAGAATTTTTTTCAAGCCATTGCTAAAGGCTTCGTGTGGTGTAGGGACTGGGCCCCTGCCAGTGCCACGCAGCCACCAGGAGCTGAGCTCATTGAGTTTCTGAGAGGCTATATTTAAACCTCCAAATGGTTGTCATTTCTTTATTAAATAAACAATTCAGTCATTAGGAACATGTTGTGTTGCCATGCAAAGTGGAGCCGATCGTCACCAGGAAGCTATAATTTCTGCACCCAGCTGTTTTGAAGACAAGTCTTAGCAATGGGCTTTGTCTGGCCTCTCGGTGAAGGAGATTCAACTGGCAGGCATGGAAGGCCCTTCCCCTGCAGCATGGGGAGCTGGCTGAGGTGTTTTTAGCGTCTCCTCAAGAAGAAACAGGGCCAGCTCAGCCTCCTCAAGAGGTCCAGCTCTGAGGAATAGGAGCTCTGTTTTCAAAACCGGGGATCAAAGCCAGGGCAGGTAGATAGAGGGGTGTCCCAATCAGTCTTGGGTGTGAGTCCCTGCTGGCATGGCAATGCCTGACACTGGGTGGTGAGGGACAGGATACAAATCTCAAGTGGCTGGACAGGCCAAGGAAGCCTTTCTGCAGTCTCAGGCTCTCTCCAAGGTCAGTTCAGACACAACTGGAGCATTTGCAGGATTTAAGGCCTCCCGAGAGACTGGGGCTAAGAGGTTTGTGCTGCACTTGGAAATCCGACACTCAGCTTTGGTCATTCTTTTCAAGGGTCCAGTTCTCAGGGACTTTCAGGATGCGGCATTTTTCTGTCCATAAAAATGGTGTGCCTGAGAGTGCCATCTCCTTTGGGTCTCCACCACTGCCAGACCCTGTGCTGGTGGCTCTAGCCCCAGGCCCAAGAGACACATTAGAACATGGATTGTAAGTAGCCCCGCTGCCTCTCAGGGCCGCACGCTCTAGCCAGAGAGAGAAGGCACTGACGTCTGCCAAACTCAGTGCAGAAAATAAGCTGGGTTGCTGCTAAGTACTGGCCCAAGGTGGATGCATAAAAGTCCATTTTGGAGACTGGATGCTGAGGTACAAGGAAGCTGACTGATATCCATGAGGGACTCGGTCCACTGCAGTCTAGTCAAAAACGCAGACCATGCTGGGTGAGAGGGCTTCCCAGGGTCTGCTGACTTTCAGGGAGGCACACTCATTTATAAAGCTCCCCGCTGCCACCCCCCTGTTCTGCCTTTCCCAGAGACAGTGCCTTGGGATGAGGACTGCCCACTCATGGCAGACACGTTCCCAGGTTTCGGATTTTGTTGCACAGACATCTCTTTCCATGCTCTTTTAAGACTAAATAAAGACATAAGAAATATGCCAAGAAAAACCGGGAGTGAAAGGACGAATGGAGCCAGTGAGAAATACTGTATACAGATGGATTAACTCATTGCTTCATCAAACTGGAGGAGACTCAACAGGACAGCAAGTCACTTATGAAAAGAATAAATGCTTTTTGTTATTGGCACATAGTTGAAAGTCTGCAGTTGTACAAAACAATTAGAGGAAAGATGAATCTTGGCTCACTTTGTAAAAGGGGAAAAACCCACTTAACTTTAGGGGGGCTAGGTTAGAAAACCCAACTAGATAAAAGATGATCTTTATACAAAGAGCTCTCAGTGTAACCCCGAAGCTGAAGAAGTAGGGGATAAGGGTGCTAAGGAAGCCGAGGCCCGCTTTGCTGACAGGGAAGGAAAAGGTAGCTCTCGACCAGGCGGCAGTTCCTTTTGACTAGAGTCAGGAGAGACCCTGCTAGTGCTTGAGGCAGAGGGGCAGCTGGGAACCCAGCAGCAGCCTCATGGAAGGAGGTTCCAGGGCGCTGCTGGGGCCCAGGAGGTCCTGAAAGGAGCAGACTGACCCGGGGCTAATGAAAACTAAGGTTTAGTTACAATTATTAATAATAATGTAGTTTCAACGGAACGAAAGTACCAGTTGTAACTAGGTATCTGGATTTCTTTATATGGTATCCTGACTTAAAGTGATTATAATTAATAATCGGTTAAGTTAAACAATACTTATACTGTTATTTTAATAAAGTCTGTTTTCATTGAAAAAGCACCCAAGGTGATGGGTACTAAAGCCCTGTCTTGCCTCTTTTCTTTATGCTTAAGGTAAGGTCTTACTGTTCATATAACCAACTCAGAATACTGTGGCCCACCCGGGGCTGCAGCCCATGACACCTTTGAAGGGGATAGCAGGCCTTACCAAACCCAGCCAGAAAAATTCCACCTTTACATTAGCATTGTTACTGTAGGTGCAACAGATCCCCCAAGTGGCTTGGGTATGCCTTGCCACTCCCTGATCTGCCCTTCAGTTCAGAGTGGGGTGGGTGTCTCCTGTGAGAAGCCCACCCTGAGGAAGCTGGAGGAAAGGGGTGCCTTCCTGCTGGGCACTGCCCCACCCTCCAGGCCTGGCACTGCCCAAGGCTAGGACAGCAGGTCCTCGCAGTCTAACCTGGCCAGTTCTTTAACCCCCTCCCCTGCCTGCAGGTCCAGAGAAGTGAAGTCACTTGTCCAGGTCACCCAGCTAGCTGTGCTGGGCTGGGCCTTGAGCCCACTCGTCAAAAGAACAGAAGCTGCTGTGTGCAGACATCAGCTCAGTGTTTGGCGTGAAAAAGGCTTTCTGTGTGGCTGAGCCAGGATGCTGTGGCTCTGGTTCAAAGACGCCCCATGAGTTGCCGGGGCTCCGTGCTGAGCAAGTCAAGAGGAGGTGAGAAAGTCAAACAGACCTTCAATACCACCTCCCATGAGCCACGAAGTGGGGGGCTCCGAGGAGATGCTGTTTGTACAGATTTGGGGTTTTGCACGACAACACTGAAAGACGTGGCTCTCTGGATTCTTGATCCTCTGTTCGGTGATCCATTAGCAACCGCCCTGCTCCCCCCCACAAGGAAAACGCACCCCAGGAAGCTGTACCATCCAGAAGCCCTCGGCCCCCTGTGCAGCATGGCCCCTCTCCTTCGGGAACACATCCATCATGAAACGAGCCTGCTTCCATTTCCTCTCCTTCACTTTGCAATCCAGTTTTCCGACAGCATGTCTCATGCTCGTTCCCTGCCCTCTCATCCCTTCGCCACCTCCCAACTAAACACAGCTTGGCTATTCCACTAAATCTGTGCCCAGGGCCTCAGCGTCCCAAGGCTTAGCCTAGGTCTGCATGTATTCACAGACCCTGGAGGTCGGCAGGCACTAGGGTCCAAATAAAGCCTTGCTCTGCCCCAGCTCGCTCGCACGTCCTCACAACGGTTCGCTCTGTTGCCCTACGTTGGAGGCGTGCGATAGAATCTGAGTATGGATTTGGGGACCATCGGGCCCAATTTGGGTCTAGACTTGGGTTAGAGGAAGAATCCTTTTCCAGCTGAGCCAAGCAGTGTGCTCTGTGCTAACTCACCTTATCCTCACAACAGCCCTCTAAGGCAGGAAATATTCTTCTCTCCATTTTCTGAAGGAGGAAACAGGCCCGTGGTCACATAGCTGGTAAGTGGTATGGTTGTCACTGGGACGTTTACCACCTAGCTCAGGCTGCCTTCTGGGCACTTCCTGGTTCCCTCGCAGTTTAGCAGGGCCAGGTGACTGGTCCTGGCCAGTGAGCTGTGAGCAGAGGCAACGGGTTCACCTCTGAGCAGAACAGTCAACTGCTAGTGTGAGCGTTTCCAGAATCCTCTTTCCTCTGTTAGAGCCCATGAAGGCTGTTCCATCGGCCCAGGTTCTGGAGCGA
Source organism: Pteropus medius (assembly GCF_902729225.1). NCBI lineage: Eukaryota > Metazoa > Chordata > Mammalia > Chiroptera > Pteropodidae > Pteropus > Pteropus medius. The sequence goes on from NW_024352783.1 coordinate 1,771,446, forward strand.
GGAGATGTCATCAGAGCCAGTTGACCTCAGATGGACTTACAGTATGCGAGACACCTACCTCTGGGGTGGATCTAGGCTGCTCCGATTTGGGTGGTTGTGAATGCAGCACTGCCCTGTCTCCTAGCGTAAAGCAGAGTCCCATGTGAAGATGGGAGAGATGTGTATGTCACTGCCACATGCACATACCAGAGAGAAGCAGGACGGCTCAGGTAGAGCAGGGCCAGGCAAGGCCTTCAGGTGACCCAGCCCCTCTAGGGAAGAGCTACTGGAAATAGGGTCACCCACACTTTGCAACAATTTACAAAGTGTTACCAAACACAAGAAGTCATGGTTCCCCTCTGACTATAGGCCCTGTGTCTGGACCCAGGCCTTCCGAACACACCAGGTCGCAGGCCTCGGGGTCGTGGGGATACCACCATGCCAGGCTGTGCCGTGCTTCTCCTCTTATGTCTGTCTCTGTCGGTCAGATCCTACTCTCTTGAGAGAAGTCACCCGCAGTGCCTATGAAATCCACAGGGGACTCCCCCCAGGACTCCCCGCCTTGGGCCTGTTCTCCCCTTTTCCTCAGTGAAATCTTGCACTTCAGAAACCGGTCCATGGTCAATCTGAATTCTTCCCCTCTTTGCCAGCGGGGGCAAAGCAAGGCCAGCTGGGCAGCCTGCCTTCGGTCCAGATAGAAGAGACAGTACTAGGATGGGTCCTCTGCCCCTCTAACCTGGAACTCACCAATGCTTCCATGGGCCTGAGATCCTCTGCAGGCCTTGCTCCCCCTGTCTGCCTTTTTCCATACATGCACACACATGCATGCACTGCGCACACTCATACACTGGGTTATGAGAGCCAGTTTAGAAGCCAAATAAAGGCACTGTTCTCTAGACTTTATAATCACACCTTTCTTTGACCCCCTAAACAGTACTTTCCAGCCTAATCACCTCCCACCCCACCCACCTTATTCTACAGACTTGATTCTGGCTGCTATATTATAAAGATGTTTTGGCCTTGAAAAATGGGTTTACTATCACCAAGGAAATGAAAAAGAATGTGCTTTTAGGTCTGAAGGCAGCTTCCAAGCAGAGCCCAGAAATAGTCTCAGCAATGGCAGCAAGCACCACTAGAAGGAGTGGTGAGCCTTGCAGGGTGTCTCGGGCAGGGCGGTGGTTATACACTGAGATGTGTACCCATGTCACAGTCCTCATGTCAGTCCTTCTCTGACTGGACAACATGGCCTGGGCTGTTTGCTTATTTCCTACACGGACAAGTGACTTCCCAGATCAGACATTCAAGGTTACGAACTATCTATTAATTTGGTATGAGCCCGCAGGGTGCCCAAAGGGGTGGCTGGAATCCACTGGCAGTCATGGGCAGTTGAGGAACCTTGGGCTAGTACCAAAATGACCAAGGAACCAAAAGGGTCACACTGAGCCTGATACTCCAAGCAGCTCTCTAGAGCTGCCATGTAATATTCTTTCACTGAAGCAATATACATCAAGGGTTCAGAGCTTTGGGGGAATTTATTGAGAGCAGCTTTCATGTATCAAAAGAGTGCCGAGCTTTTCTTCATCATTGGCAGGTGTCACAGCTGGTGGTCCCTTTATTGCCATTAGTTGGTAGGCCAGACTGCCACGACCACAATAGCCACAAGCAGCAATAAAATCACCATTATCATCCCTGAAAAACAGAAGCATAAAAGACCCCTTGAATGATACACAACAGAAGAACATTATTAAGTATCTTCGGAGAGGACAGCAGATGCAGTTCTCCAGTATATCCGTTTCCTGGGAGGCTTCAGTTTGTGCCCCAGTGTGTGTGTGTGTGGGGTGCGGGGGGAGGAGTGTCAGCAGCCCCAGGGCACTGCTGCTGCTCAGCTCTGGCTTTGCAGGCCAGTGGGTGCAGAAGGGAGGGGCTCCAGGGACACTGGTCAATTTCCACCCCCACCACCTCAATAATTGTGCGAGTGAAGTGCCATCACTCCCAACAGCAAGACTGTTGGGACCTGGGTAGCATCTGCTTATTCAGTACTCGGGTGAGGAGGGATGTGCACGCTTGGCCCCTCCAGTATAGCTTCTGTGTGCAGCCTGGCCCTATTTTCTGTTTGCATTGATGAGACATCAAGAAAGCAAAGGGCTTTAGAAAAGAAATTCATTCTAGAATTCATTTTCTCCACTATCCACATGGCTTTGCCTTTTCTTCTTGAGCCAAGATACTTATGTCATCCATCTGTAAAAATATGCAATAGAGGGACTTTTTATTCATGTGTAACTTTTTTATATTAGTAAACTTTTTTTTTTTTTGGTTTATTTCCTAAAATTTTTGGCGGGGGAAGAAAAAGGAGAGCATCAGCGCTCCCAGCCAGTCTGCTCCCTGTGCCCAGCTCCGCCCACCAATCCTGCTCCATCTCCCTAGCTCATGCATCCAGACTTAGGATTGCCTATTCCTGCAATGCTGATGAAGCAGACCAAAGTGAACACAGCCCCTTTACTCAATGAGCTCACTCTATTCTACACTTACCCAGTAAGTAATGAGTGTTTACCAAGCCAGGCAGCTGAGGCAGCATGGTCGTGGCATATATCAGATATGGGATGGGGCTACCACGAAGCAAGTACTCAATGTTTTCTTACTGAAGGATCCCTGAGCTCCTGAGGCCTCAAGAGGGAAGTGAGGAGCAGGTAAGATAAAGCGCCTGAAAATGCTCTGTAAAGTAACAGGATCACAAGGTTGTCTGGCCACCAAGGCTGCCCACCTCAGACAGAGGAGCTATTTCTGGAAAGGTCGAGGTCTTGAAAGTTCAACAATTTGTTCTCTCATAGGAAGCCACTAACACATTATTGATCTTATTAGCTAGATAACCACTGGCCACATCTGGCTATTTAAATTTCAGTTAATTATAAGGAAATAAAGTTAGAAATTCAGTGTCTCAGTTGCACTAACCATATTTCAAGTGCTTAAGAGCCACATGTGGCCTATGGCTGCCATATTACAGAGACAATAAAGAACATTTCCATCATCATAGAAAGTTCTCTTGGACAGAACTGACAGAGTACGGAGCTTTGACTATTCATTTACTGCTGCACCCCCAGCTTCCATGACAGTGCCTGGCGTGGAGACTCAATACATATTTGTTGAATAAATGAATGAATGGCTGCTCAATGTCTTTTCAACACTCACTCCACACTTGGATAGCTTCCCACATTGGGAATTCTGTTTTCTCTTCTTCTCGAGTCAGTTTTGTTAAATTACATTTTTCTGGGAAATTTCCCATTTTTTTCTGAGTATTCAAACATATTGGCATAAAACTGTTCATTATATTCTCTTAAAATTTAAACACTATGCTGTCCCTATATCTTTCTTTTCATCTCTAACACCACTTATTTGTGCATTCTTTTTTTTCTTGACTAGCCTTGCCACGAGTGTGCCTTTTTATTAATTTTTTCGAAGAAGTGTGACTTTGTTGATCATCTCGTATTTTGTTTTTTTATTAATTTCTGCATTTATTTTTATTAATCCTACTATTAACAGACTTTCTTTGTACTTATTTTGTTTTGTAACTTCTTGAATTAAAAGTTAACTTATTCATTTTCCATGTTCCTTCTAAATATTACCCTTCTAAACCTAACAAGTTTTGATGTGAAATAAATGTTGTTAGTTTAAAATTCTAAAATTTAAAAAATTTCATCAAGAAATTCTTTGGCCCAATAAGTATTTAGAGGTGTGTTTTAAAAATTCCAATTATGCGGAAACATACTTATCAGAATATATACATTTTAAATTCTGAAATAATAATATATGTACTATATTTTGATGTGAAAATACCTGTGATTTTATTGGTGACAAAGTCACAAGTCCTATTAATACAACTATAGTCTTCTGACTACCTTCTTAATTGAAGAAAATGCTAAGTCTCAATTAGAGGTTAGTGGAATGCAATTAGCTTTCTCCTCCAAGTTCACAGACTCCTTGAATTCTATTCACAGATCCCCAGGGTTCACTGTAGTTTATATAGTATAAATTTAAAACCCAACTCATGTAAGCATAGCATGTCCACAGTTTTAACTACAGAGGAAAGATAAAAATATATGGCAAGCTTCCCTGTCGTCTCCCTGTGATCCAATCTTTTGAGAGTACTCCCTCTTGGGGACCTAGGATTTTTTTCTCCTGTCTTCATGCGGACGTAAACCCAAGCCTCTATATCAGGGGTCAGCGAACTGTGGCCCATGGACCAAATCTGGCTTGTGGTCTGTTTTTGTACAACCCAGAAGCTAAGAATGCTTTATATGTATTTAAAGGGTTGTAAAAAAAAAAAAAAGAAAAAGAAAAGAAGATATCACACTGTCTGTGGCCTGTAAAGCCTCACCTATTTGCTATCTGGCCTTTACAGAACTGTGCTTCTGCTCTACATCACTATAGCTGATAATGACCCAGCTGCAGTATCAGTTCATTCATTTCGGTTCTGGTTTCCAGTTCTCTCTCCATTTGTTTCATCTGGGGATTTCCTTTCTTCCTTGTAAATTCAGCTATGCATTAACATTTTAGGGGGTGTTGTAATATTTTATTTAGCATTTCAAGACAGTTGTAGTAAGGGGGGTATGTGTGTGTTTGAATATTATCTCAGTCCATCTTCTTGCCAAAATCAGAACAAATCTTTTCATTCATTTCTTCCTCCAGAAACATCTTTAGGTTGACCAAAAGCTTCACCTGGGCAGGAATCCCGCTACTTCTTGACTGGTGTCAAGAAAAAAATAATGCAAATGGGAGAAGCAGACAGACCGAGGTGGAGCCTCCAGAGCAACTGCTGGCCCTCCAGAGCCCAGGCTTACCCTAAGACAAGCGGGGAAGACCAAGTGTTTGAGGAAAGAAGGGAGATAATGAGTGACTTTTCAGGAGGAAGTACTGTCACTGATGCTCAGGCAGGATCAGAGCTGGGAGAGCACTTGAGGCTGAGACGCTCCTTGTACAGCAAGGGTTCAGGCTTGAGGCTGTGATGGCCCAAAGGACAGGCTGATAGAAGTGACCCTGAATTTTCAAATCAAGGTGATTATAAGAATAGCAGAACAAGTGATGAGAACAATAACAACAAAAATATCAAGAATAATAACTGGTTGGGAAGAAACCATACATCCAGTTTTAGTTTAGGACTACACAAAGCTTGTAGTCCAAGGGAAGAGGCCTCAAGGCATCAGTGGTTACCACCAGCTCCTATTTGAGCCACTGTAGTGGACTGACCTGCTGCTCATTTTACCCAATCCATTTTCCATAATTTAGCTGGAATGGAAATCAGATCGGGTTACTTGTTGGCTTAAAACTCTCCAAATGCTTAAACTGAAATCCAAACTCTTCATGGTGGCCTAGAAGGCCCTGTACAATCTGGCCCTTGCGACCCCTGAAGCCACACTCTGTATCGGTGCTCCAGCCATCCTGGCCTTTGGTTCCTCCAGCACACCACACTCCTTCCTGCCTCAGGGCCTTTACTCATGACGTCCTTTCTGCCCAGAGAGCACTGCTCCCTCTTGGCCTAGTTAATCCCTACTCGTCCTCCAAACTCAGCATCAGTGTCACTTCCTCAAGGAACTCCTTTTAGATCTCCAATTGACCATGCTTTTGTTGTCCCTCTATATCTCTGCACTGACCCTTCTTAAATCATGATTTATGTCCTCAGTTACTGGCACATGAGCGATTATGGCAGGGACTGTGGCTGTCTAGTCCACCACCATATCCCCAGTACCAAAACTGGACCCTGGCTCACAAAAGAGACACAACACATTCTTTTTTATGTAAGTGATTAAGTGTATCAAATATCTGAAAGAGAAGAGCCTGTAAGACAGAGAAGGAATAGACAATAGAGAGAGAGAAGCTGAGAAGATATGTCAAGGAGGCCAAGAAAACAGTTCAAACAGTGGACAATACCGGTCTATAAACACCGCAGAAATTCCAGGAAGACAGAGAAAAAAGGTCTGGGCTTCAGAGACTTGTCATAGCAGTGTTAGCAGAAGGGTGGGTGGGTCTACTGGAACTGTTATTAATACAGTGATTCCTCTCTAAGCTTCTAATTGCTCTATCACAGAAACTGTGAATAATACAAATTGTGCCACAGTAAAGGTGTGACAGGGTATACAATACCTGTAAAAAAGGAAAATGCATTTTAGCTATTAACACCAGAGATAGTGTCACTTGATAATATGTGAAAAACTAGGTTCTTATTCCAAGATGAAAAGGGGGACTTTGAAAGCAATGGCAAATAAGGCTTCTACATTTTAAATCCTTTCAGAACAAACAGGGGTCCTTTGGGTAGGAGATTTTCAACAGGTTTAAGAAAACTGTTGTGCACTGAGGGTCAAATGAGGAAGTTATTTTAAGATGGCAAGTGACAGTGATAAGCAAAAGCCAACTGTAGCCTTTTGGATTCTTTCAGACAAAGAGTAGGTGTTTACAGACCTTATCATGGCAATCCTTTCTTTAAGAAGTGTGGCTTTCCTGGAATGTGATTACACCTCTGGTACCCTTCATGAATGGAGGCTCTCTCCTCTGAAGGATGGTTCAGAAAGAGTAACCAAGGATCTTCTGAAAGCTGGGAGAGCTAAGTCATGCACACATAGAATATTCACACATGCCAGGTTCTATGCTGACTGCCATGGGTGAATTGCCTCGCTAAATTCTCAGCGACGGATGACTCGTTTCTGGTTCACATACGAGGGAGCTGAGGTTCTGGAAGGCTCGCTCTCTTAGCTAAGGCACTACAGCTGGGAAGAGGAATCCAGGTAGGACTGAACCCTGGGCCACGCTCTTACCCTTTCTCTGCACCGGGGGTACCGACCAGGGGGCTCCTGATTCCCAACACAATGTGGGGTTTACCTGGGAGAGAGGCGCAAACTTCTTTGCGCTGCAAAACTGGGATAAAGAGTTTCTTCTCTCTTTTTTTCCTCCTTCTCTTTTTCTCCTTCCTTCCTATAACTTTTTTATGGTGGAAAAATTTAAACGAGTACAAAAGTAGACAGAAGAGGACAATGAACTGTAATGAACTCATCACTCAGCTTTAACGAGGATTGATTCATGGCCAATCTGGTTTTATCTACACCCTCACCTGCTCCCTGCCCCCTTCCCCCATATATTATTTTGAAGTGAATCCCGGATATATTTCACCTACAAATACTTCAGTATGTCTCATTAAAAGATAAGGCATCATTAAAAAATATACACCACCACCATCACTATCACACATAAGCACAGAAGGTTTGCTATTTCTTAAAGACAGAGGCAGGGAAGAGCCTCCAATACCTCAGACATAAGAAAGCGGTTCCAGCCAGAGGACGCAGGAGACCATCCTGCCGGATGGCCACGAGAAGAACTTGAATAGCATTCAGTCACATGTGAAAGAGAGAACTTCTTTCTTTTGCCTCAGAGTAGTGCTTAAACCTCAGGGGGTCTAGTCATCCATCCCCCAGCTAAGGAAATGTTTGACATTTCAGAACGAGGAAAGACAGTTGAATTTCTGGGAGCCTGCCAACTTCTGAAACAATGAATGCTCTTTGCCCCCAACCCTAGCACAAAAACACCTGGCGAGGCTCCTGACAACAGGATCGTTTCCCCCGCGCTTCACTCAGCTCCGTGCACTGGTATTGCTGGCACCTGGCACGGCAGATTTTCCTTTCCAATACCCAAGTGCCCCTTACAGGGGCAGGCATAGGATACCAGAGTTATGAGTGGAAAAAAACGTCCATTTCCTTTGGTCAGTTTACCAGATGAGTATTACTCAACCACTTACAATATTTACAAGTCCAGCTCATAGCAATTAAAAAAAGATGTAAGAAAACAAACTCCTTTTCAAACTGAGGAGGATATAAAACAGTCTCTCAGGCATAGTGCTGTGTTTTCTGAAGATTGTTCATCTGGATTAATGGTCCGTATTTTTTTTCCAGTGAAACACTGGAAACCTGCAAATTATGGAGGCTGTGTTGCCAACACCTCTGCCACAGCTGAGCGTAGTAGGTAACCACTCTTGGCACTTACTGATGAGGAGGAGAAAAATATGGAGCTGGGCTTTTCTTGAGAGAATGAGAGCAGAACTCTGTATTGGCACGCCTCCCTTTTAGCTGCAAGGAAATGTGGGAGGTGAGGATGGTAGGAGAGCAGGGGGGATTAGGGGGTGAGGAGGTGGGACGTAGGGGGATATGAAGGGCAATTTTACCTGGAAGCCTTTTTATTTGGTTTTGTTTATCACATGGAAAGCCATACTGGTTATCTGTTGTTGGTTGTTTTGAACCAAAATACATATTCTCTGTCTGCCTGGTCCTTCACATTGGAAGAGTCAGAGCTAATAACCTCTAAAGATCCACATAGGACATTTGTGAAAGGCTCCTGTGGTTTATTTTCTTTTTTCCAGTTGTGCCCATCAATAGGTGACATTTGCTTATGTATTAACCGGTTGGTTCTCACTGATCAAACAGATTTTTCGCAGCAGACTCCTGAGTAGAGGTGGGGAATGAACAGGAGAGAAGACAAAACTGAAATATTTGTTTTCAAAAGTTCATGTAAATGTTCCCTTTCATCTCATTACTGGGCAAATAAGCTAAGAAAAGAGTAGATGCTGTGCAGAGAAGGTGAACATATTTACACTTTGATTTCCGGATTGAATGGCTGGAGAATTGTAGTTACCCTTGAGATCACCCCTTGGCCTAGACCGGCCCACTCCGGGGCTGTGTTTGCTTTGCTAGTCAGCCACAGGGCGTGGGCACTGGCCGCCTTCCTCCAACCTCCTAGGAGCTCTGCTGGGCTGGGGAAACCACCGTGGGGGTTTTTGCCCAGACACGGGTGGTGGGGTAACTGGGCATCTAGTGCCTTATTCTATTTCACACCGCAGTTCCACATTTTAATTTCCCCCAATAGTACTTTCATTAAAACACTGTGCATAAGTCTTGTCTGATTTTTTGAGTTTGGTTTTGTTCCTACCTGGCATTCACCCCATCCCTCCAAGCTTCCTCTGCAGCTCCAGTGGGCTCCCTTTATCTCCTCGGCCAATCTCACACCCTCTTACCTCCTATGTGTACACACCCTCATCTCTTTCTCACCCTCCCCCAGAACCAAGGTATTGAACACTCAACTCAGATGCCACTTCCTCCAGGAAGACTGCTCAGCCCATGACTGAAGCATGGCTCCCCCGAGTCAGAGAAGCATTTATAGCCAGGCTATTGCTCTTAACTGACTGTCCTCCATCTTTAAATTCTTATATTATTTATTAATATTTCTTTCCTTAGGTCATAGGATTTTCAAGGACAGGGATCATGCCCTCTAATGTGGTGGAAGGGGCATGGTTTGGGGGGAGTCAGGGAGACCTGACTTTAAACCTGCTACTTTCAAGCTATGAGACGTTGGGGAAATTCCTTAACTCTGAGTTTGGTTCCACCATCTGGAACACAAGCCTAAAAATACTGACTACATAGGCTTGTCGTGAGGGTGCAGTAAGATGAAGTACATGAAACTTCTAGGACAGAACTGGCACTGAATAAATGGTAACTATGATGACAATAATTATTATTGCTTGTATAATCCATTGCCCAAGAATGGTGCCTTGTGTACGACAGATAAATGGCCATAAACAGCCTGGGAGAGAGCCGGTGTCTCAGTTTAACAACAGAAATAAAATGTCATTCATTCCAAAAAAGAAGAAAGAGGAGCAAAAGCAGAGGAACACCTGGGTGGCATTTGGTTTGGAAACAGAGAGCCCAATTCTAGCCGAGGCCCAGTGGTGATGACGGGAGTCCAGGAAAGGTGGGAAGTTCAGAGTGGAATATCTGGCAGCATCCGTTTCAGTTATTAGCCACAGGAAGGGCAGCTGTGCTAAGCGAGACGCTGGCTGAAGTCAAAAGGCAAGCAGAGCACAGCCAAGTGGACACCAGGTGAGAGAAGCTGTGAAAAACCGAAATGTGAAAGGCCTTTGAGGAAGGGAAGGTCAGGGCAGGGGCACACACTGAGGACGGGGTCGCAGGCAAGAGAAGAAGATTAAAGCAAACCCAAGGGGGACCTGGAAGATCTGCAGGAAGAATGAGGGAGCTCTGAAGTTGTGCCCAGCATCGTAACCTGTTCAACTACAGGGGAGGATGGGCAGAGGGGAACTCGGGCTGGGGGCACGTTAGCTGTGATGGCACAATTAATAGTGAGAATGAGAATGACCACAGTAACGGAACAAGAACAGAGGTGAAAAAATAAGAGCTACTGTTATGCCATTAGGTACACATGCTCAAAACGTTTTACAGTACTTAAATTCCATATTATTCTCACTATAAGGCAATAAGGTGATTAGAGCAACAATTTTCCTCAGTTTATAGGTGAGAAAATGGGGGCTCACAGGTTAACTGTGACACACTGCCCTGAAGAGAGCCCCATGGAGGCAGGAGGCCAACAGCAGGACTGGCTTTGGGCAAATGGCCACATTCTCTGGGAGGGAGTATCGTGGCGCTTGGCCCGACCCAGGGAGCCAGGATCAGAGGCAACCTGAGGAACTCTGGCTGAATGAAGGTAGAAACCCATGGTTTGTGACACAGAAATGACAATGCAGCTGAAGAACTGATAGTGTAACTCCTCAAAGAAATATATTAGAAGGCCTAGAATCAGCCTAGAATGTGCCTATGGTTTTGATTCTGACTGAAAACAAAGAAAACTTGAATTCAACAGATCATAACTTTTTCTTGGCTTTATGTCACACTGACGGAATGTGTTTGTGACTGTATTTGTGTCTGTCTTTTGACAAGATGTGGCCGAGAAACACAGAGTGAGAGAAGAGGCAGTACTTAAAACTCGGGCCTGGCCCGGGCTAGCCCAAGTGAGCAAGTTACCCAGCTCTTCTACATCTGCTTCCTCAAGGCTCAGGAGGGATCATACACACTTCCCAAGGCTGCAGGGGATTACGTGGCATTTCCTAATGGCCACACATGGCCGATGCTGACCAGACACTGGCCCTTCTGAAAAGTACAAGCTTCCTGCACGTAAGAACTGCAGTCTTCTCTGAAATGACTCTTTGGAGTGGCAAGCCTGGTACCCCAAGTGTGTCTGAGGTCTGGCCTGGATCTGTGCTGAGGTGACTTGGGGAAGAGAGAGGAACCTTCCTTACACTGGCAACTCAGCCCTGCCCTCTGAGGGCCCAGGCCCCATCTGGAAAAAATTCATCTCCCTAGTCCCTGGGCTGGTAACCCATTTCAGCACAGACAAGAGGCAATGTTCTGCATAAATAGATAAACTTGAAAAGAATCGACTGTAAAGAGAAGGTGGCCAACTGTGGGAAAAGAGGAAGGTGTAGGGAAAAACATCTGGGGGCCAGAGAGAGGGAGAGCATTCTCAGCAGGAAGCAGGAATCAGGGAAGGTGACCTGAGAGGAGCGGGGGTTGGGATGAGAAAAAAAGAACTTGCCTAGAAACAGGAAATTAAAAGGAATTAAGATTGCAAGAGACAGGTCAGAGGAACTGGATGGAGGCCTAGTGAAAGGCAGGTTCTCAGGGTCTAGGCGTCAGGTGGCTCTGTCACAGCCACAAGGGTGGTGAGACCAATACTCAGTCAACAGAGACCCAATGTGAGAGCTCATCTCACTAGCCCAGGGCAAATCAGGTCATAATGAAGGGGTCAGACTTGGTCAAGCTATCCCAATGGGCAGCTGACCAAGGGCACTGTGCTAGGTAAGATTTGCCCGAGAGAGTTAGATTTATTCACGCCAAAGCCGAACTCAACAAATGTTTACTAAATGCCTACTGGTGGTCAGGTCCAAGGGATGCAAAGATACACACTAGCTCTTTCAGGGCCTCCCAGTCTCATGAGAAAGGAAAAAAAATCAATCCATCTTGCCTCCCTAAAACAAAACAAAAAAGCTCTGCACATAATACCTTCCTTAGAGAAAGTATGTAAAAACTCAGCCATTACTGTTGCTTCCTACACAGAAAGTGCTGACTAGTTTCTAGGCTCCATCGGTGTTCTTAAAGTGTTATTCATTTCCTTTCCTTGAAATAAGTTCAGCCCAGCAATCACCACAATTCAACAGCAGAATTCAATTGTAAATAGATAATTCTTCATATCAGCAATCAAAAGCAGCTTATGATGAGTTGTCAAGTCAATAATTTAATGCCAATTCTTTGGCACATCAATATTTGCTAAGAAATATCCCCTCGTTGTGCTGTGTGTTACCCCTGGGAATGTGAATCTGTCTGGAGTCTGGCAGAAATTCAAGTGTGTTTGAAAAGACAGTCAGGAACTCTGTTATGGATATCTTGTTTTGACAATTCCCTCTTGACTGAGTGTCAAAAGATTTCTGGATGGCTCCAGTCAGGCTGTGGATTCACCATTACAAACCCTTCATTTGTGCCGTATGGACCGGGAAACATCGCCGGGCATCACTTAGGGATGCTGGGCAAGAAGGCAGGAGGGCGCCACTGCCAACATTCCAACTCTGGTACAGAACGGCAGGGCAGAGAGGTACGGCCATCAATGTTTTTTAATATATCAAATGCTAATCCATCTGATTTTTTTTTTTTTTTAAAGCAAAACATTTGACCAAGATGCAAAAGCCTACTGAGTGGTAGATCAGAACTGAATCTCTGAGTTCCAAACCTCAAAACAACCATATTATTTGGGGTCGGGGGGAGAAGGCAGTAGCCATGTCTGTTCAACTTGACCCTGCCTCTATATACATAGCTGATGGGTCCAGCAGTCGATCCCAAGTAAGGCCAACCAGGCTCTCTAAGTAGCATTGGGGCTCAGCCACAGTAATTGTGACACTCTAGAGAGGTGGTCCCCAAATCAGGCTGGAAGGTCCCAGGACGCGCCTTTGTTCCGACTCTTCCTGAGATGTGGCGGGCCCAATTATCCCTTAGATTCTCGCAAGTAACCCGACATCATTCAAATAAATTACATGTTCTTTAACCTAAATGAGCCAGAGTCATTTCCTCTTCCTTGTAACCAAGATCTTTCAGTAAAGACACCATCAGCAAAAGTAACTATTCGTCTCTAATTATTTTTTGGAAAACTATATGAGTAACATGAGAACAATTTTACTTTACTGGTTTAGTGTTGAAAGGATAGTTCAAGGGTGTTGCTTCTCTGAGCATAGTCCTGACTTGCATCCAGCACCTAATTGTGAATGGGCCGAAGTTCCAACTGAAATAGCTGTCACCATTAAGAAGCCATCTCAGATACCAAATTCTTGTCTTTCACAGTCATATATCCTATTATTTTATAAGTATTCTTTGATTAATGCTACAGATGTCCTGAAGAGTCAAGGTGAATAGATGTGCTCAGGTTCTGGGAAAGAGGTATTTGGAGCAAAGACCAGGGCAGGAGAGTTCCCCCTCTGTAAAGAAAGCTGAACTAGTTGCTTGGACCTTCTCCCTTGGGGACTCCCTCCTCCCCCAGGGTACACCACGTAGGGGTCCATCAGATGTCTGGGTTAAGTAGGTCCCAGGTGAATGTACCTTGTTCCTGCTACCACAGTGCTTTTCATAAAAGCCGCAACTACCACTATTACCAGTGGTACTAGGCCCTTTATATACATTACACAATGAACTATTCACTAAATGTTTAACTAATAAATGGAATAGGTCCTCACTCATGATATTGTTAGGAAAACAAAAACCATCCTTATAATCTCTGGATTTGCATCTCTATTGGCTTTTGATTGATTTAACAAATATTGACTGAGCATGGAACAGGGTCACAGGCACTGTTCTAGGCACTGGTGATACAGCGATGAACAAAACAGAAGAGAATCCCTGTCCTCAACCTCACTGAGCTGCTATTCATGTGCGTGTGTGCGTGCATGCTTTGTGTGTGTTGAAGGGTGCAATGGATAAAGACAGACAAAAACCGAAATAAGTAAACTGTGTAGTGTGCTAGAAGGTTGTAAGTGCCATAAAGAAAAATTCAACTTATCTCTTCCTATTGTGAATGCCAGGCTGTAGCTCAAAAGCATGCATCTTCTCTCTCTCTCAGGTTCTAGCAGCATATGGGGGGAAGGAATGCTAATACTTTCCAGAAACCAGCATCCCACAGTGGGATTTGGAAACATATTGCGGGTGAGATTAGGGTGCCTTCCTACATGGCATCAGGAAACTGCCATCCCTGAATGTTAATAATATGTAAGCTTAGAAATAACACATTACGAAACTTTGTTGGAATGAAGGGTGATGTAATGACGACTGGAAACAGAAAGGGGACTTATTATGGAGTGTAGAAAAGGAGAGTTGGAGAAGAAGAACTTGTGAATGGGTTCCCAGCAGTTTCCAGGGAAGAGATATCCTCCCGGCCAGCGAACTCTGTACCTGCTTGGTCTATGGGGACACATGGTCTAACACAAAGAAGTGGCACACTGCAGCCGTTCCTGTTTTGACAGTTCTATTCCCAAATGAAAAGCGTGTTTCTTAAACTGATGGCTGTTGCCCGTATTGGAGGCTGTTTCACTTTATAAGAGCTTTGGCTGAGTCGTCAAGTGCGGGCCACCAGCGGTTGCTGAAATCGAATAGAAGCCAGATTGTGGTGGTAGAAGTAGGATGAAATAGTAGACACAAGATGTCACCAAAAGTTTGCAAGAATCCTGGTAAATGCATTTCAATTAAAGTTGGGATTGCTAGCATCATTTCTGGTACTTTGGGTGGGGAGCCACTCTGTCATCTTGGAGGCCACATCTGCCCCCACTTAATCTCACCATTCCTTTGGCCTTTAAGGTGACATGGACTGTATATAACCAAGAGCCACAGTGGGGAGGGCAGAAGAAAGATGACTGTTAAGAGCTGTGGGAGAAAAGAAAAATAAGGGCTGGAGAGAGCAGCCAGACGTGGTCTTTTCACTTTTAAGAGCTGAATCTTTTCCCAGATAACCAGAACGTATGTCATGATCACTCGGTTTGGCTGTGAAGCCCATCTCCATCATTGAGGCAGAGAAATTAGCTCTACTGTGTTCAAAAGGTCACCCCTGCTTTCAAGTGGTCACCACTGAGTGACTGTAAGCTCTCCGTCCCTCTAACTTCCAGCACAGTGAATGCCACTTCCCAACTGTGTGGCAAAATGACGGTGGATGAGAACAGATGCATGTATGCGTGAATACGAGTTTCCCCTCTTTGGGAGGCGGTGTAGCAAAACAACTAGAGTTGTACCACGGGTTGAGGCCAGATGGCTTGCATTCAAATCATGGTGCTATCATTTGGGTAAGGGACCCAATCTTCCGAGCTTAAAATCAAGAGAATACTACTAACACTTAGCTCTCAGAGTTGTCATGGAGAAGAGAAAAAAAGTAAAATGCTTAATGCTGAATATACTTCTTGGCACATGGCACGTTCTCGATTGGCATGAGCTGCTCTTATTAGCTACTGGAAGCTGTTCTTGCTACGGAAGTGGCATTCACATTCATCAGTGTTTGGATGGAAGACACTTCGATCTTTCTCCTCTCTGTGATCACCTTACATCTTCAACATTGCCCGTGTGCAACCCACTGCGCAATGCTAACAGCTCAGGAGCAAGGGACCTCCAAGGAGATGGCCAGCCCTGCCCTTAGGCTCGGCTACCCTCAATGTAACCAACATGGGTGCCATACTCGTCTTGAAAATCTTCCCTATCTCACTCTTCAAAGACTCCATCATGAAAACAGATTTTGAAATTTATGCTCACATAAAATTCTCCAACAGCCTGCATACCTAAATGTATCAAAATACCTAAATTAAGAGCACTTCAATAAAATGCAATTCTTATTTGCTCTATCAGAAGAGAGAAGTGTATCATCTACCCAGAATGCCCCAATGGTCTCCTCTTTAGGCCCTGAAACACTAATGATATTGCTGCAGTGAGATGCTTCACAGGAGGGATGGAGTGAAAACTACCTGGCGCACTGGTCAACTTGTAGTTTTTTATTAGTGGCAGGAAAAGAGCCGTCAGAGTTGTGAGCCCCGTGGGCAGCACCAGGCTTGCAGTTCAAACTAGGAAACATGCAGAGATAGTCAGTCTGCAGGGATGCAACACCAAATGTACGGTATCACTCCAGGCACAGTCACACCGTGAAGGAGTCTCTCCCTGCACTGCGGGGAATGCTGCGACGATGTCACCTCCCTTCAGTACTAGTCTCAAATACTTCTCAACACCCCCAAAGTCATCTTCTATGAACAGCATATCATCTGAGGAGCTGTACGACTTGACCTTCACAGAGGGAGGGCTCCACTTTCAGTAGTGGAGACCTCAGTACGGCAGCAAATGGTGGGTGTTTCTAAGAAAAAACTTCGAGTGGAAACTGGGTGCCCTCCAAACCCATCTGACATTGTGCCCAGATTCAATGACATCACCAATGAACCCACTGAAAACAAAGGGACAAGATCTCTGGCTATACATTCCAGAATATGATCGGCCTAAAAACTGTTGAGCAATGATTCTATTGGCAAGAAGGATGACTAGAAGCATTTGAGGCCCAAGGATTCACTGTAGCAGAGCTGAAAGACTGGGAAACAGCTGCATTTTAGGGATCCAGCCTGGAGTACTGTCCTAAGAAATGTGGCTTAAATCACTTTCAAGGATAAGGCAACCCAGATAGAAGTCCTTCTCTTCTCTCCCTTCCTCTGAAGGCAGTCGATATATAAGAGGCTTAAGCAGACCATAAAAATACAGTCATAAAAAGGCACTTTGATGGCCACAACTGAGTGTCATGGGTCAAACATTAGCCCGTTCCAGCCAATACCAGGTATTTGCCTATCACATACCAGGAACAAAACCACAAAATATCTGCCTTTCAAATGTGTGTTGTTAGTGCAAATAAGAAAGGTGTTTGAGGATAATATTAAAATGATGTCATCGACTTCTCCTTATCCATTCTCTGAAAAAAAGTAAAACAGATCATTCAAAATGTCAGATTTGGCTTTGAATTATTTGTTGACTTACATGGTCTTTCAGATATTTCAGAAATCATTTCAAAAGAAAATTAAAAAGTTGAATTATGACACATTCTCAACAAAATGATCCAGTTCCAATGCCTGTCCTCCCGCCCCAGGCCTTTCACCCTCACATGCTGTGCTCCTTCACACCCTGTGCCTTGGCAAGGACTGTTCACACTGCTTCAGAGCCTGCTGCCGGCTTCTACACCCCTGGCACACGACACCAGCTTTAAGTCTCAGCTCAGAAACTCTCCCTCTCCAGGGACATGTCTCTCAAGCCCAAGGCAGTCTTAGGAATGCTTTTCCTAGGCTTCTTCTGCATACTGAACACATATGTTACAGAAATGGGCTTATTACTTGGGTAAATTAATGAATGGGTTCATGGTTTACTTTCCTTGATAGTCTGTAAATTCTTTGAGAGGACAGACCATGCGTTTCCACATCTGTGTCCCAGCATGTTATCTATAGGTGACTAGCACAGATGTCATTTAATACAAGCTCAACATGTATTTGTGTTTTAGTTGACTGGACAGCAGCTCACTGTTTAGGCTAATACGACTGCATCATCAAACATTGCTTGGATATTGAGTCAGTAGTATGGATTTCAAATGACATTTTTACTGGATGGTAGTTAATGTGGAGATAGTCTAGCAGCTAGAAGTACTTGGCACATAGTAAGTACTCAATCAATATGAAAATGAATAAATGATTAAATGAATGAATGAGTGAGTGAATGAATGAATGAAAGAATATATACTACCTATAAACAAGTTATTAAGGAACATTGTTCTAAAGAACAATGAAAGGATACAAGTAAAGTAAGTACAGTTGGTATTGCCAAACTCAAAATCAATATATTTATTACCCATTAGCAGTTAGTGATCTGAATGTAAACTTAAAGGAGAATATATTCAATACGTATTTTTCAAATAAATGAACAGAGTTACATTTTAGTGAAATGGTGGGATTTTACCAGACGCTCATGGGTTTCTTTCTAACAGATGATTTACTCGAAATTCTCAGCTAAGTGACCCCTTTTTGTATCAAATCCAAAAGTCCCAGTTCACATTCCATTCATTTCCTATAACTTTTTATCACCCTCTATTCACAGATATTCCTGAAGTTATTATGGAAAAGTACCTAGAAATGCTATGTTTATGTTCAGAGCAGTACTACTCGCAATGTGACCTCAGGTGCATCAGCATCACCTGAGAACTGGTTAGAAATGCAACTTCAAGGGCCCCACCTCACACCTACTGAGTCTGAGGCTCTGGGCGTGGGGCCCAGGAAGCTGGGTGTTTGTTAATAAGCCCTCCATGAGATTCTTCTAGCATTAAAGTTTGAGAACCACTGCTGTAGAGGTTAGGATCAAAAGTTCATTAGAAGTTCTCTGCACCATAAAATCAAATATCATCTATTACTGTGATAGGAAGAGCTGTGACTTTCTCTGGGCACAACATTAATAATGGGTCGGAGTCTCCAGCTGGTAGGAAGGCCACTGTCCTGGGGGCAAAATAGGTACCCAATGACTGTCCTTGCTGGAGACAAATAGCCTCGTGAGGAAGAGGAGCAGCCTGGGATGTGTTTGACACACAAACTCATTTGCTGCCACAATTAATCCCCAGTCTCACACCGATATTACCTTGGCCTCATTTCCTCTTGACAGAGAGAGTTTTGTTCTGAAAAGGTCCACAAGATCATAGCAGCAGCTGGAGAGGCCAAAAGACTGTTCTCGCTTAGAACAGAGACTCGGTGAATCATCTCTACCAGATTGCCAGACTTTTCTACTTAGCATCAGGCTGAGCCAGATGGTCTTAGCTGCTAAGGAACTCTGACTGTCTTCTTCGTTACAGAAGCCTAAGGAAAGGCCCAAGACAGGAAGAAGAACCTGCGATGAGAACTACGTGACAGGAAGAAATTGGTATGATTTCAGCTTAAAATGTGATTGCTGGATGTAAACAGACTAGTGTGCCGTTTATTTCTCTGCGTCAGGGGTCCTGATCTTGGATAACTTTTGTATTGGTAGTGTACCTGAAACATGAAGATTTGGGATGCTAAAGTACCGGGTGCAAAATAAGTCAAAAGGAGGTGCTTTGTCACTCACACATAGCTAGCCACAGCTGCTGGCCATCCCAGAGGGTCCCCCAAAGCTAGCATGCTGGAGAGCTAGTTTTAAAGCATGGGCAGACCTCGCCGTTAACAGCCTTCTTCAAGCACTGTGGGTGAGGAAATGAGAGCGGGAATGTCTAATGATTAGTTCCTTATGGTCCTGACATTCTTGAAGTATATTCTTTACACCCACTGGAACACTTCTGCATTCTTGATAGCAGGACTGCAATATAAGTTCTTTCCTTTCAGAGCACTGTCTTTTATTGACACACTAAAATATCCTAGGAGCAAGCCCTGCCTTCCCTCCCTCCTCACACCCCTCCTTCACCACGGCCACGCTCTCCACACCATTCCTTGTTCTCTTTCTAAGAATGCAATAAACATTTCAGCACAATCTTTTCAATCCACATTATTTATAATATTCTGAACATCCATCGAGTCTGGCTAGAATGCTAAGTAATAAATCAAACTTAACAACAACAAAAAAGGAAGAGAGAAAAAAAAAATCACCCTTTGGCTAGGCTAAAGCCTGAGACATTTCATTACCCGAAGGGTTTAGTTATGTTAGGAAAAGTGAGATGGGGATGAGACTCAAGGTTTAGAATGACATAGAGTCAGGAACTCAAATCTATAGGCATAATCATAACTTTGTAGAAATCTCAAACAAACTTACCTCTCAGGGGTGTCAGGAGGATAAATGAGATACGTGGGAAGCACTCTGAGTGCCTCAAATAAAAGCAACCTTGGAGCCCAGTTCTCCTTCCTAGGTCTAAAAAAACCATCTTGGAACAGAGAGGCTGAGAGCCCTCCTCCTTTCCTGGGGCCCCAGTCTTTGCTAATTAACATCCCCTCTACAGGCCCAAATGTGGCAGGGGTGAGCCTTGAAGTAGGGGACAGGGCAGGGCCCGGGCAGGCAGTGTGCTTATGGTGGCCTGGCCATGAGGTCTCTGCTCCAATGGCCACACTCGGCGGTGACCCTCCTTTCCCCACCCACCAGTGAGGACCATAGCAGGCCACACACACACAGCCAGAGGTCTCGCTACAGACCAATTCTGCTCCTGCCCCCGGGGGTGGGAAGTGGAACGTGTCCCACACCCATTATGTGTGGCGCTATGCAGGTTTATACAGTCTGACTTTCTCCTCACAAAGAGGGAATCTGGCTCAAGAGCTCGCTGATGATTTCAAAATTTATCTAAACAAATGTGGAGGCCAGCATAGGCTATTGGCTAATTGCATAATTGGCCTGAGGCCTTCCTGCTCTGGCGACTTCCCCACTTATTCCGAATCTTGCCCTGGAAATCCAAGCTACTCAGCCTTGCCACGGAGCAGGCGTGTGTTTACGTGGCTAGACCTCAATTTAGCGGCTCCGATGGTGTATAGTCTGACGTGCTCAGTAACATGCTCTTAAGTGGTCCTTTTTGACAGTTTCCTGGATGTGAGGTGCTGCTGCTTTGCCATTCTTGCTGAATGGCACTGAATATAAGACTAGAGTAAATGAATCACAACCCATCTTTTAT
This sequence comes from Pteropus medius, assembly GCF_902729225.1. Taxonomy (NCBI): domain Eukaryota; kingdom Metazoa; phylum Chordata; class Mammalia; order Chiroptera; family Pteropodidae; genus Pteropus; species Pteropus medius. The sequence continues at coordinate 1,791,948 of NW_024352783.1, forward strand.
CATTAGAGTCTCATGTTGGTTCTGGGGGAATGATCACAGCTGGTTGGTCATGAGACTTTTCTATAAGAAAATCAGGCAAGAGAGTAACTTTTCTTATTAAAATTGTCAAGGTTGCCAACTAATCTAGCTTCACGACTCTACTGTTCTGCATTTCAAGCTAATCTGGTCTCGTTATAGGACAGATATGCCTTCCTGTTCAGCAATCACCTGCTCGCTGGACTGGGTGACAGTTAGGTCTTGACCAACGTTCTAGAAGGGATTTGATACCAGCTTTGCTTTGTTCATCACTTCCACCAGTAAGTGTCCTAACAAACTCCACAAATTTATGCATGATATCCACATTCATTTAAACAAAGTATTCTAAAATACAACAATTTCTTTATAATGTCCCTAGGTCACAGGAACCACAAAAATCTTCATTGCTTGACTATTACAGTTAATGGTCTGTTTACAACTACCACTTCTTTTGCCTCTGATGACACAGACATCCTCTTTACTCCATCCAGTGTTTCAGGACTGAGTGGTTTACCCAGACCTCTTGGGTTTCTTCCTTAGTATATTTCCATTCTCACTCCAAGCATCCATAAGGGCTTTCTTCCTTAGCTCTTACCTCCTAAGCTGAACTTTTCTACCCTTGGAGCTTTCCCTATCAATCCTATATAGAGCGCTGGCCCACCTGACGCTGGGAGACCACCACTGGTCTCTGCCTCTTCCTTTAGTGCCTTCTCCCTCATCATTCTACCTTGACCTACTTATATATGCTATCTTCCTATCTTAGACAGCGTCAGTGTAAGGAATGGTTAAGCCTATGACTTTAGAGCCAGACTGCTTTGGTTCTAATCCTGGCTACCCCACTTTCCATCTGTGTGATTATGGGCAAGCTACTTAACCTGTCTGGGCCTTACCTATAAAATGGGGGTAACAGCAGTATATATAATGTACTGGGAATAGTATCTGTAACACAGGAAATAAACATTCACTTTTCTTATTATTAAGGCTTTACCAGACACATTTCATGGTGTTCTTACAACCCCATCAAATAAGATTTGTTTTAACTCAAGCTCTGATTAAGGGGTGAGAAGGCAGCTGTGGTCTATATCCCATGATCCCACCCATCAAGCCATGTGATCTGGACATACAGAGAGGTCAGCCAATTCATAGGTTGGCCAGCAGCCTCTGACCCATTTTAGCTCGGCTCATGAAGCTGCGTTGGGTAAATGAGTTCTTTTCTCTGGAGCCGACCTAGAAGACGAGGAGCAGTGCCAGCTTGCCAGGTGTGCCTTGCTTCTTAACAATGGTCACAGGTGTCCTTATAGTAAACACATCTTTATTATAATAATGTGAGTCTGTCTCTCCCAACCAAAAGAACTCCAAAAGAATAAAAGTTTAATGAATATATATCTCAGATACAGATTTATGAACTTTAAACAAAGGACAGAGTTTGACTAAAGGCATAAATTTCTAGCTGCAAAATTTTGAGCTTTCAGCAAGATGAGTGGAAGGCTTTCTGTTACTTTTGAAATTAGACTTTTTAGGTCATCAGTGAGATATCTAAGACAGAGATCACCTTTTAAGTCAGAGTTACCTTTTAACATCCACTCCCACTTCAAATCCAGATTCCATAGTGTCTGCAGGAATAATAAGGATAAAAGTCTTTACAACTTAAGGTGAGTAAAGAGGAAACTCTTTTCTGGTTATCTTCCTTGTCATTCTGGAGAATGTTCCAACCACTATATCTCAAATGAGAAATATTGAAGCTTTCTGGAGCACGGGGTATGGATGGAGCTATAAGAGAAGTAACAGCTGGAAATGATAGCGGGGGAAGGTTAGTGAGGGCAGGACTTAAATAGCTCATGATGGGGTCTAGGCTGAGTAGAGAGACAAGAAGCCAGTCACTCTCCGTCTATTACTAACTTATTCTATGCCAGGTACCACGTTAGGTACTGGGAATACAACAGTGGTCAAGATGGACATGACATCTGGCCCCAAGGAATTAAAATGCTAATGGAGAGAGACAGACATCTCAATAATCACACAATGAAGTAATTACAGATCACAGATAAGAGCTAAGGAAACAAACAAGGTGCTACAATAAGAGCTACTAAAATGGAGTGGTCACATATGGCCTTCTGAGGCGGTAATAAGTTGGGACCTAAAAGTTAAGGATATGGTCACAAGAAAAGCTGGAGAAAGCCCATTCCAGCTGGAGGGAGTAGTAAGCACAGAGTATGTGGGGATTTCATGGAATGGAAAGAGAGCCACTGTGGCTAGAAGTGGCCAATGAGAAAACTATCAAGATGAGTTTGGTGACAGAGCCAGGGACTAAGTTCTGTAGGGCCTTGGAGGAGTCGGATTTTATTCAAGTATAAGGGATTTAAGAAGGGAACAGCAATATCTCATGTATGTTATACAGACATTTATACTATTGTATGGAGACTGGACTGGAGGGTACCGTCTCTGGGGACAAGAAAAGTCAACAAGACCTTCTTGAGAGAACTCTCACAGCATCCAGACAAGAGAGTGGGATGGAATGGGCTGGTGGCAGTGGAGATGACAGGATTCGAAATATACTTTAGAATAGAATTACCAGTTCTTCCTTCTGATAAGAAAAGGGGCTGTGGTGCTAGAAGAGGAAATAAGATTTCTACCTTGAATAACTGGGTCAATAGTGACATTTACTGAAACAGAGAAAACTAGGGGATTCTAGCTATGCTGCAGAGGGATTCAAGATGAGATATCAAAAAGGCAGTTGGATGAGCAGTATAAATCTGAAGTTCAGAAGACAGGTCTTGCTCGGCATGGCAGTGATGATTGTAGACAGAAAGGCCAAAGAACTGAGATGAAAGATCATGGGAGATGCAAAGAAGCAAGGACGGGAGAGGAGCAGCAGCAAGAGGCGGCTGGGACATGGTGGGTGAAGGGAGGGAACTCCAAGCTTAGGAAATTCTGAGACTAGGGCCAAGTGTTGGTGAAAGGGGACTGAAAGGTTAGTCTGGCTCTGCCATTATCCAATGAGGGCAGCAGCAGTAGCAAGTCCAGCCAGCATTTCCTGAGGGCCTACTGTGTGCCAAGCACTGTGCCCAGTGTCTTAGACACATCGTCTCTAATTCCCATAATAATTCTGCAAACTGATATTATTATCATGATGATGGCGATGACAAAGACGATGATGAAACCTTAAGCTCAAAAAGTTCAGCAACTTATCTAAGGTTCTGAAGCTCTTTGATGCTGGGCCTGGGATTTGAACCCAGGTCTAACTTGCTCCAACTCAAATGCTTGCAAAAATGTTAAGACTATCTATAAATACAAAAAGACCTGAGGATAGCAACAACACAATTTCCGAACCATCTTTTCTGCTTCCACAGCCAGCTTCCCTGTTCTAGATTAAACTGCTATGGCCTTCTCAGTGTCTTCCTCACCACAGAACAGGTTTCCCTTTGCTGCCCAAGTCAACACTCTTTAAATGTGAATTCAAAGCCTAACTACATCTGTTCCTTGGTTTCCCTTCAAGAACTAAAGGAGACAAAATTATTACTTACAGATAATGAGAATGCCTAACCTATAAATAACAGAACAGTCAACAGAGAACCTATATGAACTGAAGAGCCTAGTTAACAAATACATTGATAAATTCCAATCCCTTTCTTATGAATCAGTCATAATCAAATAGAAAATACAATTTTAAAAGTTCATTAATAACTAAACTAATGAACAGAGAACAAAGGAATTAATAAAAACGAACAAATCAATATTTTGAGAACCCCATAACTTTGAGGGACATAAAGGAAAATTTGAATAAAGAACGAGACATACCATACTCCTGGATGGGAAGATTCAGTACTGTGTGCATGTCTGTTCTCTCCTAATTAATATAAACATTTAATTCAATTATACTAAACATAGTAACAGGATGTTTCAGGAACCTGCCAAATTACTGTGAGGCTACTAAGACTATTCCCATTTTGCAGATAAGGAAATTAGGGCTCAGAGAGGTAAAGGTGGAGGCACAAAACAATTTGTTTGTTGCAGTCGTATGTGGGCAGGAGATAAGGAGGAGAATGGATCACAGAGGACCCTAAGCATTGTCACAGGAATTTGGGCAATGGGTGGGGGGTGTCTCTGGAAACTTTTATTTAGTGGGGAGAAGCGGTGGTGGAAAGGAAGGGCTTATAAAAGCCAATCCACATTTTCCAAGGCTCATTCTGGCTTCAGTGTGAAGAATGGACTGGGAAGGAGCAGAACTGGAGATGGGGAGATGAGCTGGGAAACAACGGGAGTAATCCAGTAATCTGAAGGAAAGGAAGACAGAAGTGCATGACTTCCACAGATACTAAAGAAGGAGAATTGACAAGAATAGGCATCAGCTTGGATGTGGGGGCTAAGTGAGAGGGAAGTGCCAGGAACACATCCTGAGTATCTGGCTTGAGAAACTGAGTGGTTGGTGGTCTTGCTCATCAAAATACCAAACAGAGAAAGAAGATCACAGGTCCAGTTTTGGACATCTTGAGTATTATTTCAAGCAAGTTTTGACAACATAATATTAGCTTTTCTTCCACTGGGATTATATAGAACTTGTCTGTTGGGCTAGGTAAGCCACTGAGGAAAATTTCCTGTTCTGGTGAGGGTTTGGGGTGAGACCTACATCTTCTTTAAGTATCCTAAATGTGAAGCAGATATAGTCCTTTGGAGTGATTATAAAAGTGATAAAAAGGCTCAGTTGTGGGTCTAGCATCAATGGCTGGTAGAGGCCTCCCCAGCAAGGCCAGCTTTGGGGGTCTTCTTCCAACGCTCCTGTCAGAGGCTATGTGCGAGCCACTTCTCCATTTTCTCTCCTCTACCCCAAGATTCCCAGATATTCAATTTATGTTTTTGAACATTTGATAATATTTTGGTTGGTACTTGATGATATTTTCTTACTATAATCCTTCCTCTTTAACATCCCAGAGTGTGTTCTGTCATTCATTATATTCCTTCAAATGTTACATTGTTTTAAAGTATGGTAAGAACGTTTTCAAGAGAAAGGCATGTAATTGGAAGCCATGCTTTTTATTAATGAAGCATTAGTGCCTCCAGGTGTCTGTTTTCTTAATAAAGATCCTCATCACCCTGATCCTTAGACTTAGCTTTTTATCACAGTGTAAAGAAAGGTCAGCCAAAGGAAAGCCAGCCGTTTTCTCTATTTGACACTCTGCTGGAAACCTATTTGGCCAAGAGCAGAATTGAGATTCTCTGCTCACCTGGCAGCATACCCAACTGAAAGAAAGATTCTGAGAGGAAGTATCCAGGCAAGAACTAAACCTGAACTCTGAATACATGAAATGAGCAAGTAGGTTTATGGGGATGAATTTTTTTTCATTACCCAAACTTAAGAACTACACGTATCTGTCTTCTAGCAAAGGGATGTCTAACACACCAGCACAGGCTGACACGAGAGAGTTTATGTGCTTGTTGTGGAACCTAGGTAAGGGCGCCAGGGGGTAAGAGAGTGCAGAACATCAAACAGGGATCCTCAATAGGAAAAATGGGGGTTTGCTATGATAGACCTCAAAACTGAATGTGACCCCAGGTGATCAGGATTTGAAAGGATGTATTTTATGAAGCTCATACGACTTCCCAAAGTAAATTCTGAACCTTTTGCCATCAAATAATATCTTTTACTCTGACAAACAGTTGTGGAGAATTAGAAATTTCTTTTCTTGAATGAAGGAGGTTTTTTCCTTTCTATAAATATTCAACCTCTTGTGTTTGATATAAAATTCTCAGAGTGTTCATTTCATGGGGTTCAAGTACAAACTCAAGAAAAGGACTCACTATGCCAACTTGGAATGTGAAGCTTTTGTAACGGATGGAAGGATATTCTTCATTTCATAAGCTTAAATAAATCATATGCATCTCTTAAAATTAAAAACAATTTTCTTAAGCAACTAAATGTGTCCACTAACTTCTGTCTACAGGGATTAAGTTATAGTTCCTTTTATTTTCTGGAATTTTATTAATCGAACACAAAATTATTAGTGTCTATCCGGAAAAGCCTGATGGAAACTGTTCCCTGAATAATAATATTCAAGAATTTTCTTTTGAAACTGAAAGCCAGCAATTACTGTACTGGAAAAGGCTATTTTACTATGGTGCATTTCCTCAGGAGAGGAAATGATTTTTGAGAATACTGAAGCCTTTTTTACGCTAAAGCAGGCTAGTAACACCTGTATACAATCTTTCTAGACAACAATAAGACTTTTCTGAGGTTTCATGTCATGACCATTTAATTTAATAGCTATGAGAGTTTAAACAGGACACTAATACCTCAGTTAACGGGCACGATTGGTGAACTGGGGATTCAAGTTAACTTAATTTTTCCATCCACTAATAGTAACCCATTTATGCAATGAAATTTCCTCGGCAGGATATAGGGGATCTGGACATCTCTCTTTTCAGGTATGCATAATTGTGTGTTTTGTCTCTCAGTTTCACATTTTTTAAAAGAGAAATCAGTATTTTGCCCTCCATAAATCTTCAAATTAGTAAACTAATAGTCAACCACATATAAGAGGACTCCCCAAAAGAATAGCAACAATAACAACAACTCCAGAAAGGTTAAGTTTAACTCTGATAGTCTTAGCTAAAGAAAATAAACTTAGTGAGGAAAATAAAACATATTCATCTCATCCATATAGCATTCATTTAACATGCTAGGTGCTCATCTGCACCCAGGGGATACAGAGATAAACAATCCATGTATTCTTGACCATAGAAACTCACAGTTTACATACGGATGAAGTAAAAAACTTCAGAAGATAGAGGAAATGACAGGTGTTTACAATATTTTTCTTAAAAAGCTTTTGAAAAGTTAAGGCAAATGAAATGTATTGTTTGAAATAGTGAAAAGAAAGTAAATTTAAAGTTGCCTCTAATAAAGTTGCCAGCAGAATAAGGACTTTATATCTTGACTTCGGCTTAGCAGAATTAGAAAACAAAAGTTCTTAGAAATATAACAGAGAAAAGGATAACAATCACCTAAAAAAAATTCTGATTTGACTGCCTAGGTCCTCCTCAGTCTTTCGCTAGTTTTGTTTTAATTAACAGATGCAAAGTCTTTCAAAGTCATTGGTGGGCCTTTGTTTCTTTCCTCTGATGGTTTCCAGCAGGCAACCTTGGCCATACAATCTTACGTTTTCTGGAATACTAGGTCCTTTTTCCCTGCTTCCCAGGCCCCAAGCCTCTGGAGATCCTGATTGAGTCGTTTCAGGATGAGGCTCAGGCACTTGTATTTTTAGCAAGAGCATCATGTAATCCTTATCATCAAGGAATTTTGGAAAATATGGCCCTACATAATATGATTTGCCTAAAAATTAGAAGCGAGGGGAAGGTTGGTGCTGGGAGGGAAAAGCAGATTCTCAGGCCCCAGGATCCAAAGAGTCGGGTTCAGTAAGCCTGGGCTTGGGCTCAGGAATCTGTATTTTTAATGAACACCTCAGGTAACATCTGGTTGACAGAAACACGAGCCACCAAACTCTACTCTGTAAGTGTGTGACATAAAAACAACTCGAATCAGGAGAAACCGATGTCGAGGTCCGAAGTAGTGACACAAAGGAGGGGCATATGGGGCATCTCGGTTTACCTGGGCCCCAGACTGCTTCCTGTAGTTCCTGATCTACTCTAGATGGGCCATTTCTCGAAGGTCTGCTTCCAGAAGCCAGGGTAAGCCCAAAACATCATGGACAACGAGGTGCTTGTCTGTCCCTATATGGGACAAATCCAGGATGCCTATGGGTGCAACGCTGGTAGTCTCAAATAGTGATTGCTTTAGGGAAAAAAACACAAAGTGGCAAAATATCTTTTGGAATGGTCATGGCCTGGTTGTATCATGCCTGAAAATCACAAATGAAACTATTACATGTACCATCGTCTGGTCATAAATGAACACATTGTTTACTACAAATTCTGTCGGAATAAACCTGTCTTCACATACAGTTGCTAGGGCATTCGTGCTTAGAAAAACAAATATTTAAAGGCAACCAATACTTTCACATTTTCCCTTCGAAAGTGACTAATTTACCCAATACTTCTGAAAAGTTGTAATGAACTTTTTCTGGAATCCCCATATTACTGCATTTCACACTTGCCAATAACTATACAGACCTCCTTGGGAACGCCAAGGGAAATAGCAGACTTGGTAAGGCTGAAAAAAAAAAAAAAAGAAAAAAAAATAGGGCAAGATCATAAATGGGATGAAAAACTCCACTTGAATACTTCCCCATGAAGTCAGTCTCCATTCCTTCCAAATGGTTGAACTCCAAAAGTACCTCAGCAGTTCAGCTGTCTTGATTTCAAACCTCTGCCCACATAACTCAAATTTGCAACTTAAATATTCGGTATAAAAACAAAGTTATTTAACTGTTAGCACAGGATTCTTCTCCAAAGGGAGATGGAAAGGCACATGTTTCGGCCCACACACATACACTGATCTTTGACTTCTAAATATCGATGTACAACACACAATTATTTTGGCTTTGGAAGACTATGCTGTCTGCTCTGTTGGGGTGGGCAGTTACAAGAAAAAGCCTGTCTTGAACACTGCCAGAGTTGAAGATTTTTATGTATGTATAGTACAAATGGTTCTTTTTCATTTTGGAGAGAAAAAGCACTTAAAAAAAAAATTTGGTGGGGAGGCTTTGCAGCGGTATTTCACCTCAATACATCTTTCAAGTTTGATAGCTTGTAAGCTCACAGCTTTGGTTCTCGTCTTCAACCTTCAGACAACTCTAAGCTGTCCACAGCAGCTGCAGAGGCTGAGTCTTTAAATGAAATAAAGAAATAATTGCTTTAGGGAACAAAGGGAAGAAAAAAAGCCCTGTTAGCTGAACTACATGGCCCCTTGGGATTGTGTGTGGTATGTATTCCTGATTAATACTGTTCAGTGTGGTAAAAAGGAATCCCTGAGCAATGCCAGAGGACCAGAAAAAAGTGTGATGTGGTCACAAGGGTCTGCGTTTCAGAGGCATACCTGGGTTCAAATTGCAGCTCTGCCCTGATGAGCTATGTGACCTTGACAGAGGGCCTTCACCTCTCAGGGTCTTCATTCCTTATCTTCAATATGGGAAACGCACTACCTACCTCATGGGGCTGTAATGAAGACGGAAGGGGATGATGTATACAATGTGCTGATTCTGTTACACACACCAAATTAAACAGCCATGGTTATCTCTGTCCCCTCCCAGCTACAACTAGTGGGGGATAAATAATATAAATCTACAAACCGAAAGAACAGGGGAGACAATGATATCCAATCAGATATATCAAAGAAATGTTGAAAGTAAGTGGGCGAGTTGATAAATGACTTGGAGTGGAGGCTGAAACAACTGACTGACAGGGGTGAGGGTGGGGGTGGGAATCCAAAGTAGGATGTTGATATGTGCACTAGATTCCTGGAAAGGCTCAGATATGGGAGGTACCAGGTATTTCTGAAGGCAGAGCTAAAAACAGGGGGCTGGTTAAAGACTATATGAGGATCAGTTACACTCCAGATCCCCTCCATCACCCCAGCACAACCAGGCAAACTACCTCTTCCCTATCCTCTCAGGAAAGAAGTTCAATGGAGAAATCAGAGCAGAAGAGTTGTAAATATGGGGCAACAGGCTCAGAAGAAGGATGGGATAAAATGAGAGGCTGAAATAAGGGGATTAAATACCAGTTTTCATATGAAATGGTGAGCTCGCTGTCCCCTCTCCCTAATTAGGCCCCCAGACACTAACAGTTAAGCTTCTACGCACTAGGCAGGAGACTACAGGAGGGCTCCTCTCAGCAGAAAGAGACTGAACAAAGAGAAAAGACTTAATAGATACTAACATTTGGGGTCCCCAATAAAATGACTAGGTCCTTTCCTGTCTGATAACCGTCCTATGAAACCTACAATTCAACATACCTCACCCATGTATACAGAACTTGCAGATGTCTTTTTAGTGCTTCATTCTTAAACATTAATGGGTAGGCAAGCATCACTAGATATTTGACAAAAAAGAAGACAAAAACCCAAAATTATCCCTCTCCAACAACAATAAGCCATCAAAAAGAATTCAGTGAAAAGATACAGTGCAAAGAACAGAAGAAAACTTCAGAGGAACGCTAATATCCTCAGAGAAATAATAAAATATTTTATATTTATGAATTGAGAATAGAATAATATTTAAAATCAGAAAACTTAAGAGTTACAAAAATAAGACAGCTGCAATAATCATTCAATAGAAGAAGGTGCTGTACAGTGATGGTGAGCAAATTCTGGAGGATTCTGTCAATTCTAAAAGTAGTATCAACTCAAAAAAATGTTGCTATCAACCAAATTGAGAATGTCTGTGTTTTATAAATTCACTGATAAATTATATGCTTTAATTACTGTAACAAATATTCAGTTAGGAAAAAGCTTTCCTTTCTTGAAAAAGTATGTTTCTTCTCTTTTCCATTTGATATTAACATTGTGTAACACATCCCTTGTCCCTTTTTTTGAGTTAGTTTTTTCAGGATTCTGTTTTTGGTGCTAAATTTGACACACAAACATTGTATTAGTTTGGCAATTTGATATATTCTATTTATGTTCTCGTATATAATACTTTTAAACATTTTCTATTTCTTTAGCAGCCTTTGAGATTTTACACACACACACACACACACACACACACACACACACACGCACACACTTTATTGTAATCTACTCCACATACTTTTTGGAACACAGAGGTTACAACTTATAAATAAAATCCATCCTGGGATAGAATTTGGGTTATCTTTGTTCAAGTTTGCTCTACCAGATTCTTAATTCCAAGGTGGGAGAAGAAACTAGGCTTTGAATATTCTGTAAGCCTTGCTAGCCAGTCTTCACTGCTTGCTATTTTATCCTTAAGTCTTGGTCTGCAGGCCAGACTCCATGAATTTATCCATTTATTTATGCTGTTGTGTATATCTGCTGTTGTTTCCAGGGAAAAGTTCCTTTTGAAATCCTCCAGCCTTGCCTTAGTTGAACTAAGGGGAAGCAGGATTGTTTTCCTCATATGTCTATGTGTTCCTAAGTGTTGGATATTGCCAGCTAACCAGACCAGAACCAGAATTCAGGAACAAGCCATGACAGTTGAGGGCAGATGCACTGTGAATCCAGGAGGTAAAGGACCAGGCCAGGGGTGGATGGATGCTGTGCCTGCCCACTGGGCAATTTCTTTACATGGTCAAAGAAAAACTTCAGACAAATAAATGAATACTAAACATATCAATCTTATAAGGGTTAAGAGCAAAGGCATCTTAAAAGTCAGTGACATAATCTCAATCTTGGTGCCAGTTGGTGGGGCTTCAGTGGAACTGGCTTTCAAGACCTACCCCTGCAGTTTAGGTGTGTCACCACCATGTGGTGGAAGAGAGAGTAACAGGCACATAGGACCAAGAGGGTTCCTGGTTCCTGGTTCAGGGATTTAGAACGCTTTCCCGAGCCATAGCTCAGAACAAAAATAGAATCTGTTTATTAAACTTGTCTCCTTTATAACACAACACAGACTTCAGAAAGATAGCCATACAGCAGACAAAGTAAAAAGAAGGCACTCATACATTTCTCTAGCTACCTGTTAAAGGCTATTCTTCAGCATGCTTTATTCTGAGGCCTACAGGAAGAAGTTTCCTCTTGCCACCTCCAACTAAAAAGAACCCCCTTCTTAACTTTGACATTAAACTCCTTCGCAGCGCAGCTCTCACTTCTGACTCTAGCTGACTAAGACTTGCAAAATCATCCCCCTTGACTACTCCAAGTTGGCCTGGGGACGAGGCAGAGTTAATAAATCTCTCCCTCGCTGGCCATCCTCTGGCTCTTTTTCAAGATTTTCTCCTCAGTTCCTGTGCCCCAAATCCTTAGATACCACTAGATATTCAAATGTCATGCTCTCTACCCTTCTCCGCAAACATATGGCCTTACACCTGGTCAGCAAGTTGACTCTTTGGAGATTATTTTCGATGTAGATTAAAGCAATCTGACAGAAAATGGAATAAAACATGAATGCTTGATAGCTTTCATGAGGGGTATTGGTTGGTTAAGCAAATTTAAATTTAATTCACCAATATTATTGAATAGAATCACTATATAACCACTGGGAGACTGTAGCCATGTCTACTGAACAGATGATGAAAAATAACAAATACTAAGCACTTACTATGTGCCAAGCACGCCAAGCACGTTTAACTCATTTAATCCTCCCAAATGTCCTAGTAGAGAGATTTCTCAACCACAATGCCACCCTTCTCACTAATAGTTCTTTCCTGGCCCTGTAGTCAAGAGAGCTAGACATTGTGGTAAATAGCACTGCAATCGGTGTCAAAAAACCTGAACTCTCAGTTTCCAGGTAAGGAAGCAAACAAAGAGATGCTCAAGGTAACAGCTGGTAAGTAATGGAGCTAAATTCAAATCTAGAAAGTCAGAGTGTAGAACTCTGACTCGTAACCACTGCAATTACACAGCCTCCCAGTGAAGTCATTCACTACTCTCTAATCAGTTTAGGAAGCCTTCACAAGAAGTCTGAAATTTTTGAGACTATTAAAAAAAAAAAACAAGAGCATTATAACTTAGGCATGGGGGAGAGATGATTTATGTTTCTGAGGTTGCTTTGGAGAATTCTCAAATACGTGGTTAAGGTCCTTTTGCATTTGTAACTACACTGACATAGGAGGTGTGATAAAGTCCAATGATCCACCCAGAAAACATAATTATGGGACAGGACTCTTAAAAAAGCATGGACAGAGGGAATGTGGGGTACCTCAGTGATGAGAAATCAGGAGGAACTGGGGGTCCAGGTGGAGTCCTAATCCAATAGGGCTGTTGTCCTTTTAAGAAAAGGAAGACACCAG
>NW_024352783.1:1804860-1819609 GCF_902729225.1 Pteropus medius
GCGCGCTCTCTCTCTCTCTCGCTCTCTCTCTCTCTCTCTCTCTCTCCCCCTCTCTCTTCCCCTCTCTCTCTCACTCACTCTTGCTTGTCTCTTGCTCTCACTCTCTCACTCTCCCTCCGTGCCCCGCCTCACCGAGTGCCCATGAGGAAAGGCCACTGTGAGGATACAGCAAGAAGGTGGCCATCTGCAACTCAAGGAGCGAGGACTCACTAGAAGCCAACTTTGATGGCACCTTGATTTTGAACGTCCTGTTTCTAGAAATGTGAGAAAATAAATTTCTGTTGTCTATGCCACCTGGTCTGTGGTATTTTGTTATGACAGCCCAAGCCGACTAATACAGTGAGCCTTGGCCTTGCCACCTCCTGGCCCTCAGCCAGCACTTATTCATCTTTCAAAACTCAGAGTTATCTCTTCCGTGCAGTCTTTCTCCTCTACCCTAGACACTTTCTCCTTATTGCTTTCACTACATAAAGAGATTTTATCTTAGAACCCATAACACTTTATAGACTTAATTAAAAAAATAAAAAGTCTGTCTGCCCCTACTAGACTCTGAGCCCCTTGAAAGAAGAGATTATCTCATTCAACTTTATATTCCTATTCCCTGGCACATAGCAGGCATTTAATAACCATTTATGGACTAAATGAAGAAATAAGTGAACCTAGGACACTGTCTTAAAAATGTGCATTAGTGTAAATGTTATGACATGATTTATTCACTCACTCATTTATTCAACAACCAAAAAGTAAATGGTTTGGGGAAAAAGAAGTAAATTGTTAAAAGAGAAGACTAAAAATTACGGACATTTCTAGAAAATGAAGCAATGACAAAATGAGGAATTAGCTGTGTTAAGAGAATACAAAAACCAGTTATTTGTATGAGCTATTTACCATGTGGCTTGATTACAATTTATAATTAAATGTGAAGGATAGCAGGATAGATTAGGGAGTAAATGGGCTCCAAAGTGAGGCATGTGGTATCTGGCAATGGAAAAGCTGATAGAGCAACTAGTCTGGATTTTCCTAAGTGACTTTCCAACACCTTCCTCACCTTGTCCCGTTCCTGCCTTGTTTTTTTCCCACTTCCAAGTAACTTTCTGTAAGAAGACATACTGCTATTGTTCAATTAAAAAAAAAAAAAAAAAAAACAATACCCCAAACCTGAGTGGCATCCATCTCCTCTGCAACTCCTCAGAAGATCCAGGTCCTTCTAAGTATCATAAGGGCAGATGTGGCTTAAAAGAAAGATGCTTGAGGGGAATTTACAGTCTGTGACCAATTAGCCAGATGGGCTAACCTTACCACCTGGTTTTTCTCTCATCGCTGTTTTGTGAGCGCTCTCTCTTTCACTTTCATTCGCGCTCCATTAGTTGAAGAAGGTCACTTCCCTTTGGCCTAGGGGGCTCACTGTCTGAGGGCCATCTTGGGTTCACACATGCTCTTGGACTTCAAATGGTACTGGTGACCAGGATTAACTTTCTCCAACATGCGCTTTAGCACAGGCACCGTGACCTTTTCTCCTAGATTCATATCTCACCATAGTTTTCCACACATTTGTGAGCTCCAGCTTCAACTGGTACAAATGTGCTTACATGATTAATTCCAAACATATGCTGCACAGAATGCTGAACCTTACCATATCTGCATATTATTTACAAAGCCAACCGGGGAACTGAATTTTAGCTATAAAACCCAATGATGTGGGAGGAGGAGGGGACTGCCTGTTTTGGTATTCATTCTTAAGCTATTTCACATTGATTATACTACTTGCTTCCAGTCAGCTGAACAGGGTTACTTCTCTTTTAAGAAACAATCCTTTCAAGTTCTTTGTTACTCCCAACGTAAACTCCTTTACTTTCAGCTTGGGTTTGCCTCAATCTATGAACTTTTCCAACACTTGGAAATAAAGAGAACTTTAAATAGTTATCTAGTTGGAATCTTTGAAACCTAAGCATGGTATGAACATACATTCCAGAAGATAAACATTTAGCTCATCTATTTTTACAAATTTCCAGAGGTGAAAACTCCCCAATTATTTCAAAAGCCAAAGAAATTAGATATGACACATATTTACAAAGGTGTTCTTATGCATTACACATTCGCTTTCCTTTTCAGACATGGGTTTACTTTTGCAAACACCAAACAAAATCACAAATGTCAGTTTTCCTGACCAGCATTTATCTCCCATGCAAACACTTTTTAACTGACATTTCCTTCTATCTCTTTATTCCTTCTTTGGCTAGCGTAGTCAGTACATGCTCTCTTGCTTAAGTCATCTCCAGCATCATTGAACATTGTGTACAACAGTCAGGTTCTTACTATTATTCAACAAATATCCTTACATGTAAACCCATGTTGTTCACTATCACTCTCAGCAATTCTTCACCAACCAACCTCAAAATTCTTTTGTATACTTGTAATTTCAGATTAGACCTTTAAACCTTCTTTCCGCTCTTTTCACTTTGGTAAACTTATTCCCTGAATCATGTGTAAGAATCATGTGCAAGAATGATTAACTTACAATGTCTAACACCCATCTTTGGTTGGAATAGCCTAATATAATTAGTGGGTGGTATGGACGAAAAAGGGGCCACATCCTAAACCTGACAAGCTTAGGGGAGGCCTGCATAGCAGGCTCTACAAACTCAGAGACCGAAAGTAACCACATAGGATGGTCTGAACATAAAAATTCCTAAAAGTGGGTCATGGTGGGCAGTCAAGTTAGGCTTGTAGCTTTCTTGACAAAGGTCAATCTTTACCTTAAGTAAGTCTGTCTATTGTCTTTTTGTAACTAACATAAAATACATTTGAAATGTCAAAGTAATCTTTTCCAGAACCTTCAGGGCACAACCACCCGTACCAGGGCACAAGACCACAGAACCCATCACTGTTATCTTGTTCCCCAAATACCATCTCTATGTGCTATAAATATTAATTATTAACTATCTGTACCCACCAATGTAAAAGAAGTGTGTGTTTCTGTTTTACCTTTTTTTCAATCCCAGAGATCCCCACCTTTGCTTTCTTCCGCCCCCTTAATCTACTACCAATGGATTTCGTGTAACCCTCCTTAAGTTTCCTCCTTTTATTCTAATGTATAAAATAAGCTGCAAAACTGCCATTCTCTGGAACATTTTCTCAATCCATTGAGATTTTGCTTCCCCGCAATTGTCATCAGTTTGGCTAAAATAAACTCATAAAAATTCTCTACAGTTTTGAACATTTCTTACGTTGACAGTGGGAAGGGAGTATGCCTTCTATGTCTAATGAACCCCACAGCACCTAATACTAGCAGGAATTCAAAATAAGTTGAGTGATAGAAGAGCATCAGATATTAGATCTCTAAATTCAGAGTTCCCTGGGTTATGTAAAAACTGTACAGGAAGCTTTAAAAATTAAGTGTCGACACTGGGTCATATTTTAAGCCTAGGATAAATGATAAAATAATATTGAAAAGAAGATACATAAATTAAGGTTGTTCCCTTACACTGGGCAGAATTTTCCTAGCTAGTCTCACTACATGTGTCTGTTATTATAGATGAATATTAGAATCGTGATGTCAAGTAGCCCCCAAATTCCCTTTGGAATTCTGGAATTCTGAATCAGATGGTATGAAATTTATATATTAACTTAGGGAAAATCTATATCTCTACAATGTAAGCTGCCTATCTCAGAACACAGCATATCCCTACATTTATTCCAATCTTCTCTGTGGCTGTAATTTTTCCTGCCTATCAGTTGTCACCCCAACCAATTTGTATACCCTTCTGATAAAACAGCCTGCCTACGCCCTTGACCAGAGGCTAAGCCAAACACAATAACTCATGTTTCAAGGATACCAGACCCCTGCCAGCCCAAAAAGAAACCTTCCTCATGACTTTCCCAAGAGTTGTAAGGAAGGAATTCCTCCACAGAGTAAGCAGGACTTGAATGTGGGGCTGCAAGTGGCCATGTTCTTCACCATGAGGAGAAAGCCAGTCTGTGGCAGGGAAGAGTGAAGCCAAAGCAGAGATAAAGGAAGAATGGAATGCAGCCCCGCCACGAACCCAAATGGTATGTTTGTATGAATTAGAAATAAGCGTTCTTTCCTCACCTGCCATAAAACTATTGTCCTAAGTATATAAATCTGTGATGACTCTGCTTATGAATGGCAAGCCCTTAGGTTTCAACTTCTTCAGTGTACGCTCTGAACAAATGAACACTGCAGTCCTAATGCAAAGAGTCTTGGGAGCTCTGAGAATTTGCGTTCTGTCTCTAAGGCCTCAGACAGAGCTGCCCTGATTCCTGCAGTTCTTTTGAGTTGTGATATCCTCAATTACAATTATGATAACTGCTCCCCCTTTTATTTTACCTCAGCTGGTTAGAGTTCAGTTTGGACCTTAGTAATGTTTTATAGTTTTCTGCATAGGTCCTACTTCTTGTTGAGCTTATGTAGCTATTGGTAATGTGATCTTTTCTCTGTTCTCTGGCAATTTCTAACTGGTTATGGGTGCTATATGAGAAAACAATCTTGTATATTTATTTTATACTTGAAAGAACTTGGCTTTCTTCTCAGTTTTTCAGTTGATTCTCTTGAATTTTCCAGGTTGAAGACTGTAAATATCTACAATCATAATGATAATTTTAATTTCTCTTTATTAATTAATTTGCATACTGCAAAAGCTAGGTCTTCCAAGTTAATGATATATATTAGTGGTGAGGGGACATTCTGATTTTTTGTTCCTGATCTGCTCTTCTCATTTTTTACCATCAAACAAAATGGTAGCATTTAGCTTGTGACAGTTATTATGTAGCATGATAATGAAGTACCCTTTAATGTCTAGTTTGAAGAATAGCTTTCTTTTTAAAAAAAATACTAAGAACAGACACTGAGTTTTATTAAATGCCTTTTTAGTGTCTTTTAAGGTGATTATATGGCTTTTCTCCATTTATTAATGTGAAGAATTACATTATATATTTCCTAATACTAACTTTTTTTTTCCATTCTTGAGATTGATTTGTCTTGGGCACAGCACTTTATTCTTTTAAAAGAGAACTGAATTGCTAGTGTTTTATTAAAAATTTTTCTTTTTAGGATAATTATATTCATAAATGAGCTTGGACTATAGATTTGTGTGTATGTTATCTTTATCGGGTTTTGATATCATAAAGTGAAGAGGGAAGCTTTCCTTTTTTTCTGTATTTTGAAAAGTTTACATAACAAATAAATCATTTTTCCTGGGAAATTTGAAATATTTTGCCTGTAACACTGTTTAGCACCAGAGCATTTGGGAGGAGATATATGCTTTTGTTTTTTTCTTTTTTGCCATTATACTTGACATACATTTGTCTATTTCATTAGCCTTTCAAACAGCTTTGATATTTATTAATAAGCCTACTATTTATACATATTCAAATGCACTGAATGATCACCCTCCTCTGAAAGCTATCCATAGCCTTTTCTGACTCAGGATTATTACATCTGCATTCTCCATGTTGTAATATCTCATCTGACCTACTCTAGTAGTAATTTCTTAAAAAAAAAAAAAAAGACTTGATAAGTACCAGATCCTCTCTGCCCTTACCCAATTTTACAGAGCATTTATACTGCCCTTCAATGCCCTATATTCCTGTGCCCATATCAACAGTGCTGGCAATGCTGCTTTTAGTGTTATCAGTGACATTTCTTTATACGCCTGATTTTATAGGTCCGTTTTTAAAGGAATTTATTCACACAATTTAATTCTGAAAATTAAGTGGTAGGAGACTGCTTGACAGTTTTCTATTAAAATAACTATAATAATGTAATTAAATATATTTAGAGATAATGCATGTGTAGTAGTTAAGGAAATAAAGGCTTTTACATAATTCGTTAACTTTTAGCAAGCTGTTACAAGAAAGAGATGAGCTCATGTGAGAACTGGCCAGTTTACGAGTGGAGATGAAAGAAAAAGAGTCTAGAAAACTGGGGACTCCCAGAGTTGGAAAAGCAAAGTACTGTTGTACCTCAAACAGTGGGAGATGAGACTGTGGGTGTTCAGAGCCTTTCTTAATGGCTTCCCATGAAGCCAAAGAAAGAGGTTCAGCCCCTTGGCAGAGATCCAGTTCCTGCAGTCCCTCTTAAATCTATCATTGGTAACCCCAAAATAGCTGCTTTTAAAATGGGTAAGACAGTATGAGTCTAGTTGAAAGTAAAAAAAATCAGAACTATGTACAAAAATGGAACTTGGACATGGAGGAGATGCGGTGGGGTGGGGATACAAATGGCTTGTGTTTTAGTTCTGAGGTCAGTAGACCATGGGAGTCACTTCAGAACCTGTTGGAGAAGACTTTCCATCAGAAATCCTGGCCTTTGAGTTAGATGCAGTAACTGGATGGTGTTTGGGGTTGTCTCCCTTGGGAAGAGGGTGTGTTCTCCGTGTGAACAACAGATAGTTGTGGATATGTGGGTGGCTAGGCTGTAGAGGTTACTGCTGGATTGATTAGTCCATCAAAATTCACTTTCCCTTTCTTCACCAGTACCAGAGTACATTTTGCAGCTAGCTGAGCATGTAGCTAAATTCTTACTAATGGAAAGTGAGCAGATGTACTCTGTCCAACTTCCATGTCTCAAAACAATAGCAATGCATGTTAATATTTTTTCTTCTTCCTGAAGTATAGCATGATGTATCTATGCCTAGCTTTGACCATGGGGACAAGGATCCATGCAGCACAGGAAAGAGACAACACAAAGAAAGAGAGTGGGCCAAGAATGAGCCTTGAAAAGGCAAAACCATTAGGGACAGAATTCAGATCAGTGACTGCAGGGACTAGGTGTGGGGGTGGAGGAGAAGGGAGGGAAGGAACTGACCACTAAGTATGAGGGAACTATTTGAGACAGGGAATCTTCGATATTTTGACTGTGATGGTGGTTACACAACTATATTTGTTTGTGAAAACTCATAGAATTGGTCACATAAAAATGTCGAATTTTACTCTATGTAAATTAAACCTCAATAAACTAAAAAAAAAAAAAAGGAATTACCCACTATAGAAGAGCCCTTTCTTTTTCTAAAAAGTTTCTAATTTTCATGTAATTGTAATTATCAATCTTTTCTTACATGACACCAAGATTTTGAATCATAGTAAGGTTATCTTTACTCCAAGGATATAAAAGAATTCTTCTATAATTTTTTTCCTAGAATTTTAATGGTTTTGTTTGTTGCATTTAAAATTTTGATCCATTAGGAGTTTATCCTATAGATTCTTTTTCTTTTTCCAGATGGCTACTCAGTTGTTCCAACACCATTTATTTAATAGGTCCATCATTATTTTTACTGATTATGGATATAACCATGATCATATACTAATTTGGAAGGCTAATTTTATTTCCTAGAAATTTATTTTAACTTTAAGGCTGGAAATTATATGTGTGTGTGTGTGTGTGTATATATATTATATATATATAATACATATATCTATATATATGTTTATACATCATAAACATATATATAAGTATATATAATATATAATACATATATAATATATATAAATATATATTTATAATATATAATATATATTATATATATATAACATATATAATATATAATACATATATAATATATAAATATATATACAATATATATAAACATATATATAAGTATATATATAATATATAATACATATATAATATATAATACATATACATATATAGTGACATTCCTTAAAATATCTTCTTTTAAGATGTTGTAAATTTAATATATGGTTGAAAAATTAATACAATTATTGAATAAAATATAGATGAACAAAACTTGGAAAATGAAATAACCCTAATTCTGTCATTTACCAAAGTCAATTTTTTTGTGAGTATACGATACACATGTACATATACACACACATAGTAAAGAACAAGCTGCTGTAATAACCATATTGGAACAATATACAGTTGACCTTTGAACAACATGGGTTTGCACTGCACAATCCCATTTATATGAAGATTATATGCAAAAAAAATCATAAGCAAAGTCAGAAGACAAATAAATAAGGAAAAAAATTTGAAACTCATAATTACAAAAGACTTTTCTCCCTAATGTGTAAAAGATTCCATAAAATTGATAAGAAAAGAACATCAACAGACTGTTCAGGACAAAAAGAAATACAAACAGTCTTCAAAGTATTAAAGGGTATTCTGTTTCACTCATAAGAAAAATACAAAATAAATTTTTTAGGTTGAACCATATGAAATTACCAATGGTCTAACTTCTGATCTACATAAATTGTAATTTCATGTGGTTCAACTTAATACAATGAAATAATATTTTTCATCTATCGAACTGGCAAAATTCCAAAAGCTGAGCAACATACTCTTTCAGTAAGGCTGTGGGTAAATGCTCTTATACAATACTGCTGGAAGTAACAAACTTTACGGTCCCTGTAGAGGGCAATATAGCAAAATTTATCAAAATTTCCATGTCTAGGAATTTATCCTATAGCTAAACCTATACATATATAAAATAATGTATATGCTAGATGCAGAAGAGTATGTATACAATATGTTACCTTTCATATGGGGCAATAGGGATATGACATATATACACACACATACATACACATCTTTTTATATTTGCTTGTATCTGCAAAAAGAAACACAAGGAGGAGACATGAGAAACTAATAAAAGCAGTTACCTGTATGGAGTAGCGAAAGACTCAAGAAGACAGGAGAGAAGAAAAATTTCTCAGGGTATACCTTGTTCATTGTATCAAAATATATTCAAATATATAAGTAAATAGAAAAACTAAAAAGTAAAACTGCAGGTCTTTGGAAAAACTGATCACTAAAACAACTCATTTGCCACAGTCTTAAATAATCGATGTCGCTACAATATACAATTTATGTACTTAACACAAATTTTTACCACTACCAACAAAATAAACAGAAAGACATGAATCTAAATTCCCTCAATGGGCTGATTATTTTCCACTTGTCTCTCTGGATCCTTTCTCCTCTCTTCTCTGCACTCTGCTTTGGGTGTGTGGGGAGCTGACCCCCACATACTGCATCACCTGGGCTATCTCGCCTTCTGGCTTCCTGTTGGGTTTGGCGAATGGAAGGACTGGCTGGAAGTCAGAGGTCAGGAGGGAGAAAGGCTATTTATTTCTTCTGTTCTCTCCTTGCTTCAGCACTGTGGTTCTGGCAATGGCTGAATCCTTTCCCCTCCCCTCCACGCCCCATTTATAACCACACTTAGTGCCTGCTGTCCTCTTCTATGGTTCTAGCTCTTACTAAGCTCGAAGAACACTATTTTCTCCCCTAATCCTTTGGGATGGAGGATGGATATAACTAAGAATAATAGTTCCTCACTATTGCTGGTCCCTGTGCATCCCAATATCTCTTGTTGGTTCCCCCATCTCTGCCTACATCTCTTTAAGTTATCCAGCTGAGTATGCCATCTATCTTATGTTGGAAACCTGGCTGGTATATTTAGTCATCTGTTTCTTAGAAAAACTTCTCAAAATTCATTCTTTTCTCATTTTTATATCCCAAGGCCAGTTTACATATGGACTATTTCACACGCCCACATTTTCGCTCCCATGTATCTTTACACTTTCTAGGTTCATGCTTCTTTTCTTCTTCTGTCTTCCTTTTAACAAACTTTTTATATTCTTTCTGCATAGCCATCAGTTAACCCATGAATTCACCCCAATATCCTTCCCAAGAAATACTTTTAACAACTGTACTCTCATCGACCCAGACATTCATTCAGCAAATCTTTTTTGAGAATTTAGATACTGAGATTATAATCACAAGTAAGGAACAGACCAGATCCTTACGTATTCATGGGAGGTTAAATTTTTGTGGGGAGAAAGAGATAATAATTTGACCATACCAAAAACTGTGCAATTTAGGCTTCCTTCCACCTATCTGATGCAAATGTTATGAAAAAAAGATATAAGAGTACAGAAGACTCCCTAGTATGGGGAATAGGAAGGGATTCCTCCAGGAAGTGATGTCTGAACTGAGATCTGAAGGATAGGAAGGCACTGACCAGGCAGAGAGGGTGAACAGAGAGAGACAAGCAGGTGTTTCTGGTTCTTCCTTTTTCCATGGCCTCCTTCCCAACAGGAACTTGCTTTCCTCCCTCTAAACTTTCTGAGCTTTAGCTAGTAGTTATGAAATGTGGGAAACATAGTTTGTTCCGACTCAATTTTGATTCAATTTCCTCACACTTCAAGACCTTCAAAGTCTATATAAGATTACATGCAACCCCCTCTACTTCTAATGATACAGTGCAGGATATCCTTGTGCTCTCCTTTCAAAGTAAACTGTATTCCAATGACGCTTTTCCTAAATAAAAAATCCATTTTGTACATGCTAGTTGATGTGTTACAGTATTAAAGATTTCAAGGATAAATGTGAAATGAACCTGAAAAAACACAATCAGGAAATTAAAGGAAGCATATTTTATTTCTTCCTAAATGATTTTTCTACTCGTTTGCTTCAAACGAACAGCTTATTCTTCAATTCCGACTTAACTAAAAAAAGGGAGTGGGAGGCAAATTAGTGTGATTCATTGTTAAAACAAAAACAAAAAACTCTCCAAACTCTTCCAAGTAGCCAATATCCAGAGCTATTTGCAAAACTTCTAGTCCTATCTCTGGAAGAACATTTTTCTCACCCATTTATATTGCAAGGGAAAATATCTTCCATGAAGCAAACATTTTTAAGATTTCAGCTTTTCAAATGCATGTACTTGTGATAAAGGGTGTTTTCAAGTCCTCTTCTTCACTTAACCTGCCAACTAACATGGGAAACCATTAGCTCAGGCTGCTACAATTAACTCAGGGCTGCTTCTTGAATGGCTCACACAATTCCCAGCTACTTATCATGCAAACAACCTGGGAGACTCATTTTCCTTGCAATGCAGTAGGAGGGGTAAATTACTGAGATAAGTAGATTATTGGGGAAAAAGTCACACTCAGAGGCCTTATGAAATGATTAAACCCTGGGAAATTCATCCCCTGAAATCCCTGGCCCCTGATAGTGCACATTCATTACTGGCTCCTGGATAACCTACAATGAAGAACCTTCTTTGGAAGCAACAAATACTCCCACTCTGCTGAATTTTCATTTAACTTTTCAAACCAGTGAGTTCTTTAGTTCTGATGGGTGAGATTCATCATACATGAAGCAAATCAAAGGAAAATGGGAGGTTATCAGACTTGGAAGATTAAAAATTTTTCTAAAATAGAAGTACAAACACTAAAGCAAACAAAATGATTACTCTAGGGAAACATGGTCTTACTGACTTCCTTGCATTAACTCCACAAATTCCATAGCAACAGAAACTACTTCATACCTGATTAATAGCCATTTTCAAGTCTATGGTGACAAAATATATCTTCTCTGTAAGAAGTATTTCCTTACAGCACAGATTGATCAACAATCAAGTTTATTATTAGTCAAGTTGATGTACAGCTTGAAATGATGTTCCAAAAAAAAATATGTCCAGAAAAAGTAATGTAAATAAATGTAACCATGAGCTAGAGACAGAAAGTGAACCCTTATTTTCTGGCAAGAGGGAAAAACCAACCAACCAACCAACCAACGAGGAGCTCTGATTACCAAAATCTCAATAAGAGAACTTTATGGAGGAAGCTGTTAGTATTAATGCTGACTCCGTTTCCAGGGACTGAATTGTGAACAGATGGTGTAAACAAGCATGACATTTCCTTGTGAGGAGCACAACTGCAACTGGAGACATTCCAAAACAGGGCCAGGCACTCACACTCACCATTACTCTTGGAAATACTCAAGGAATTACCAACTCTCTAAGACAAGCTTAGATCGAAATACTTAATGGGGTAAAATACTTCTGCTTCTTCTCTTATAAATGAAATAGTCACTGACTCCCAGGAATTTAGGCTTCCTCCCCGCTACCTGAGAAAGCAGAAGAACTGGAGAGATTTTGCCTGAGGTGGGCCAGGAGGGTCAGGACCAATGAAGCTGATGGAGACTTCTGGGAAAAGAGCAGTGGATGACAAAGCAGTGACTTTTTTTGAAAGGGGAAATTGGCTTTGTGGGGTACAATGTAACCTGTTCTTCTGTCTCAATATGAAACCTTCAGTTAACTTTATAATTCATCAAAATTCTTGAAACTGTTTTATGTTTGTACGAAGGGTATGTGATTGTTTATGGAAAGAGAGTGTGATATGTTCTAGGATTAACCTTTTGGGGTAGGGGGTTGTTTGGGCCATAGGGGTGGTGGTAGTCCATGGTGATCTATTTATTCAGATTCAGTTTACAATATGGCTACTACAATTTTTATAAATGAAATACCTGAAGCTTAAGAGGTTAAGAAACTTACCCATGATCTCAGTGCTTGAGATGGGATTCAAATCTACACTGTCTGATTTTGGAACTCAAAGTGTAATACTACACTAGACTTACCTTGGAAAACAGTAGAGGCAAAAAGTACCAGTTTATATCCCAAATTGCTATGCTTCATTTACGAGAATATGCATTACTAGATATAACAGAATTGATATCTGGAGGGCAATACAGAAAATCCATCACTCTAGCTATTCAATAGCTGCCTGAACACATTTATCTGCAATAATATGACACTATATTTCACCAACAGAATTGAGATTCAAATCAGAAGGCACAGCAAGGAAATAATGAGAGAGAGAAAAATAAAAATTTTTCATTAAAAAATGGCAGATATATTAATGGAGTACTGCTTTTCAAAAGCAAAATATGAGATATAACAGTGAGATATTAATCATATTTATGGTTAAATAGAAAAGATTTTTTAATGTCCATGTAAAAATGCACAGATATCTTGGCATCTTTTTTTTTTTTTTAAAAAGGCAATTTAAATAGAATACAGTTATTACAAACATGAATAGTTTCAATTCCAGCTCAACCATTTACTAGACTGTGCGGCCTTGGGCAAATAACTTAACCTTTCTGTGCTTCAGTTTCCTCACTGGTAAAATGTGGACATCAAATGTCCCTATCTCATTGGATTGTTGTGAAGATTCGAGGAGTTAATATATTAAAGTGCTTGGAATGGTGCCTGGTACACGGTAAGCACTTTATAAGCATTAGTTAATGTTATATTCTTATTATTAAATATGTGGGGGCAGGGGAGCTATTCCAGCAATACACATTTTAAGGTTATTATAAGACACAGTGAATGCACAGGTAAGTCCAAAGGGTGAGGAAATTGTGTGCTGGTGGGAGTGTAGTTGAAATGAATACCAACTGGGTTGGGGCTTGTAGAGAAAAAAGCCGGACTGATATGTTAGGAGAATAGAGGATTATGAGTCTGAAGGTCACTAAAAGGTTAAAGAGCAGGTGTGACTAGAGTGAGAAAGTAGAATGACAGATGGTTGGGGTCAGAGAGGAACATTTAGAGGTGGTACAGTTCCAGATATATGAACTCCAGGCTGTAGCCATGGAAACAAAGAAATGATGAAACTACAGTGTTGGATAGATCATCAAGGCAGAATCTTTCAACTCCCAGTATGACAGCTGGAGGATGGGTGAAAGAGATAACTGTGAATTGAGTGTCAAAATCCTCAAGGAACATGAATGAATGACCGGAAAGTCAAAATATATTATATCAGTGGGTTTTTTTTTGGTTATTTTTGACAACATCCATTCTGGTTGCTTAACAAAATCTTTAGGAAAACCAGAAAACCAGATTTGGAGAATATACAACTATGACCAACAGAGCCAACCATATAGGGCAGTTTTGCTGCAGCTACCTGCTACATGCTACACAGGACCATAGAAATTAGGGGCTAGAATCTTTGCTGAGCTTTCCCTCCAAAACAGAACGCTCCCAACCACCAAGTCCACCTGAAGATCTGATCTCTATGTGCACTGCTAACACCTTGCACTGGTCACTTCTACCTCCAAGTCTTCTAATGTAGAAACCAGGCTACGTGTGGATTCCTTGTGGCAAGAAGCCTGAGAAGTGTACCTTTTAACTTTCCAACATCTGTAATTCAGGGAGGAAAGGAAGGAGAGGGGTAAAGCAGGTGGTGAGGAAGCCAATCAAAACTATCTGACTACAGTGGCACTGAGGAGGATGGAAAGGAGATGTTCATATCACATAGCATGGACTTCCCTGGAATGCCTAACAGGGGAACAGGGTGCCGAGAGGGAAGGGGGATAGGGAGCTGTATTTTCATGGTTATAAGATAGTAAAGTCATGGAAGAATAAAGACTCTCAACTAAACAAGGTGCTGTCAGAGGAAATCTATGCTTCAATTAAGCCAGTGCTAGAAGCAATGTTCTAGGAAAAGGGAATGACTTCATGATGACATATTATGAGCATCTTTGAAATTCTGGCTCCAGTTGAGGTGAATTTCTTCCTGCTCCCTCAACTCACCCACATACCACTCTCTCCTCACCATATCCACTTGTCCAAATCATCTCTTTCAATGAGCCTGTTTTAATTTCCCTTACTCCATACACACTTGCAGGAAGTAATTTCCCCCTTTACTCCAAACTCTCACAACACTTTACCTATATTCCTCTTACACAGTTTATCTCATTTTGCCTTGTATTTAAGTTATTTATCTTGTTGACTAAGACAGAAATACTAAACAAGATAAATAAATAAATGTTCTATAGTCGAACACTGAGGGTAGGAGCAGAGAAAACTATGAAAGTAGAATTTGCTCAGTAAAGATGTGCCAGTTTCCTAAGTCATTTAAAAATGTTTGGGTATTCCACATAGTGGTGTTTTTTTTTTTTTTTAAATGTATAACAGTTCTGTAA